>NC_042615.1:800691713-801056713 GCF_901001135.1 Rhinatrema bivittatum | reverse complement strand
AAGATAGCTGCAGGGAGCCTGCCAGCCTTCTGTTTCTGCTCCTTCTCTAGCCTGTCTCCTCCCTTTCTGGGGTGGGGGGAAGGGGGGATGAAGTTGGCCTGTACAGAGAATGCAACCAGAATGTTTGAACCCTCAAAGATTTCTTAAATTCTTCTCAAAATAAAAAAGATGATTTTGCTATAATTCCTGGTTGATTGTTTCTTTACAAGAATTTCATCTTTATACTGTATAAAAGTTCTTGCATCTGGATGTGTTTTGATTTTAATTCATAGAAGACTTGATGATCCTCACTTCTATTGACAAGTTTAAAACTTCTGCTAATTGAACCTTTTTAGTATCTTTTACCTGTATCCAATATATACTAGGGGTGTGCATTCGGATTGACCGCATTAGTAAAACGCAACTCATATTTTTTTTTTACTTAAAAAATTGATTCGACATAAACGATCGGATTTCCCACATATCGAACATAGATATGTTCGATATGTGGGAAATCGCGATTGTTGAGCCAAAATAAAAATATAAACCCCCTCACCCTCCTTAATCCCCCCCCCCCGACTTACCACAACTCCCTGGTGATGGAGCGAGGAGTGAGGACGCCATTTCTGCAATCCTTGGCGAGAAGCATGTGACGTCGGCGGCACGTCGAGTGACGCCGGCGTCACGTGATTCCCGGCTCGTTCGCGCCGGATGGCTCGTTCGGCCCAAAAAGAACTTTTGGCCAGCTTGGGGGGGTCAGGAGGCCCCCCCAAGCTGGCCAAAAGTTCTTTTTGGGCCGAACGAGCCGTCCGGCGCGAACGAGCCGGGAATCACGTGACGCCGCGTCACTCGACGTGCCACCGACGTCACATGCTTCTCGCCAAGGATTGCAGAAATGACGTCCTCACTCCTCGCTCGATCACCAGGGAGTTGTGGTAAGTCTGGGGGGGGGGGGATTAAGGAGGGTGAGGGGGTTTAAATTTTTTTTTTGCACATATGTACATATACCCAACTCATTGGATTTTTTTTATGTCCATATTGGCCGCAAGTGGGACCCCCTTTCGGACATAAAAAATATGAACATAAAATTTTGCTCTGCACATCCCTAATATATACACAAATATCTGTTAATGTGGAAAAGACAAGTCTTTTCTCACAAAAATATAAAAAGGGTGGTTGCACTATTTCAATTCAAAAATGAAAGTGACATTTGACAGATAAAAGTTTGTAATACAAATCTTAACTTGATAAATTGTTGAGTTTTGTGCTTGGTGCATTTTTTATTTGTATATAATTTAAAATATTGTTTAAAAACAATGCGAATGTTTTTCAATAAAAGATTTACATTTTTGGATAGTTTGAGGTGGGGATCTTTAGACAAAATTATACAAACAATGCCAAAGAATTTTGAATAATCTTCTATAGAACTTCTTAACTTTTGCTGCAGAATCTTGAGAAATTTGCTGGAGGAAACCAGGGGCTCGGGCTCTGGTTATGTCGCTTTATTTGGATTATGTGAGATTTGGGGGTAATTTTAACCTTGGTGGAGGACTAGAATAAAAGGCTGGGTGGTTTATATCTAATGAGGTTGGATAGTGAAATTTATATATGTATATTTTTTTTTATAATGAATTTTGTTTCATTATATTAACATTTTGGACTCTACTAATTCTTGTCCTTTTAAGAGTAGGGAGTAAAAGTTAGTTGGATGTTAAAGCTATTACATTTAACATTTTATTGTATTTTTGATTTGTATTAATTTTTTAAAATATATATGTATTTATAAGATTTATTTTAAAATGTATTTAATTTCTATTTTGCATTTTGTACTTTTGAAATTTTATTTCCATATTCTGTAAGCCTTTCCAAATGGTCCTATAAAACTAAATGGATAGAATATATTCTAAAATTAGGTTAGATTAGATTAGAAGAAATCTGCTGTGCCAAGGAAAAGTAAATTAAAGAATATGTACTATTTTATATTTTATTATTAATACAGATGGGTAGACTAGATGGGGCCATACACTCTTTTTCTGCTTTCATGTTTGTTTCTACAAGTGCTAGGGACCCATAGCATATGAGCAATGGGATAAATGAAGCACATTGCTTAGTCATAAATTGCATGTGTTTCTCAGGTGGTTGAAGACACTTGGACCCTGGCTTGGTGCCAAAAAACTATGCAAAAATAATGGGGGCATTGCTAGCAAAGCATTTCCCTTTAGTGCCCTTATTGCTTAATGATGTAAGACAAAATAAACTAGGACAGGAAATAACAATAAATCATTGAAAAGGAAGGATCGAATGTGGAAATTAAAATATTTGTAGAAGACTGCTCCATTCCTTAAAGCTGCAGACCTAATGATTCCATTACCAGAACTGTAGAACTTGTTGTTCACTTCCCTTTACCCCAAAGATTATTCTAGGAACTTATCCTGTCAAAAACGTTATTTTCATGCAAAATATTTGTATGCAAGGTACTTGTTGTAGGATAGTAACTAATACTGGGACATTTGAAGCTTGGTCAGAGAGCTACAGAAGAGGGCAATGGGTAGACGTATACTTCCATAAAAGCCTCTTGGATAAATGAACTAAAGCGTAGTAAAAGTATTTGACTATGGCTTCAAATGGACCATGATCATTATGCCTTACAATCTTTCTTTTAACCCAGAATGTATCAAGTCAATTTGTGCAAAAAGAGGGCACATTAAATGTGCAGTATTTACCAAATGACTCAATAGCAGGGGTGGGCAATTCCGGTCCTCGAGGGCTGCAAACCAGTTGGGTTTTCAGGATATCCTTAATGAATATGCATGAGAGAGACCTGCATACACACTGCCTCAGTTGTATGCAAATCTATTTCATGCATATTCATTAGGGGTATCCTGAAAACCCGACGGGCTTGCAGCCCTCGAGGACCGGACTTGCCCACCCCTGCTCAATAAGGTAAAAGAAATAGGTTAGAGAAGGGGTGGGCACTTCCGGTCCTCGAGGGCCACAAACCAGTCTGGTTTTCAGGATATCCCTAATGAATATGCATGAGAGAGATTTGCATGCACTCTGCCTCAGTTGTATGCAAATCTATGTCATGCATATTCATTAGGATATCCTAAAACCTCGACAGGTTTGTGGCCCTCGAGGACTAGAATTGCCCACCCCTGGGTTAGAGGTATTACATGGGTCTGGAAGATGTAGGATTTTGCAAAAGTGAAATATTTAGGAATACATAAAATATTGTAGCTTTATTTGCAAATGCCTAGAGTCGAAAATGTCATTTGAACCACTGCCTTGAAATGTATAAAGCATAGGGAGCAAAAGTTGTCAGTGCTGTCTGGTTGGTATTATTTCTGGACCTTCATGTTGGGGAATGTGGCTGTTCATATATAGATTTGTTGTGATTGTTGACTACTGTTACTTGTCTTTTATCTTTTTCTGTTTCTTTAGTCTAACTTTTATTTTCAGCATTTATAGGGTTTTGTTTCTATGTTACAGGTGTAATGGACCCTTTGGTCTCATTACCATTAAGGCTCTGGTTTACTTTTTTAGCTAGAGATAGTTCAGTATAGGTTAGTAATTAAGGGAAGGCTGAGTGGCACAAAGACCCGTCAAGGTGCAGGGTAGAATTTAGATTTTCTTGTAGAATGGGTTTGCCAAATATAAATGCTATATTCACAATCAGTACATCACAATGGTTTATACCTTATACCTTGGAGTTCCCTTTGCCATTGTGCCTTGCTGTCATACCCCAAAGCTAACACCTTACCAGTCTGGGAGAGCTGCTTTGCACCTCTGATGGTGCTTTGGAACCTTGAAACTAATCTTTATGCTTCTTTGTTCATTTATCAGTGCCTGCCTTGGAGATTTTTCTGCCGCCTTTTCTGCCTTGTTCCCCCTTCATGCTGGCTTAAGATGCTAATGCCACTTTTAATGCCAGTTTGCCACTTGAAATGCCATAAATGGTTCATTGCACTATGCTGATAACCTCTTTCGTAGCCGTGGAGTGTTCTTCATACACTTGATCTGTTACTGGGTGATTTGTCCCCAAAACAAACATTTGAAAGAAGTTAAAAAAAACAAAAAAAAACAGTTTTCATTACGAGAGCCCAAAACCTGATCTATGGTTCTTCCTTTCCTCCAACAATCTCAGTCTGATTCTCCCACTCTTTTTTATGTTTGATTAACCCAGGGAAATTTGTCCAAAAAAGCCTTAATTCTGAGCAGGGCCGGCGGAAGCACTAGGCGAACTAGGCGATCGCCTAGGGCGCTGAGCATTAGGGGGCGCCGAGCCGCTGACGGCCAATGGCCGCCGGTGGACGTCATCCCAATGGCAGATACACACAGCAAGAAGATCGCAGGGCCGTGGTACAGTCGCGTCTAAACATGCTGGTGCTACTCCTCCTTCCTGCCCGCGCGGCCCCGGAAGAAAAATGTTGCCGGAGCCGCGCGGGCAGGAAGGAGGCGAAGCAAGGAGGAGGAACATCAGCCAATGCAGGAACTTCTCCTCCTTCCTGCCCGCGCGGCCCCGGAAGAAAAATGTTGCCGGAGCCGCGCGGGCAGGAAGGAGGAGGAGCATCAGCCAATGCAGGAACTTCTCCTCCTTCCTGCCGGAGCCGCGCGGGCAGGAAGGAGGAGGAGGAGCATCAGCCAATGCAGGAACTTCTCCTCCTTCCTGCCCGCGCGGCCCCGGAAGAAAAATGTTGCCGGAGCCGCGCGGGCAGGAAAGAGGAGGAGCATCAGCCGCGTGCCGGAAGGAGGAGGAGCATCTGCCACGTTCAGAAGAGGATCAGCGCGGCTCGAGAAGACCGGGGCCGCTGCAGAGCCCATCCTGCAGTGGCCCGTGAAGAGGAGGCCCAGAGGTGAGAGAGAGAGACTGAGGGTTTGTACAGTGTGTATGAGATGAGTTGAGAGACTGTGTGTGTGAGTGAAGACCTGAATGTTTGCAGAGACAGCATGGGAGAGCCTTTGTGTGTGTGAGAGACAGCATGTGGTAGTGAGAGCCTGTGCTTGAGCAAGACAGCATGTGGGAGTGAGAGAGAGCCTGTGTGTGTGTGTGTGAGTCAGCATGTGACAGTGAGAGCCCGTGTGTAGGAATGATTGTATGAGAGAGAGCATGTGACAGTGAGAGCCTGTGCTTGAGCAGGACAGCATGTGGGAGTGAGAGAGAGCCTGTGTGTGTGAGTCAGCATGTGACAGTGAGAGCCTGTGTGTAGGAATGATTGTATGAGAGAGAGCATGTGACAGTGAGAACCTGTGCTTGAGCAAGACAGCATGTGGGAGTGAGAGTTAGACAGCATGTGCAAGAGAGAGACTGTGTATAAATGATTGTATGAGGGACAGCATGTGAGAATGAGTGCCTGTGTATGTGAGAGAGAGAAAGCATGTGAGAATGAGAACCTGACTGTGTGTTTGAGGGAAGCAGACAGATGGAGAGAAAATAAATATGTTATAAAAGGAATTGGCAAAAAAATAAGAAAGGGAAGGTGGAAAAAAAAAAAGCCTGTGACCAACCGATTAGAAAACTAAGATCAGACAGCAAATGTAAAAAGAAATAAATTACTTTTTACTGATTGGAACATGTAATCTTTGGGAATGTGCAAGAGTAGCACTTTCTCTATGCGGATCTCACAATGTACGAGATCAGCATAGAGGAACTGGAAGCCCATGGGGCCTGCACAGAGGAGGCAGCAGAATGGGCTTCAGTGCCAATAGCAGCAATCAGCACCTCCGCAATAGCCATACAGCGGCAGTGACAGTGGCAGCAGAAGAATGAGAGAGGCTCTGAGGTTGCTGGCAAAAGAAAGAGAGGGGGTCTCTGCCTTTAGTGTGTGCATGTGTATGAATGGGAGTCTGCCTGGGGGTGTATGTGTGTGAATGCATGGGTGCCTGCCTGAGGGTGTGTCTGTGAATGAGAATGTATGGGTGTCTTCCTGGGGTTTGTATGTGTGAGAATAGGTGCCTGCCTGTTTGTGGTGTATGGGTGTGTGTGAGAATAAATTGGTGCCTGCCTGGGGGTCTGTGTGTGTGAGAATGAATGTGTGCATGCCTGGGGGATGGGGAGGGAGTGGTGTGAAAATGAATGGGAGCCTGCCTGGGGTTCAGTGTGAGAATGACTAGGAGCTTGCCTGTGTGTGTGTGTGTGTGTGAGAACGAGTGGGAGCTTGCCTGGGAGTGTGTGTTTGTGTGTATGTGAGGGAGCCAGTGAGAGTGAGAGCATGAGTGTGTATGAGAAAATCCAAGGGAGTAAGAGTTTGTGTGGAGGTGTGTGTGGAGGGGGAGAGAGTGCCTTAGAGCCTGAGTGTGTCAGTGTCTGTGAGAGCGAGAGGTTATGGTTGGGTATAAGAGCATGAATGTGTATGTATGTGACAGTGTATGTGTGAGAGAGAATGGACATGTGAGTATGTGTGAGAGAGAGAGGATAACCTCCTAATCCTCGACAATATCAGGGTGACTGGAAATCAAGAGCTCCCATGTATGGACAGCAGGGGCTTTTTAAAATCCTTATTAATTTTAATTATTGTGTGTTATTTGATATATGTACTGTTTTGAAATATTTTATTGGTGTTTGGGAAATTGTAAAAAATGTATATGATTTTAATTAATAGAAATTCTATTTATCAGTAGTTTTAAAATATTTTATTAGTATGGTTTTACTATTATAACTGATGCTTTGTTTCTTGATTTTATTTGTTTTATGAGGAATGGTGGTTCTGTTTTTCCATTATTAATACACAGAGTCTGGCTTCTTGGGGTTTCCATTCCAGTTTTTGTCTAATTTGTGCTCCTTTATTTTGTATTCTGTATTTGGTGAGGGTCTGTCTCTGCTCTGTGTGTGTGACCACGATGAGAGATTCTGCTAGCATGTAGTGTCTGTATAGGGATCTATAGCAATCGGGTTTGTTTTGTTTCCTCAGTAGGTGGTGTATTGGTATTCTAGGACCCAGTGTAATATTTACCCTTGCTTTTTCACAGGTAGGGTTATTATTGTTTGAATCCTTGGTGTTATTACTGTTATGTTATGATGGGATTGCAGTATAGATTTTGGGTGTCTCTTTTGCGGTGCTTTATGTTAGTTCACAATGTGTCTGGCAGTGGAAGGTGTTTGTGCTGCTGTTACTGTGAGGTGACACCAGAATTTGAAAATATCTTTTAGTATGATGAGCTGTAAGGGAAACATCCAAGCTCCATTGTTTGGGGGAATTTCAGTGGATGCACAGAGATACAGAACTGGAGGTGCAGGATTTGTATTGACATTCTGTCCCTTCCTATATATTCCAGACTTCATTCTCATAATCATATAGAATTAGTTGAATGAGGCTATCAAATAATTTTATAGTAGTTTTACTAGAAGTGTGAAACTGGCCAGCTTTTTAAAATAATGCAGAGGACCCTTTGGACTTTTTTTTAACAACACTTTTTTTTATAACCAATTTTAAAGCAGGATCCATGCTATAGAGGTGGGTGTGATGAAGAAATGTCATTTTGGCTCCCCCCCCACCCAAAACAAATTCTTCTGTCTAGAGATGCCACTGATTTTCTGTGGCACACAAATGCATTAGCCCCCGGGCACTGGAGACCCTTGGTGCGCCACTGGGTGCGAGCCATATGGGGCCGCAAGTGGTGGCAAAGAGGAGTGGAGATTTGGCGGGCCACAAGCAGTGCCCAATCTGCTCGCGACCCAGAAAACCCCAGTCAGCGGGCGTGATTGAGAATGAGGTAGGAGTCGGGGCAGAGACCGGGGGGGGGGGGGGGGGGGGCGCGCAAGGAAGAAGGCTCGCCTAGGGCGCCAAATCCCCTTGCACCGGCCCTGATTCTGAGGAAGAACTGCTGGAACAAGACAAGACAAAAGATGCTCAAGAGAAACCATTTACTGAACTGAATGCCATAAATGGTTAAAATAGTAAGAGGAAACTCATGTACAACCAATAAATGAGGAAGTGAAACAGCCAGAGTTCAGGTACAGGATATGGAAAGTATGTTTTGTCCACTAAAGCTCTCATTCTGAAGGAGAAAATACTGGCCCAAGACCAAAGATATTCGAGGAAAACCATTTCAGTGTTCTGAATGTGATATAATTTAGAGTAGTGCCAGAGATTTTATGCAAAAGCAGAAAATCAGGAAATGGAACAGGCTGAGGGCAGCTCAGTAATGTGGGAAATGGTCATTAAACAAAGCAGCTCTCACTACGTTTGTGGAAAATCACCACACAATCATTAGAGAAACCTTTGTGATGAACTAATTGTGATATAGAAACATAGAAACATAGAAATGACGGCAGAAGAAGACCGAATGGCCCATCCAGTCTGCCCAGCAAGCCTCACACATTTTTTCTCTCATTCTTATCTGTTACTCTTAGCTCCTTGTTCTATTCCCCTTCCACCCCCACCATTAATGTAGAGAGCAGTGATGGAGCTGCATGCAAGTGAAATATCTAGCTTGATTAGTTAGGGGTAGTAGGGGCAGTAACCGCCGCGATAAGCAAGCTACACCCATGCTTATTTGTTTTACCTAGACTATGTTGTACAGCTCTTGTTGGTTTTTTTTTTTTTCTTCTCCCCTGCTGTAGAAGCAGAGAGCCATGCTGGATATGCATTGAAAGTGAAGTATCAGGCACATTTGGTTGGGGTAGTAACCGCCGTAACAAGCCAGCTACTCCTCGCTTTGTGATTGCGAATCCTTTTTTTTCTTCACCCCTGTCGTTGAAGCTATGCAGGATATGCGTGAAGCATCAGGTTTTTTTTTGTTTTTTTTTTTTTCCCCCTGCCCTTGAAGCAGAGAGCTATGCTGGAAATGCGTGATGTATCAGTCTTTCTCCCATGCCGATGCAGGAGAGAACCATGCTGGATATGCATGGAAAGTGAAGTATCAGGCACATTTGGTTTGGGGTAGTAACTGCCGTAACAAGCCAGCTACTCCCCGCGTTTTGAGTGCGAACCCTTTTTCTTCTCCTTTGCCGTTGTAGCAGAGAGCTCTGCTGGATGTGTGAAGTATCAGTTATTCTTCTCCCCTGTCATTGAAGCAGAGAGCTATGCTGTATATGCATTGAAAGTGAAGTATCAGGCATATTTGGTTTGGGGTAGTAACCGCTGTAACAAGCCAGCTACTCCCCTCTTTATGAGTGCAAATCCTTTTTTCCATTACCTCTTGCTGTTGAAGCTTAGAGCGATGTAGGAGTCACAGTAAGCATGTGTATGTTTATTTAGTAAGGGTATTGTGTCAATAGCCATCATTCTGGCGAGTCACCCACTCTTCATTGGTGGCCTCTTGACTTTATGGATCCGCAGTGTTTATCCCACGCCCCTTTGAAGTCTTTCACAGTTCTGGTCTTCACCACTTCCTCCGGAAGGGCATTCCAGGCATCCACCACCCTCTCCGTGAAGAAATACTTCCTGACATTGGTTCTGAATCTTCCTCCCTGGAGCCTCAAATCGTGACCCCTGGTTCTGCTGATTATTTTCCTACGGAAGAGGTTTGTCGTTGTTTTTGGATCATTAAAACCTTTCAAGTATCTGAAAGTCTGTATCATATCACCTCTGCTCCTCCTCTCCTCCAGGGTGTACATATTTAGATTCTTCAATCTCTCCTCGTACGTCATCCTATGAAGATCCTCCACCTTCCTGGTCGCCCTTCTCTGTACCGCTTCCATCTTGTCTTTGTCTTTTTGTAGATACGGTCTCCAGAACTGAACACAGTACTCCAGGTGAGGCCTCACCAAGGACAATAAACAGTTTAGTTTAGGATAATAATGTTTACATTTGGCAAATCCATTGTATAAGAAAATCTAAATTCTTCCCTACACCATGGGGGTCCTAGTGCCTCTCAGCCTTGCTTCCATGCCCAGGCCTTAGTCCTTGGAATTCCCTTTGCCACTGTGCCTTGCTATTGTGAAACAACTTGCCAGTCTAGGGGAGCTGCTTTGCACCTCTCATGGTGCTTTGGAGCATTCCAGCCACTCTTTGATGGCCAACTGGAATAGTGGTTGCTTAGGGAAGACTCCTGCTCCAGAACCCTCACCCTGTCTAAAGGTATATCCATCTGCTATTGTACCCAAGTTCCAGACCCAGCAGAGTGAGCCATGACAGTTTCTAGATGGGTGACTGCCAGTTTCAAGGATATCTCAGGTTGCAATCTAAAGTAATCCCACAATATTTGCATAGCTCTCAGTTAATGAGTGGAGTAAAAATTCCTTTATGAGCCCATGTGGGAAAATGACATCACTATTTTTAAGAGTCTTTTGCATTGATATGAACTCTGACATATACGTAATCAGGTTGCCCCATCTGTTAGCTTTGTGCTTAACAGTCTTTGGAAAATTATAGATGTGGAAACTGTAGATACCTGTGCAAATGTCTCTTTAAGTGTTTGCTTCATCTCTTTCCCTGTGGGCAGATTTGAAATTAGCTTTAAGATTGTATCACTTACATGTGGGATGATTTCTGCTTTAAGCCTGGCTTCATGCCTTTCCCACTACTGTTTGGCTTCTTTCTCTGCTGGGCAGTCTTTTTCAAGTGCATCCATAATATCCATTTTGCTGAACAAGGCTCATATCTTGGTTGACCATACAGGATAGAATTTTCCATCTTCTAGCATCACAAGGTTTTCTACCTTAGCTCAATCCGTGTTGCACAAAAATAAAAAAAATATATATATATACATGCATTCTTATGGAAAGTTCTGGCATGGCTAAACATGTTCTGTGTTTGTTTACTTACTGTATGTCTGAGCCCATAACCAAGTGTTGGAGGCTATGGTTCAACCATGTGTTTGAAGTAAGAAGTCCAGCAGAAAGAGAGAACACACTACTTAATAAGTTCCAATAAACAGTTTAGTTTAGTATTTATCTAAGCAACAAAACAATAATGCCTATTCCCTTTAGAAATTGCAGCACAGATGTCAGGCAGATCCAAAGTGAAACTTGAAAGGAGAAAACAGGGAGAGAGAGAGAAAAATGTGATCTTTCTTATGACATCAGCTCAACCCCTTGTTCAATCACAAACAATAAGTGCTAAACAGAAAGAGGGAAAACCATTTTAACATGACCTTACTTTATCTAATTGTGCATTAGCTCAATATCCACAAACGCTTTTTCATTTTTTCATTTTTAGGAGTTGATGTTCTCAACATAGCCTCCCCTGAAACCAGTGCTAACATGGTCTTTTTTTCAAATGATGATGGATAGAATTGTTAGAAAAATGGACCAATATCTTTCTTGTACAGATGGCCTTATAGCAGTATTTGTGTTTGGAAGATCATTTGTCTGCAACTCTAAAGTGCCATCACATCTCTGATGTCTTATGGGATCCCTTCTTTAGATTATTGGGTATTATAGCTGGGGCTGGACTGAGAGGGAGCATTAGCAGGGGCATCTCTCATTCTCTGCACTACCTACATATCTGGGGGGGGAATGGGGTAGCTCTTATTTGGCATGACTGTGTTGCTTTCTGCCTCCTATGACTAATCATTGGATGGCAGCTAGTAACTATACTCTACAAATCCTACTGAGTTACAAAATTTTCAATATCCTCTGCAGGGGAAGATTGCAGGAAAATATCAGCTTGGAGGATATCTTTGAAAAGCAGCCCATGGGCTATCTGTCCAGTGCCCTTGTGTGCTCTCCCTGTAGCATGTGTTCCAACAGTTCCCTGCAGCATGCCAAACTGACCCTTCAGAGGTCATGTGATCTGGAGCCTGGCAGAATTCAGCCAAAGAATCTGCAACATAAATTTCACATTTTTCCTAAACATCTAAGTAGTAGAACACACCCCAGACCAGGGGGGAGCTGCAGTCATCTTCTATCCTTGCAATTGGTTGCCTTCCATCGCCAAATTTGGTTACATCTCTCAAATATATATGAAGAGAGAGAGGGAGCTTAGATCCCTAGTCTGGTATTAAAATCTCTTACCAACCAACCTTGAATCAGTTGCCAAGTACTCTGGCAACCTCACTGCCAGCCAGTTTTAGACACATACTTAGTGTCTCAGACAAACACCTACACTCTCTTTCAGATACTCACTTTGTCAGTGTCTGAGTATGTGTGGCTGTCTCTCTCGCTCGCTCTCTCTTTCTCTGACATGAAGACATCCACATACACACACTCAGTATATGGGTATGTCATAGAGAAAGTATGTGTGTTGGGGGGAGTCTTTCTGTGTCAGAGAGAATGAAATCCACACAAACTCACTCTGTCACACATTCCATGGTTGTGCTGCTGCTCATATGCTCACTCAGTGAGTGCCCTGCTCTAGTACTGCTGCATCATTATGCAAAATGTTTTGTTTGCTATCAGCCCTTCTAAAGCCTACAGAAGCCCTCTCCTTTTCCCATTTTCACCTTCTCTGCTTTTTGGCAATCCCACCGCAGGAAACCCACTGGTTGCACAGTAAAATTGACCCTTTCAGCCCAATGGACAGAAGCCTCCTGAACATTGCAGAGACACTTCCTCTTTGGTCACCCCACCCTTTCTGTGACTGTTGCTTGCCTCTACTTCTCCATGTCCCTGCCACCACTTCAGTGGTGACAGATGACTGTGTGCTAAGTTTCTACTGCTTTTATGGTTTCCCAGGCTCTGCACTGCCTACCTACTCTAGGGGAGGGAAGGGGGGAGACCAGATGTGATCCATGGCATTTCTCCAGTGCTTAAAAAGAGAGAAACATTAATCCCTTAGCGAGGCTGGGGAGAACCAAGGAACCCAAAGCAACACAGTTCCAGAATCTTATATTCCCAAACAGAGCCAGTGCAATCAGGACTGGTGTTAGGGTATCAGGTGTCATAGGTGAACCTTACAACCGTATACCCTTCATAGATAATTCCAAATTATGCATTTGTAACAGTTTTTACATTAAAAATGGCATTAAAAGTAGTCATATGAAGTCAAAATATCACTTATAGCATGAAGATTAGATTTACATGCATCTCTTTGGTGCAAACCAGAAAACCCTGCAAAATAAACAAATAAGATACTTGGATCCCCTATTATAACACGCTAGGTGTAGGCGCGGCTCTGAAAGCCTTAGGAAAACTGAATTACAATTAAAATATATTAAATATCCAATACCAAAATAGCATTAACAGCCAGCATTCAACAGTGTAAATCCTACCTATGAAAAGCCAATGCTACAAATATTACACCAGACCCTAAAACACCAAAACACCTCCCATTTTGAAAACAGAACAAGTTAAGTTGTTATACATCCCGACACACAAACTGCATGCTAGCAGAATACCTCACCTCTGTCACACATGCAGAACACAGATAGTCCCTCACCATACAGAGAATAAAGAGATCATTAAAAAAATGTATAGACAAAAGCTGAACTGAAAACCACAAGCCAGATCCTGTATGCAGTGTAACAGTGGAAAAATAGAAATATTACCGGTCCTCATAAAAATCAATGAAATCAATAATAAATATTTCAAAACAGCTGAACATTCAATAATTAAACATAATTTTTTAAAAAATTTCCAAAAAACCAATAACATTTTTAAAACAGCAGACACATCAGATAACACCCAATAAATAAACCCAATAAGAATTTAAAAATCCCCTGTTTCTATTCTTTCCAGACACTATGAGAGTCTTCTGGATTAGTGGGGGTGAGGACATGCACCAAACTTTCTCCTCCCTTCTACACATACGCTGGCACATACACACACACACATGCATACTCCTTTGCACATACTGACACACGGGTGTTATCCTGCACCAGCATGCACACACATGCCCACTTGCACCAACGAGTGACACATTCACACACACAGTCTCCCTCACCTGACTCATCACATTCACACTCCTTTGCACCCGCTGACACACACACACACATGCTCTCCTGCACCCACTAACATACACATGCATGCTTTCTCACACCCACTGACACATACAGACATACACATGCGTGCACAAATGCTCCCTTGCATCCCCCCACTCTCCGTCTTCTCCTATGCTGCCTCTAAATATATAAAAACAATTTTTACTTACATCGGTGTTCAGGAGGGTACAAGGCAGGTCTACCAGCTGGTGTGGGGCAAGGTGGGCGGAAAGGGCTGATGCAGGATGGTTGAGAGAAATGTATTTTTTGCCATGGCCCCCAACACAAGGGGGCCAATGGCAGAAATCAGTGAGGAGCCTTCAGCTGTGGTGAAGAAGCAGCAGGAGGTCTGCTGTTGCCTCCCGCAGCAGAGAGAGATGGAGCGGTGTGAGGGAAGGCTGCAGGAGTATTTCTTGCCACCGCAGTGCTGAGAGGAGGGGGGGGAGGGGGATCAGTCCCACAGCTATCAGTGATACAATGGGGGAAAGAAAAATGCAGGACATGTAGATGCAACCACAGCCATGGGGTGGGAGGAAGATGACAGAGAAGCAGAAGCCTAAGGAGCTGTGGCTCCAGCCATGGGAAAAGCAAGAGAAATAAGAAGAGAGCCTCAGGGGAGTCTCCCGCTCTATCACAGCCTAGCGGGGCCTAGTGTTGATCACAACGGTTCCTTGGGCATGGCGCCACTGCGATCAACACAACTCATGTGACTGGCCTGGCCCACCGGGGCAAGCCTGAAGCCTCAGTAGCTCATTCCACCCCTGATCCTCTGACACTAGAAATTCCAAACATGACTCATCTGATTTACTTTCTCGAAAGACCTTCTGCAGATTGTCTTCAGGAGAAAACAGACTTAGAGGAGCAGCAGTTCTGTACTGCTTTAGCTTCTCCCCTCCTAGTAACACATTCACTTACCTTACACTGCTGATCCCACTTTTAAGTAAATCTGCCTTCCTGTGCCCCTGCTGCATTACAGTGGAGCAGGAGATGGGAACAGATTTTCCTAGCTTTTGACCTGACCCTTCCTTTTGACCTAACTGCTGTCCACCTTCTAAAATATCCTTGGGAGACTTTTGGTGCAATCACCAATATCAGTTGTGCTCTTCCTGCTGGCACCAGTTCCCTGTCCAGGACCAGACTGTCCCCAAAGAGCCCTTCCTCTTCCATTCTTGCCATGACATCTCTCTTTTGATGCCACAGACATTGGTAATAGCATGATACAATTTTATTCCGTATTACAGATGACTAGTGGCATTGTTTATGGTTTTTAGTGTTACAATATAGCTTCTAGTGTTTCTTGAGAAACAAAATACAAATTGCTGTACTATGTGCTTCCACTAAGACTCACACATACACACACACACTCAGAGAAAAGAAGGGCTGCAGTGCTGTATAGCTTTCTGTCAGACTGAACAGGCACACAGGTCTCTCTCTTCCTGTCTGCTGGAGACAGTGACACACTGTGTTTCTCCACATCGCATTAACTCCTGTTGTTACTGTAACTCTAATAACCCAAATAACTGCACTAATGTTATGAATGGAGAAATACTGAACCAATAGAGCCATTGTCAGCAAGCCGGGATTAGTGCTAGTCCTCTTATGCAAGCATATAGGAACCCCAGACCTCTCAATCATCCACCCTAAAATATATCCATTTTTATATTTTTGTTATAGTACAGATAAAACATTGTTCAGATGAAGTTATCAAACATTCAAAATTCCCATCAACACAACAGAAGAGTAAATAGTCATATAGAACCCTGACATCAGCTGTTCTTTTGGGAATATCCTTACTCAAAATATAGATTATCCAGTTTTTATGTTGATACAATATCCTCTGTTACCCTAACAGATAGATTCATCATTTAACTATAATTGTAGTGAAATGATCGCCCGTGATAGAAAAAGGGGCATGGGCAGGCACATGAACAGCTGGCTGCATCACAGCAATTGGTAACACACTCAGCGTTGCATTATCATACTTGGCGATATCGCCCACAGTAGTCATTTTTGCCCCCGTAGCGCCCTGGGAAAAGTGGTAGCTATTTTCTGTGAAACTGCCCGTGCTAGTGTGTGATAGTTGATTGCCCACAGAGCTGGAAGCTCCTAATCTCCATAAACCCTGCCCAAACTCCTCCCTGTTAAATAATACCTTTTTAATTTGCATATGCATGCAACAACACCATAACACATTCAATAAAAGCCTATCACAAATTAATGAATGACCCCCATAGTTAGGTGTCTTCTTTCACACACTGACAAAAGACAACATCCTAACTTTAGTAACCTAAGTAAATCTTTAAAACATTTTTTTTTTAATTATTCTGAAATACAAAGAGCTACAGAAACAAACTCCCTTCCCTCTGAAATCCAAGAGAGAAATGCTTCAAAATGGTGACTGTGCTCACGGTCTACATTTCCTTTCAGTTTAATGTCAAGAAAGATAGAAAGTCTGTCAATGCGTGCGGCTGACAGCTGTGTCTGACAGGTTGAAAAAGGGCTCCCACGTAATTGGTTCTGTTCCTTCTTTGTCCTTTCCCAATCTGGCCACAGTCTGCCCCCTGGACTTAAGGATCCAAAAATGATTTGAAACAAAAATTGTACAGTTATTTTCATGTCCCCTATACAATTGTTTTGTTTGGAAAGAAACAAACTAAAAATGGTCTTTTTTTTTTTTTTTTAAATCTGATTAACCTTTTGCTCCAAATGAATGCACATCATTAACAAAGTATGATGCCCCTGGCTCAGAGGTAAGAGAAGGATGGATATATATTGTTTGGGATGATTTCTTAGCTTATAGACTGACTTTTGAAATTATTAAGGATGTGCTATTTTGTTTTAATCAGTGCACACTGATGTTTTTTGGGCACACAATTTTTTTTTAGTGCACATTAAATTGAATTAGCACACACTAAAACATTTAGCCAGCACTAAATTACAAGTACATTTTAAAAGGAGTGTACATGTACCGGACAATGCGAGCAAAAATATGCTCAATTATATATCTTTTGTGCAAGTACACAAGTACCATTTAAAACATCCCCTGTGTTTGCACAAGAGAGTGAGACTCTATACAGAGACAATGTGACATGCTATATATACCACTGTAAGAGGGGGATCCTTTCAACTCAGGACGGGTTCTTTTACATACACAGTCAGAGGAATAAACTACAGATGAATTTCTATCATATGAATCAATGAAAAGTATCAACATTATTCCTCTGACTATGATTGTATAAGAACCCACCCCAAGTTGAAAGGGTGCCTCTTTTATAGTGGTATATATATATAGCAAGTCACATTGCCTCCATACTGAGTGTCTCTCTCTCTCTCTCTCTCTCTCTCTCTCTCTCTCTCTCTCTCTCTCTCTCTCTCTCTCTCTCTCTCTCTCTCTCTCTCTCTCTCTCTCTCTCTCTCTCTCTCTCTCTCTCTCCCCCTCCCTCCCTCCCTCCCACTTGCATACTAAATGTAAAATTTGCATACTAACACACATAATATTTACTGCATGCATTAGGGCCCTAATGCATTTTGATGAATGACCCAGTTAGTTTGCATGCTAAAAGATTTTTGTTTAGCATGCATGCAAAATATTGGGATAGTTACTAACAGTTTAGCATAGATAAAAACCCATGCAAATTCAGGCATCCACACCAGCCTTATAAAGTAGTATGTATAGTCACATAAAATATTCAAAGTGATTAATGATAATCTGGTTATTAGCCCACTGCTAAATTTACAAAGCTCATTGGATCCTGATACATTCAGCACCAACAAGAAGTAGGTGTTAAATATATTCATCCTTGCATAGCCAACACACTAACATTTAGCAGAAATGTAGGGGAAGGTCAGGTCCTCAGGGCCTCTGTCCCCTGAGAAAGCACCTTGCCCTTCTGGGACCCCCATCTTTGAGAATAATATAAACCCCTCCAGATACCCAACCCTGAACCTAAATGTGGCTACTGAGTAGGGGTGTCCATTCGTTTGCAACGTATTGGCAATCCACAATGTATATGCCATATTTGTTGTATTCATGGGGGTCAAGAAACATATGGTGAACGAATAAGTCTTGGGGACACCAGGGGCACCTCCCCAAGACTTGCCAAAGGTCCCTGGTGGTCCAGCGGGGGTCCTGGAGGGATCTCCTTCACTCGGGCCGTCGGCTGCCGGTATTCAAAATGGCGCCGATAGCCTTTGCCCTTACTATGTTACAGGGGCCAACCAATGGCACCGGTAGCCCCTGTGACATAGTAAAGGCAAAGGCTATCAGTGCCATTTTGAATAATGGCAGCCGACAGCCCGAGGGCAGGAGATCGCTCCAGGACCCCCGCTGGACCACCAGGGACTTTTGGCAAGTTTTAGGGAGGGGGGGGTTGTAGTTAATTAAAATTTAAAGGGTTGGGATGGAGGTTTTTTTGGGAAATGAATACATATGTAATTAATGAACAGATCGGGGTCCCCCGAGAACAGATGCGACGGATTTGGGTCCCGACGTATACGAATACCGACTGGGACAAATCTGTCCCTGCTGCACATCCCTACTACTGAGTCCTCTCCAAACTTCTGACTCCCTTTCTTACCTCCCAAAATCTTTGACAGAAAGGAAGTCATTCCTGGCATTGTTACAGAACTTGAAATGGTGCCACATAAAAGGTGCTTCATAATATTATGAAGTGTTGCTCTATAGCATCATTTTGAATTTACAGTAGCACCAATAGGAAGTCAATGGTTTCCCTTCTACTGGTGAAGACTTTGTAGGTGAGTAGAGCAAATAATTGGAAATTTTGAAGAAAATCCCAGAAGCCATGTTTAGATTTGGTGGCTCATAGGAGCCTTATCAGGCTGAATTGGGGTCTCATAGAGGTTTTATCTCTGCTTATAGATTCAAAAAGGCCATGGAGTTTGCTGGGAAGGGGGGGGGGGGGCAATTTAGATTTATAGTGGTGTGCACATAGTAAAAGGCTGGTGCTTTCTTTACTTCATATATTCGCCACTAGTACCAAATTTATCATATTACAAACTTTCTTGGCCTCATACTGCATTATTCATATCATTTCCTATCTTTTTTTTACTTATGTATATATTCTATCTTGTAGTTAATATATCTTGAATAACACAATGTCCAGATGTCTGCAAAATTTTAGGAACCACTGCTCAAATGCAATATATTTATTTAAAAAGTTTTATAATGCATACCATCCCATGTTCTACTCAAGGAACAAAAATATATTCATAAATACAAACACACAAAACCTGGACCACAAGTCAAACACAAATGACAGAAACCCAATGCTGCTTCATTGCATGCCAAAGTATATAATCATCCCACCAAGAGTGTTAACAAACATGTCTTCTGACACAACTACTGCTCAACAGTCTCCAACATTTACCTACAGCACCAAGCAAGGGACCAAAAGATGCCTTCACCTCAACCCTGTTGCACAAAGGCCAGGATGAATAAGATTTTTTTGACTGTTTCAAAAAGATTTCATTGCAGGTTTCTGCCCTACAATAACTGTGGTCTCTGCAAGATATGCCAATCTGATAGAAGGTACATCAAGTAGATTCTTGCCTAATGATATTAAAATCGGAGAGGGCTGGGAGATTTTCAGAAATGAAATTCAGTAGTCATTGGCATCAGTACTCTGTGCTTTGAGAATTAGGGTTCAAATTTTTAAATCTAATGCCCATCAGAAAGGGGAACCAGTGAAGGGAATATAATACAGGAGAGACATGGTCTCTCAGGCAGGTGCCAGAAATTATCCTTGCAACAGCATTTTGGATGGCTCGGAAAACTGCAACAGTAGAGTTTAGTAGGCCCAAATATATGGAGTTATAATAGTCCAAGAATGGGAGAAGTTCATTGAAACATGCACTAAGGGGTAGATTTTAAAAGAAGCGCGATCAGCCTACTTTTGCTTGCGCATCAGACTCAAGCAAAAGTACGCTGGATTTTAGTAGATACGCGCGGAGCCGCGCGTATCCACTAAAATCCTGGATCGGCGCGCGCAAGGCTATCGATTTTGTATAGCCTGCGCGCGCCGAGCCGCGCTGCCTCCCCCCCGTTCCCTCCAAGGCCGCTCCGAAATCGGAGCGGCCTTGGAGGGAATCCTCTAACGCCCTCCCCTCACCTTCCCCTCCCTTCCTCTACCTAACCCACCCCCCCGGCCCTGTCTACACCCCCCCCTTACCTTTCTCCGGGGATTTACACCTCCCGGAGGGAGAAGTAAATCCCCGCGCGCAAGCGGGCCTCCTGCGCGCCGGGCCACGACCTGGGGGCAGGTACGGAGGGCGTGGCCACACCCCTGGACCGCCCCGGGCCGTAGCCACGCCCCCGTACCCGCCCCCAAAACACTGCCGACACGCCCCCGAAACGCCGCGACGACCGGGCCCGCCCCCCGACATGCCCCCGACACGCCCCCCTCGGAGAACCCCGGGACTTACGCGAGTCCCAGGGCTCTGCGCGCACCGGGAGGCCTATGTAAAATAGGCTTCCCGGCGCGCAGGGTCCTGCTCGCGTAAATCCGCCCGGTTTTGGGCGGATTTACGCAAGCAGGGCTCTGAAAATCCGCCCCTAAGTGAACAGAAACTGACACAACCTCTGCAGGATATCTTTCTGCAATTTTTAATGCAAAATTGCTATATACTTGCTCATTTTAACAGACTGAAAAAGATAAAAGCATGAATACAGCTTCTGCAAAAATTCAAATCACTTTTCAATTGATTCATTCTTACTATTTTTTACAAACATGTTAAAGCCCTACAGGTTGATTGACTTCAATTAGTCTTCAAAGAGTCAGGTGAAGACAATTTCATGAGTGACTAGTATATGACTTGCATTTTCTAGTCTTTAGAACACCATGGTATTTCTCATATTTTGAGCTGTTTGTATGCTTTGTATGTAAGCTACCATTATGTGATGTTGACAGTACTTGAATTAAGGAAATCCTGATTCAGACATTTGTCGAAATGTGAACCATATCTGGTTTATGAAATCTTTACAAGTCAACATCCATTGATCATCTTTTGGGATGCATACATATTTTTCATGGTAACTTGTATGATGAAATTTAAAATAAGTGTGGATTGATGATGTCCATCTCTCCACAGTATCCTATTAGCATATCCTATTAGCATAATAGAAAATAGCTAGGCTACATTACTATCCCCATGTTGTTTTAGGCTTGAATTGATTCTAAATCACTGTTTCCTAACCTTTTCAAGCCCAAGCCACACCTACTTTAACGAAATTCCTGTGTGGTCAGAGCAAACTCTTCAGGTCTCAGTCAGCCTGGGGAATAAGACTCAAAGGAGGAGGGAATATGAGGGGGTGCAGTGTGCATGCTGCACAAATCAGGATACAACTATCCATGCCCTTCATGCTGCCCATTAATTACAGCTTTGCAGGGCTTATCTGTAGCTGGGAAGAAGAGGCATGCATGATTATACATGTTCTCAGAACATAAGAACATAAAAAGTTGCCATACTGGGTCAGACCAAGGGTCCATCAAGGCCAGCATCCAGTCTCCAATAGTGGCCAATCCAGGTCACAATTACCTGTCAAGAACGCAAACACTAAGTAGATCCCATGCTACGGATGCTAGTAATAGCAGTGGCTATTCCCTAGGTCAACTTGATTAATAACAGTTAATGGATTTCTCCTTCAAGAACTTATCCAAACCTTTTTGAAACCCAGCTACACTAACTGCACTAACCACATCTTCTGGCAACAAAATCCAGAGCGTAATTGTGTGTTGAGTGAAAAAAGTTTTCTCCAATTTGTTTTAAATGTGCTACTTGCTAACCTCATGGAGTGCTGCCTAGTCCTTCTGTAATCCGAAAGAGTAAATAACAGATTCACATTTACCCATAGTAGCCATCTCATGATTTTATAGACCTTTATCATATCCCCTCTCAGCTGTCTCTTCTCCAGGCTGAACAGCCATAAACTGTTTAGCCTTTCCTCATAGGGGAACCATTCCATCCCTTTTTCATTTTAGTCATCCTTCTCTGTACCTTCTCCAGAGCAATTATATCTTTTTTGAGATGCGGCAACCAAAATTGTACACAATACTCAAGATGAGGTATCACACTGAGCGATACAGAAGCATTAAGACATTTTCCATTTTTTTCATCATTCCCTTCCTAATAATTCCTAACATTCAGTTTGCTTGTTTGACTTCTGCAGCATACTGAGCTGTCAATTTCTATGTATTATCCACTATGAAGCTTAGATCTTTTTCCCTGCGTGATAGTTCCTAACATGGAACCTAACATTGTGTAATTACAGTATGGGTTAATTTTCCCTATATGCATCA
Organism: Rhinatrema bivittatum; assembly: GCF_901001135.1. Lineage (NCBI taxonomy): Eukaryota > Metazoa > Chordata > Amphibia > Gymnophiona > Rhinatrematidae > Rhinatrema > Rhinatrema bivittatum. The sequence goes on along the minus strand of NC_042615.1, from coordinate 801,034,619 downwards.
CCTTGCATTTGTCCACATTAAATTTCTTCTGCCATTTGGATGCCCAATTTTCCAGTCTCGGAAGGTCCTCCTGCAATTTATCACAATACGCTTGTGATTTAAACTACTCTGAATGATTTTGTATCATCTGCAAATTTGATTGCCTCACTCACTATATTCCTTTCCATATCATTTATAAATATATTGAAAAGTACTGGTACAAGTACAAATCTTTGAGGCACTCCACTGTTTACCCTTTTACACTAAGAAAATTGACCATTTAATCCTATGCTGTTTTCTATCTTTTAATTAGTTTGTAATCTGCGAAAATACATCGCCTCGTATCCCATGACATTTTAGTTTTCTTAGAAGCCTCTCATGAAGGACTTTGTCAACACCTTCTGAAAATCTGAATACACTACATATACTGGTTCACCTTTATCCCCATGTTTATTAACCCCTTCAAAAAAAATGAAGCAGATTTGTGAGGCAAGACTTCCCTTTGGTAAATCCATGCTGACTGTGCGCCATTAAACCATACCTTTTTATATGCTCTGTGATTTTGATCTTTAGAATAGTTTCCACTATTTTGTCTGGCACTGAAGTCAGTGTCACTGATCTATTGTTTCTCGGAGCACCCCTGGAGCCCTTTATAGATATTGTGGTTACATCGGTCACCCTCCAGCCTTCAGGTACAATGGATGATTTTAATGATAGGTTACACATTTTAACAAATAGATCTGAAATTTCATTTTTTATTTCCTTCAATCAACCCTGTGGTGCACACAATCTGGTCTTGGTGATTTGCAACTCTTTATTTTGTTAGTCTGGCATACTACATCTGCCAGGTTCAAAGTGGTTTGGTTCAATTCATCACTCATCACCCTTGAAAACCATCACCAGTACCCCTCGGTCATCTAATGGTCCAACTGACTCTCTCGCAGGTTTCTTGCTTTGGATATGTTTAAAAAGTTTTTATTATGAGCTTTTTCCTGGGCCTGTGGAGTTCGAGTCCGGATCACTCACTGTGACCTCTGGAGTCCTCTCCCGGGGGAATGCTGGGAACACTATGCAGATGAGCCTTCTAGAGCTCCTATACATTTAAAAGTAATCTCTGGTAACTCTGGCTGCTAGAAGGTGCTGAGAACACAGTCCAGATAATGATCTGGATCTGAGCATCAGGCAGAGGTGACTTGGTCTTGGAACACTTCACCTGCTTTGAAGGCATACCAACATGCTATGGAAGTCTGGTTGGAAAAATACTGTTTTAAATGAAGAGAAGCTTATCGGATACTGAATGTTTGCGTATGTTTCAGTTTATGTGGTTTTATGAGTGTCCCCCTTATAATTTTAAAACGGCTGGATCTACCTCCACTTTCATGTACCTCCACTTTCATGTACTTTCCTAAATATTTTTTTAAATAATTAGGAAAGTACATGTGTTCAATGAATTGAAATACTCACTTTCAATGCATTGCATGTATTCATGTGAAATAAACATGCACACATTTTATAATACACGCATACAGTATGTGATGTGCAGGTTTTAAAATACTATATTAAATTATGTATGGACATATACCCACATTAATGCCACCACACCCATTTGTTTGAAAGTTTCATCCTAATGTAAAACAGCAGAAAGTTTAACATTCATGACGGCCTCATTTCAACCATCCCATGTATTCCATGCCCACCCCACTCCCCAAAGACTCACCTCCACACAAAATTTGGTCTTGGTGATTTAAAAAAATAAAGTGTGTATATTAATAAGTGTGTATATTTTACATGTGAAAATAAAGTGAGGCAAATTTTGTTGAAAGCTGCAGAGCTACAGATGAATGTGGCTGTCATGAACTTACTCAGTGGTGTCCATTGGCAACATGGGCCATACCCATGGTGATAATGACAGCAGAAGTCAAAGAGACTGCAAATGTAGCATGGCAGACAACCAAAGGATGAAACAGCAGAGGAAACTGGCTACCCATTTGGGGAGGATGAGGAAGAAAGAGATGAGGGTTGGGGAGGAGAGAGAAGTGTGAGGTGGGGGAGGGAGGAGGAGGATTTGAGAGAAAAGAAGGGTAAGGGAGAGAGAGAGAGAGAGAAAAGCTAAAAAGTTTAAGGAGTGAGATGGGTGAGGAGTAGGGATATGAATCGGGCTTCGGACGATTGAAAATATCGTCGATATTTTCAAAATTGTCAGAAATCGGGGGCTCCCCCAAAACGATAGGAAAACCCCACGATATTGATCGTGGGTGTTCCCTTATTGTTCTGGGGGAGCGCGGGAAAAACAGGGGGGGGGGTCGGGAGGGTGGGGGTGCTTCCCCCACCCTCCCGACCCCCCAAAAAACTTTTTACAGGTACCTGGTGGTCCAGTGGGGGTCCTGGGAGTGATCTTCCGCAATCTCCCGCTCTGGGCCATCCTCCCGCTCCCGGGCCGTCGGCTGCCAATAATCAAAATGCCCTTACCATGTGACAGGGTATCCGTGCCATTGGCCGGATCCTGTCACTTGGTAGGAGCACTGGATGGCTGGCACCATCTTGTGCTCCTACCATGTGACAGGGGCTGACCAATGGCACCGGTAGCCCCTGTGACATTGTAAGGGCAAAGACTATCGGCACCATTTTGATTACTGGTAGCCGATGGCCCGAGTGCAGGAGATCGCTCCCAGACCCCTGCTGGACCACCAGGGCTTTTGGCAAGTCTTGGGGGCCCTCCTGACCCCCACAAGACTTGCCAAAAGTCCAGAGGGGGTCCGGGAGTGACCTCCTGCACTCGCACCGTCGGCTGCCAGTATTCAAAATGGCGCCAATAGCCTTTACCCTTACTATGTCACAGGGGCTACCGGTGCCATTGGTCAGCCCCTGTCACATGGTAGGAGCACAAGATGGCACCGGCCATCCAGTGCTCCCTCCATGTGACAGGGGCCGGCCAATGGCATGGATACCCTGTCACATGGTAAGGGCAAAGGGCCATCAGCGCCATTTTGATTAGTGGCAGCCGACGGCCCAGGAGCGGGAGATCGCTCCCGGGACCCCCACTGGACCACCAGATACCTGTAAAAAGTTTTTTGGGGAGTCGGGAGGGTGGGGGAAGCTAAGGGGTTACTTTTAAAGGGTCGTGGTGGGTTTTTTGTTTATCGGCTGGGGCGCAGCCGATAAACAAAACCATGATTGGGCCCGATAGAAAAAACCCCACATGTGAATCGGAACTGGAATCTGAACTGATTCCGGTTCCGATTCACATCTCTAGTGAGGAGCAATGGGAGGAGGTGGGGAATGAGGAAGAGAGAAAAGGGGAAGGGGAAATTGCTAAGGAATATGAGCATATGGGGAGATGGTTGTTTCAGTAGAAATGCTCATTCGACTGCAAATGCTTTACACATTTCGGCTAGTCTAAAATCTTTTTATACTTTTTGCATCCAAAACATTTTTCATAAAATATGTTAGACTTTGGACCTATAATTAAACAATTCGTTCCTTATGCAAATGATTTGACCCTAATGATTTTATGGTCATTAGGGTCCTTTTTTTTTTTTTACTTTTTATTCACTGATATTCATTTCAAAATATATTGTTTTCTAATTTCGAATTGACTGGCCTCTCATGGCATGTCAATATCTCACAATGATATACCAACACTGCTTATCATTTTTTTCAGGGTGCATTCATATTACAGAAGAGGCTTCAAGGTCAAGTCAACAATGTCTTGATTATCCATGAAACAAGTGACTTCCACAAGGATATTCAAAAATGCAATTACAATATTATTAATGCAAATGATTTGAATACGTGCTGCAACTTTTGCTATATGAGGACACATGGCACATTTCCCAGACTCGAGTCAGTTTTATGGCTGCTAATTTGAATGTGTATCTCATTTGTATAATTAAAGGTTGTTACATTTAGCATACATTTGAGCTTTTCAGCTTTTATCAAAAAGTTATTTTTTTTCATAAGATGAAGCAAGATATTAAAAGAAACTGAGGTATATAACAAGCTGATTATTGCAAAAAGATTCCCAAAGGAACAGATTTTATTACTACTTTAGTGAGTAAAAAATCATTATAAATCATAAATATGTTGGGTTTTTTTTAATGTGGAAAACCTAAAGGACTTCACAATAGATGGTGGCAGGTGACAGAGCTACAGGGAACAAGTACATTGAAATTTCAGTCAGAGACATACGCAAATACTCAGTTACCTAGCCGTGCCGCTGAATAGCCGGATAAGTTCTGTCTGGCTAAGTTACTGAAATGGCCAGCTTTGAATATTGACCTAAGAGGGAAAAGAGAGAAGATTATGAGGTTCTAGTTGAAAATATCTTTCCGTCACTCTAACTTTGAAGGAAGCTCAAGCACAAAATGTGGTGCTTTCTTGAGAAATGTTGGCACAAAATGTCCCACTGATTTTGATTTCATTGGCTTTTTTGTTTAGATGAGGAAAATGGTTCAGATAGTAAAGACCAGTTAAGGCAGAGATCGGAAGAAAGTAGTCAGGTAGAGACACCAAGGGTGCTGTCAAGTGGACCCCAGAGGCAATGCCTCTTGAAGAAAGAGAAAAACCGAGAACAGGAAGCTGCTAAGAGTTGTAGTCCCAAGAAGTCTTAAAGCCAATCCAGGAGGTGGGCACTGACCACAGTGGAATGTTACAGTAATTGGAGAACATGGGTGAGACTAATTAAGGATGTACTTAGAGAAAGCAGAGTCTTTCTTATGACAGGCCATGGATTAGGGAGGCAGAGAAGAGCCAAAGAAGCAAGCACCCATCAATGTGTAATGGTGGCAATCCAAAAGTTACCATTTTTGTCTGCTATTTGCCATAACACATTTTGCAATGGGTACTAGTGGTAATGGTGCATTTAACAAGTGGAGTTTTAAAATACCACGTGAATATTCTGTAAGCTGTTTAATGGACAAGTTATCCAGCTAAATTTGGCTGGATAACTTGTCCCAAATATTTAGCAACATAAACGTCCTGCTGATTATATGTCACTAAAGTTATCCAAATAAGTATAACTGGATAATAAAAAACAGCTATTTCTGAATGTACCTGGTTATGTTTTTCTTTCAGTTATCCAGCCTTATTAGCAAGTTATCTGGCCATACTATACAGCTATTTTCAAACAATATCTGGGTAAGTAGAACATTAAAAAAATGTAGTAATAAAGGGTAGGGATGTGCAGCAGGGACGGATTTGTCCCTTTCTGTATTCGTATTCATCGGGACCCAAATCCGTTGCATCCGTTCTCGGGGGACCCCGATCTGTTCATTAGTTACATATGTATTTGTTTCCCAAAAAAAAACAAAACAAACATCCCAACCCTTTAAATTGAATTAACTATAACCCCCAAGACATGCCAAAAGTCCCTGGTGGTCCAGCGGGGGTCCTGGAGCGATCTCCTGCACTCGGGCCATCGGCTGCTGGTATTCAAAATGGCGCCAATAGCCTTTGCCCTTACTATGTCACAGGGGCTACCGGTGCCATTGGTAGGCCCCAGTCACATGGAAGGAGCACAAGATGGTGCCAGCTGTCCATTGCTCCTACCATGTGACAGGGGCTGACCAATGGCACCGGTAGCCCCTGTGTCATAGTAAGGGCAAAGGCTATTTACACCATTTTGAATACTGGCAGCCGACGGCCCGAGTGCAGGAGATCGCTCTAGGTCCCCCGCTGGACCACCAGGGACTTTTGGCAAGTCTTGGGGAGGTTCAGGAGGGTGGGGGTTTATTCATTAGTGATACGTTATATTCGTGGGGGTTCACCATACGTTTCGTGACCCCCACGAATACAACGAATATTGTATATACGTTGCGGATTGCCAATAATTTGCAAATGAATGCACACCCCTAATAAAGGGTCTATGGACCAATTCTCAGCCTTCCCCCACTATCTTTGAATATCCCTGTTGGGCCGTGCTCCCAATACCCCTTAATCCCCTTCCAAATTAAAACAGGAATGCTCCAAGTCAGCTGTTGTGCCCACCCATATCACTGGTTCAGTCAATTTAGAATCTGCTGCTGCCACCAGTCCCTCTCCCCCACCCTCCACATGTTTACATTGCTGAGCTGCACCCTCCACTCTGGATGGTCTCTCCATGTCCGTGAGCCCTAAAGTTCTCTACCAGGAGTAAGGTATGCACTTGCTCCTAGAGCGCTCCAGCACAGCTTCTGTCAAAGCTGAGCTGGAAGCATACAGGGGACCTTGGCTTATCTTTGCAGTCTGAGGTTGGTTCAGCCTAAGTACATTGTGAAAATGGCACATTCAGGCCAGGACAGGAGGTAAGACAAAGGCCACTACAATGGTAGTTCCTATGAATCAATCAACAGTGCTGATGGTGTGTTACTCAGAAGAGATATCATCTCTAGCCCTTGTTCCAGCAAGCAGTTCCACATTCTTCAAGCAGTGGTTTATTTATTTATTTAATAACTTTTATATACCGCCATTCGGGAGCCATCACAATGGTCTACAGAGTTTTACAATAAATAGTAAAGATAACAGAGTGTAATAACCAATAAAATGGAGAATAAAAAATACATGATTAATAGAATAAAATAAAAGATAATAAGATCAAGGAAAATAAAATACTAAGGGCAGCTATATTCAATAAAAGTGTGAACGGATAACATAGTCATAAAGTCAGGACTGAAACAGAAAAGCTCTTTAAACAGGTTATGAAAAGAATCATGTTAGATCCTGATAGGCCTTTGTAAAAAGCCACGTCTTTACCTCCTTTCTGGATACTTTTAGATCTGGTTGAGGCCATGTCTCTATTGGGAGGGATTTCCAGCACTTGGGTCCTGCCAATGATAATGTCCGATCTCTTACTTGAGATAGGTGTGCTGAACGGACAGAGGGAATATTTAGGCGACCTTTATTAGCGGAACGGAGATTGCGTTGTGGAGTGTGAATCCTAATGGCGGCATTAAGCTAGTCGGTTTGTTCACCATATATGATTTTGTGAAGAATGCATAAGACTTTGTATTTGATTCAATATTTAACTGGTAACCAGTGTAAGGATATCAGGATTCATATTATATGGTAATGTTTCTTGTTCCTGTTAGAATTCTGACTGCAGTGTTTTGTAGAATTTGGAGAGGATGCATGGTGGAGGATGGTAAGCACAGCAGTAGAGAATTTCAGTAGTCAATGTTAGCAAAAATTAGAAGCTGGAGTACTAATCTGAAGTCAGAGGGATTCAGTAATGGTTTCAGTCACTTTAAAGCCTGAATTTTGCTGTACCCTTCCTTTATTTTGGTTGAAATTTGTTTTTTAAAATTTAGTTCAGAATCGATTATAACTCCCATGTTGCGGGTATCAAGGACGGGATATAATGTAGTCAGCTGATCTTCTAATTTGAGGGAGGTAACTTGCCAAGAGTAGGTCTATCTAGGAAGATGATGAAGCACTTGGAGGAGTTTTGTAATTTCTGTAGCGAGCGCCAGCCAAGCATATGGCAGTTCAATTGATTTCTACTAGACTTTCTTCTCTTTTCGGAGGCCAGGTCCTTCCTCATACTCAGCCTTATTTGTGCAGCAATATGATGCTCTGCAAACTCAATGTTTGCAGGAGTAATTTTGAGTAGGGTGTGTTATTTTCAGCCTATGCAGGCACTTTCAACCTATGTACACTGCAGCCAGTTTTCAAAAGGAACCCATCCGTTTTCTTTTTTTTTTTTTTAAGATTAGTGGCTACAAAGTATGTATGTGCCATGTACTGTGTACCTGCTATTTGTTTGGGTACCACGCAGAGGCAAATTAGCAAAGGCATATTTGAAAATGCAATATGCATGTGTTTTTGCCACCTTGATCTGATAATTCTTATTGGAATTGTTCTGTTTTTAACCAGGCAAAAGGTGTGCATACTATGAAACCCTGGGCCAGGTAGAGGTCAGGACAACATTCAGGTAGCCAATTTTCCTGAGCAAATGGTTTGAAGTATTTCCTTTTACAGGGACAATTATCACACTGCCTGCATTGAGACATAGCCTCTGTGTCCATTTTCCCTGTGGACTTTGCATTGATGCTCAAAGCAGACAAACGCTCATATTATTTTTGCTTTGAAATTTGCTGTGGGTGCAGAGTATGCAATGTCCTTTCTCACCAGCTTTTTCTGTGGGCTGAATTTTGTTGGAACAGTAAGGACGAGAAAATGCAAAATGTCATTTACATGGGGCCACATGCAGACTCTCAGCTGCATGGAGGGAAGACGTTTTTCGGACAATCTATTGACACAGGTGAAATTGACCCCTCTATGAGGAACCATATGCTTTTTTCCTCTGAATTCAGCTTTTTAAGGTAAGGGTTTTAATGCTTTGCCTGATTTTGTCCAGTTTTGCATTTGGAGGACTACTGATTAGTTGTTTCACTTACAGAATACTCCAATAGAACCATGTACTGTAGTAATAATAATAATACTGAGGAAATAATAGTTATGAAGTGATTTGTTATAGAAAACTAATAATGTTGTATACACCATTAGCTTTAGAAAAAATCTTCAGCTCATGTTCTTGTAAGAAGCTGGCTAGCCATAAAGATCTGTTAGAAGATACAGAGAAGAAAGTTTTGTGTTTTAAAGCAAAAGTAGATGAACCAGAAACACACACACACAAATTACAGAAATGTATAGGAGGCCTCAAGAAAGAAACGTCAGCATTATAAGGAAAATAATTAATACTTGGGGGATTAAACTATGTGTGAAGGGTAAGGTAACAGTGCACTAAAAATAGGAAGAAGGTAATTCAGAAGCTAATCAAGTTCTGTCATAGATAAAATTAATAAGTTAAAAAAAAAAGTTTTAACAAGACATTAGCCATCGCAACCACCCTGAAGTCTATAAGAGGAGATTTTAGATGATGTTGTTATAATTGCTATTATTAGATTTGATATGATTAAAAAGACTGGCGTAGGATGAAGCAGCAAGGTGAGGCTTGAAGTGCATTCAGAAGTCAGTGGATGATCACCTGCACTTTCATTAGGAAGGTTAGGATGTTTGAATTGCAGAAAGAATAAGTGCTCAAGGATGAGATCCAGGCAGAAAGCTTCCAAATACGAGGAACTGAAAAATAATTTAGATAAGCTGAAAAAAATATGAAACGTAAAGGAAGTGTTTCTTCTCTAAGCACAGGAGGGAAGGCGGCGAGAGGCTCTCTCCCCCAGTCTTGAACGGTGCCAATACTGGGGAACACAACCAATTCTTCAATGGACTTTCTGCGTTATATTTGCCAAAAAAAAAAAAAAAAAATTAGATGTGGTAAAGGACAAAGGGGCAGTTCCTACCCAAACCATTACCATTCGTGCTTCCCATCAAAAAAGATGATAAAGCAATTACAAATGTAGACTATGACGATAGGTAAAGACTTCAAAGCCCATCCACTTTCTTCATTTTCCTTTCCTGCTGCAATACTGAAGATGCTGCTTCATCTTCGACTTTACCACCCACTCCCTCACTGCTGTGGATCATTTGTGCATATCCCATGTTTATTGTACTTTGAAACTCTATTTGCCTCCACCAGCTTCATTGATAGGCTGGTAGCTACATGGAAAAAAACTTTCTATGAACAAAACATTTCCTTATGCTACCCCTGATCCAACCCTCTTTGAACCTCATACGATAACCTCATGTTCTAGAACTTTCTTTACACTTTATAATGTTTGTTTCTTGTACATTTTTTATACATTGATTTATTTGAATGTCTCTACCATATGTCCCCTTCTACGCTTTTGTCCTAGAATATCCGTATTTAGGTATGTAAGTCTCATAGGGCTTATGATGCATAATTTCCAACATTTTGGTAGCCTTTCTCTGGACTGTCACTATATTATCTATGCCCTTTTGGAGAAGTGGGTTCCAGAACCAAAACAAAATATTCCAGTTGATTTCTCACCAATCACTTGTACAGAGGCTTTATGACATTATCACTAGAGATGTGAATCGTGTCCTCGATCGTCTTAACGATCGATTTCGGCTGGGAGGTGGAGGGAATCGTATTGTTGCCGTTTGGGGGGGTAAAATATCGTGAAAAATCGTAAAAAATTGAAAAAACGTAAAATCGCAAAACCGGCACATTAAAACCCCCTAAAACCCACCCCCGACCCTTTAAATTAAATCCCCCACCCTCCCGAACCCCCCCCCAAATGACTTAAATAACCTGCGGGTCCAGCGGTGGTCCGGAACGGCAGCGGTCCGGAACGGGCTCCTGCTACTGAATCTTGTTGTCTTCGGCCGGTGCCATTTTCCAAAATGGCGCCGAAAAATGGCGGCGGCCATAGACGAACACGATTGGACGGCAGGAGGTCCTTCCGGACCCCCGCTGGACTTTTGGCAAGTCTTGTGGGGGTCAGGAGGCCCCCCCCAAGCTGGCCAAAAGTTCCTGGAGGTCCAGCGGGGGTCAGGGAGCGATTTCCCGCCGCGAATCGTTTTCGTACGGAAAATGGCGCCGGCAGGAGATCGACTGCAGGAGGTCGTTCAGCGAGGCGCCGGAACCCTCGCTGAACGACCTCCTGCAGTCGATCTCCTGCCGGCGCCATTTTCCGTACGAAAACGATTTGCGGCGGGAAATCGCTCCCTGACCCCCGCTGGACCTCCAGGAACTTTTGGCCAGCTTGTGGGGGCCTCCTGACCCCCACAAGACTTGCCAAAAGTCCAGCGGGGGTCCGGAAGGACCTCCTGCCGTCCAATCGTGTTCGTCTATGGCCGCCGCCATTTTTCGGCGCCATTTTGGAAAATGGCGCCGGCCGAAGACAACAAGATTCAGTAGCAGGAGCCCGTTCCGGACCGCTGCCGTTCCGGACCGCCGCTGGACCCGCAGGTTATTTAAGTCATTTGGGGGGGGGGGTTCGGGAGGGTGGGGGATTTAATTTAAAGGGCCGGGGGGGGGTTTTAGGGGGTTTTAGTGTGCCGGCTCACGATTCTAACGATTTATAACGATAAATCGTTAGAATCTCTATTGTATTGTGTTCCATAACGGTTTAAGACGATATTAAAATTATCGGACGATAATTTTAATCGTCCTAAAACGATTCACATCCCTAATTATCACTTCTTTTTCTCTACTGGAAATGGCCCTTCCAGTGAATCTAGTATTCTTTGGGCTCTCACTACTGCATTGCACTAATTTGCAACCTTCTCACCATCAGATAAGATAACTCCAAGATCTCTCTCTGGGTGGTGTACATCAGCACCACCAACCTCCATCATGTGCTGTTCTCGTGGCTTTCTAAATCTTAGAGGACAATTTTGAAGCTACAGACCACAGGTACATTTCCCTCTGTGGACATTGCACCATTTTTCAAAAAACAATATTTCTCTTTGAAAATGTTCTAAAAAAAAGTACCTGCACAACTCTGTACCTCCTTTTTGTGGGGATACGTTTTTCTAGACTAAATCAAGGTGCATATTTTTGAAAATTCAGAAATTTGATTCAATTCTTATTCCAACCCCACCCCCAGGACCACCTCCCCCAAATTTAACTACCTACAGGGTAGGGGTGCACACAGGAAGCATTTTATTCAGGTATTTTTTTTTCTTTTCAATCTCTTTATTTTTCATCATATAATTTTGCTTTGTTTCTATACTTATGTATGCATGGTGCACTTAATGACATGCATGTCATTAAGTGCATTTACTTAGGTAAATAGCAAGGTACTCCAAAGCACATAAGCACAATTTTATGCAGCTAAAAATATGCGTGCATGAAGTAATAAAACAAATGCACATCCCTAATACAGCGTGGGCAAATTTCAAAAAGACCAATTTCACAGGTAAAGCCCTGTTTTTACCTGAGACACTGGCTTTAACAATTCTTTTTCAAGCATACAATTCTACACCATTTTCATTAGCAGATAACAAATTTAGGATACTTTATGGAAAGTTAATAGGAGATTCCAGAGAAGAGGACTTAAAGAACCATTGTTCATTGGTTAGATCAGCAGAACATTCCTGTCCCCTCAAACCTTTTGTCTATTAAATATGAGACAGCATTTCTTGCACCATAAAATGCATTGCTTTCTGAAACTTATTATTAGAGATGGACTAATCCAAATTTTATGACTCTCAAGTCATCAGCCTGTTGTGAGCGAGGAGAAGTGATCGTTTGCTCAAGAGAAATTGTGAGCCGTTGGGACACAGCGCAGCTCAGGGAGGAGCCCCAAGACATACACCGTGGGAGGTGAGAGTGTTAAGGCATGGGCTGGAGCTGGAACAAGGCTGGACCAGGATCAAGGCGTGGAACATCAGGAACTGGAACAAGGCAGGCTCAGCCCTCCATTGGACATGCACGCACTGGTAAGACCCAGCAATGCAATGCTGGTGTCAAGTGTATTTCTCCGGCCAGTCGGTAGCCCTTCTGGACCCACCGCTTGGGAACGAGGAGTGCATGAAGCCAGACGAAGGCTAAGGGCAGGAACAAGATGAGACGTGGAACTCAGGAACTAGGAAGACTCAGACAAGGACTCAGGATTCAGGCACTAGTATAGGGTGAGTACTGCACCCCAGCGTGCCCTACACAGCTGCCCATGGCTGGTCACAGACCATGCCGAAAGGAAAGCAGACTCCAGGAGAAAAAATGAACCAGAAACATGTTGCAGATTCAGGAGAGGCCTGCATAGAGGGGCACCCTACACAGTCACCCATGGCTGGTCACGGACTATGCTGAAGTGGAGCAGGTTCTGGCTTGAGTCTAGGGCATGGACAGAAGCAGGAACAAGGTACTCCAAAGACCGGAAAAAGGATTCAAGACTCAGGATTCGAGACTTGGATCTCAGATTCAGGAGCAGACCTCAGCATTAAAAAAAGGGCCTTTCGAAGACTTGCGCTGCAGATGAGAAGGCAGGCCTTGTGCCACAAAGCGCCCTACACAGCCCCCCATGGGCTGGTCACGGATCACGACGGTGGCATGCCAGGAAAGGTATACATGCAGGAAACCTGGAAGCAAGATGAAGAACCAGAGACGAGGACACCAGGACCAGGACTGGAACACAGAACATCAGGAACTTCAGGATATGGAACATCGGAACACCGAAGAGACAACAAAGGAGCTCCAACAAAGAACAGGACCAGGAACATCAGATGAAGGAGACCAGGAACATCAAACAAGGAGCCATCTAGACACAGCCATGTTTCAAGCACTCAGCCAATGTTCATTTCTATCATTGGTAAATAAATAAATAAATAAAATGAACCATCACCCCAAATCTTCCAGGAGTGTCACCAAAATTCAATAGGCTGTTTAGAGGAGATGTTATCTTATTACAGTTAGTTGGATAACTTGTCCAGTATATTCAGCGGGATAAACGTCCCGCTGAATATACATTTTTAAAGTTATCTGGCTACATGATTGAATATGGCCAGTTAGATCTAAAGATACCCAGCCTCGTGTAACCGGATAACTTGACACTTACCTGGAAATCTTCAGAGATATCCAGGTACGTAGTGCATCTTTGAAAATAAATAAAAGCAAGTCACGATCCTCCCAGCCTAATGCCCACCCCCACATGAATCTGCCCCCCTTCATGGTCCAACAAGCTGCTGGAAACTTGTAAGGTGGGGTCAGGGGATAGGAAAGTTTTCTCCGAGGCCGCTCTGATTTTGAAGTGGCCTGGGAGGGAACGGGGGAATGCAGCACGGCTCAGCGCACACAAGGTACGCCTGCTCATGCATGTTATAAAATTGCAAGTCCATGTGCGAGCGCTGGGTAGCGTGCACACATGGAGGTGCACGCGCGCCTGGTAGCGTGCGCACATAGGTCTTAAAATCTACCCCATACTGTTTAGGAGGAATGACAGTCTGAACAGTGACATAACATAAAAATCCAATGTGTTATTGTACTTACAGGGAACTACGTAAAGGTAGTTCCCTGTATGTACCCTGATCAGTCCAGACTGTGGGTTATGCCTCCCTTCCAGTAGATGGAGACAGAGAAAAACTTGAAAAGCGCCCCTCTTAACTTGGAGCGCCACCTGCATCTCTTCAGTATTTCTCTGTCTACAGCAGATGGAGGTGGCAAACCCTGCAGGCTTGACTTTTCTTTCTGATTAAGTTAATCTCTTAAAAAAAAAATAAAATAAGAAAATAAAAGATTTTGGAAGCAAACAAGATCAAGCAAGCTACCATAATCCTTCCAGAGTGTAGGCAGGTCCTAGCTGGGCTATCCCCTCTGGTAGTAGGATTCAGGAGCTGGGTTAGTGACCCCGCAAGGCTCCTACAGGTAAGGCGCCTGGGGTGGATATACCAGTGGTCTGGTCCTTGTCCCCCTTCCTTGTGCTCCCGGTCCATTTAAAATAAATAAATAAATAAACAACCAACCAACCGAGCAGGAAGAAGCTTGTTAGCCTTCATTTTAGTTTTATGCAATCCGGCTGTTTTTCGCTTACCAACAGGGGTCTTTCAAGGCAGGCTATTTTTATTTTTCTCAGCTGGCTTCTTCCCACTGGTTTTGGTGCTCTAGGCTTCCCCCATGCCGCGTCCTACTTGCTGTATTGTCTGCGGGGAGTCTGCTTCTCCCATGCATGTCTTTGTTCCCGCTGCCTCTCTGGGGGTGAAGGCAGCTTGGATTGAGGACTGGAGTTTGCAGCTAAGACCCACATGGTGCCTAAATGTCCTGCTCCCCATGAGCCTCTGGCTGCTCCATTCCAGCTTACCGTGGGAACGGCAGCCATTTTAGATTCCTTGGCAGCGGGGGACCGTGCCATGAGCGAAGGGGATCCCCCCCCCGATTTATCTCCCGGGCCGGGCAGTCCAGACGATCCTTCTGAGCAGGACCAGGACGTTTTGGATCCACAGCCTGATCCCCCGATGGGGAAGGGGCGGAGTTAACTCATTTTCTATGGATTTTGTGCTATTTATTCATAAAGCTTTTCTGGCCACTCAGGCACAACTACCTGAACCTCCCCTTTTGGGATGCCCTGCGGGGCCCCCCCAGAAGCTGCCTAAGCGCCAGGACTCTCAAACCTCCCTTTGCATGGTGAAGCTTCAGAGCTAATTCCTTACAGATGGTTCTACTCCTCCAGACAGGGTGGCCGCAGGATCTCCAGACCCTTCTCTGGTCCCAGCTCCTCATTCAGGGATTGAACCTGAGGAAGAACTGGGAAAGCCATCCCACCTTGAAGGCGACAATCCTAAAGTAGTTCATCTTTTTCACAGGGAGAAATTGGATTCTTTAATCCCATGGGTCCTATCGGAACTCGGAATTGAACTTCCGCAAAGCGTATTCCCCCAGAATTCTGTGGACCTGGGTTTAGCAGGCTTGTGAGGTCCAGCAAAAACCTTTCCTTTTCAACTCATGGTTCAAGAATTGATAACTAGAGAGTGGGATGTGCCTGAGGCTGGACTGCGAGTGGGTTGGGCTATGGACAAACTTTATCCCTTGTCTGAGGAGACCCTGGAACTGTTGAAGTTTCCCAAAGTGGATGCTTCAGTGTTCGAAGTCACTAAGCGGACCACTATTCCCATGGCTGGAGCGGCAGCCCTTAAGGACCTTCACGACAGAAAGATCAAAGTTCTTCTCAAGCGGATCTTTGAAGTATCAGCATTGGGCATACGGGTGACTGTATCTAGTAGTTACATGCTTTGAGCAAGTCTCTGCTGGGTTCAACATTTGCTAACTTCTAGAATCCTTCCTCCGGAGGATTCCGCAAAAGCAGAATGCCTAGAGGCGATGGTTGCTTATGGGCTGATGCCCTGTATGATCTCCTGAGAACTTCTTCCTGGACTATGGAAGCCACGGTATCCACAAGGTGACTTTTATGGCTACGCATCTGGGCAGCAGACGTCTCTTCCAAGGCTCATTTAAGTTCTCTACCTTTCAAGGGGAAGCTTCTCTTCGGCGAAGACTTGGAGCAGATGATTAGGTCTCTGGGTGAGTACAAACTGCACAATCTCCCAGGGGATCGACCCAAGCCCTCCAGAGGCTTCCTGCCATCTTGGTCATGATTTCGAGGCTGACAAAGATTTCGTCAGAGCAGAGCGCAGACTGGGAGTCAGCAGCTTCCTGCGGGGAGACCACAGACGTGGTCCTCTTCCTTTCGAGGGCATCGGCCCTCCCAAGATGGAGGCTCTTCAACCACGCTCAGATAGAAGTCCTCTCAATGAAATGCGGCCAGCCCATTCCTCAGTCCCTCCTGTAGGGGGATGATTGTCCCAGTTTTATGAGGAATGGGCCAGGATAACCACCGATCAATGGGTTTTAAACACCATAAAGCACGGCTATGCTTTGGAATTTGCTCAACCTCTTCAATGTCTCTCCATGATCTCACCTTGTGGTTCTCGCTCCAAGGTGCAGATTGTGCAGCAGATTCTCGAATGGCTTATTGCCCTGGGAACTATAGTTCCAGTCCCAAAAGCAGAGTGGAGGTTTTGTGGTTCCCAAGAAGGAAGAGTTGTGCTGGAGGTAGACCCTTGGGCCGAGGTGGGGTTGATGCTACCCATAGGGAGAGGCAGAGAGGGCTGACAGATGGAGGCTGGCTGGTGCTTCACCAATACCAGCCCTCATTCCCCGCGGGTTGAGCCTTTGGGTGCCGGGACCGACTTGACTTAGGTGGCCTCCGTCAGTGGTCGTCAATGGGTGGATCTAGGTCAGCCCAGAGGCAGCAAATAGTGTAGGTATCAGTCTCTACTGGACGAGGCAGAGACCTGGAGACCAGGGCACCAATAGGAACACAGACTGACAGAGGGCGCCCAAGCAAGAGCAAGCCGAAACCTGAATGAACCACGTCCAGGACAAAGGCTGAAGAGGCATCTTTAAGCAAGCTGGGATCAGGGCTGGCGGCAGTGGCAAGCAAGGCTGAGGTCTAGACAAGGAGAGAGTCAAAAGGATGGTCACATGAAGCAGAAGTCCAGGGCTGGAGAGAGGCAACGGAGTAGACAGGCAATGCGGAGGTCAAATCAATTTAGCAATCCAAAGGAGAGATGAAGGAACAGGAACAAGGAAACAGGAACGAAGGCAAACAGGATCGGGAACCAGGAACTGAGGAGGCAAAGAGTATTCAACTAGTGAGGGGACTTGTTGCAAAGGCAATTTGAGAGAGTGGAGCCCAGGCTTGTATACCGGAGCTCTGCCGATGTCATCATCCAGAGCCATGCCAGGTTCCCACCGTGGGCCCTATTTAAGGAATAGCTGTGCGTGCGTGTGTGGTGCTGGTCAGGACGGAGTCTTTCCATGGGCCATGCGGAGAGTCCAGATGCAGAACAGCAGGAGCTGCAGCAGAGTCGGAGGCCCCAAGGGCGGCTCAAGGATTGAGCCGGCAGCCCACAGCCACCAGAGATGTTTATCGAGGTGATGGTAGTCATAGTGGCAGCCCTTCGAAGACAAGGGGTTCTGGTGCACCCGTACATGGATGACTGGCTCATTCGAGTGAAGTCTGGAGAACTCTGCGAAGAAGCAGTCTCCAAAGTCCTGGGTCTTCTCAAATCTTTCGGTTGGGTTGTCAATCAGGCCAAGAGGAAATGCCTTCCTTTTCAAACCATGGATTTTTTGGGAGCTCAGTTCGACACCAGTCGGGGGAAGGTGTTCCTCCCGCCGGAAAGGATCGACAAGTTGTTGCTGTCAGTCCGTCAACTTTTGTCACTCCCTCTCCCCTCAGCCTGGGACTATTTGCAGTTTCTTGGGTCCATGCCATCCACCTTGGAGTTGGTTCCCTGGGCTTTTGTGCATATGAGACCATTGTAATGTGCATTACTGGCCCACTGGGATCCGAAGTCAGAGGAGTTTCAGGCCCCCCTTGCCTCTCACCGATTCCGCCAGGTACAGTCTTGGCTGGTGGCTTTTCCCAGAACACCTGAGCCGAGGGGTGAACCTTTAAGTACCACATTGGATAGTGGTGACCACAGATGCCAGTCTCTCAGGTTGGGGAGCAGTCTGTCAGTACCAGTCAGTCCAGGGCCTATGGTCAGCGGAAGAAGCAAGTTGGTCCATCAATCGCTTGGAGACCAGGGTTGTTCGGTTGGTGCTGAGGCACTTTCATCCTCTCCTACACAACTGAGCAGTCAGAGTCCTAGCCGACAATGCAACAACAGTGGCCTATATCAAATCACCAAGAGGGTACCAAAAGTCAAGCAGTAGCGGCAGAAACAGAGCTACTCATGGACTGGATAGAGAAACATCTTGCTCTACTAGCAGTGTCTCACATTGCCAGAACCGACAACATACAAGCAGATTACCTAAGTCGGCAAAGGATAGATCCAGGAGAATGGGAGCTCTCTGACCAAGTGATGGACCTCATCTCGCACAGGTGGGGACTTCTTCACATAGACCTGATGGCTATGCTTCAAAATACTAAGGCTCCTCGCTTCTTCAGTCACAGAAGAGAGCACGGGGCAGAAGGAGTCGATGCACTGATGCTGCCCTGGCCGACTTTGGTGCTTCTTTACATCTTTCCTCCTTGGCTTCTAGTTGGCAAGATTCTTCGCCGGATAGAGGTACACCCAGGGAGTGTGATTCTGGTGGCACCAGAGTGGCCTAGGCATCAGTGGTTCACCGACCTCATCAATCTCACGTTGGAAGGTCCCCTGATGCTTGGCCATCTACCACATTTACTTTGTCAAGGCTCTATATTTTTCGATCAGGCAGATCACTTTTGTCTAGCGGCCTGGATTTTGAAAGGTGGCGATTGAAGAAGAAAGGATATTCAGAGGACGTGATTACTACTCTACTGCAAACTAGGAAAACCTCTACTTCCCTCTCCGATGTCAGGGTTTGGAAAGTGTTTGAGTGCTAGTGTCATGAGCAGTGTGTTCTTCCCCGTCTTTCATTGATGGCACATATTTTGGCACATATTTTGGCATTTTTGCAGAAGGGCTTAGCCAAAGGTTTGTCTTTCAATTCCCTCTGGGTTCAAGTAGCTGCCTTGGGTTCTCTTGTAGGTAAAGTTAATGGCAAGTATCTCGCTTTGCATCCATATGTGGTTCGTTTTCTTAGGGGGGTAAAGCACCTAAACCCCCCAGTCTGACCAGTGTGTCCTTCGTGGAATCTTAATTTGTTACTGAGAGTTTTGTGTGACCCGCCTTATGAACCTCTCAAAAAGGCCACGTTAAAGGACCTCACCTTAAAACCAGTATTTTTGGTGGCTATCTGCTGAGCTCTTCTTGCATATTTCTGACTCGGGAGTTTCTCTCAGAATGGTACCTTTCTTTTTACCAAAGGTGGTCTCGTCCTTCCATGTCAATCAGTCGGTAGAGCTCCCGGCCTTTTCAGATACCTCTCCTGATACTCCTCATTGTAAAGAGCTGAGGTGTCTAGATGTTAGGAGGATACTGTTGCATTATTTGGAGGTCACTAACCCCTTTCAGATGTCCAATCATTTGTCTTGTGGAGCGGTGCTAAGAAAGGACAGAAGGCATTTAAGGCAACGGTAGCAAGATGGTTGAAGGAAGCTATTTCATAATCTGTCGCGGTCATGTCGTTCCTGAAGGTTTGAAAGCCTACTCAATTCGTTCTCAGGCGGCTTCGTGGGCTGAATGTCAGTTGGTATCGCCGCAAGTAATTTGTAGAGCAGCAACCTGGAAAACGATCAATACCATTGCTCTGCATTACCGCTTGGATGTTCAGGCTCCAAACGCAGGTGACTTTGGAAGTGGTGTCATTTGAGTGGGTCTCTCGGGGTTCCATCCTAAATAGGAACGCTTTGGTACATCCCACAGCCTGGACTGATCCGGGTACATACAGGGAAAGGAACATTGGTTCTTACCTGATAATTTTCATTCCTGTAGTACCATGGATCAGTCCAGTCGCTCACCCTTTGGAGGGGGATATTTCTTACCTGAGAGTCCGCTGCGAATCCACTATGACAGTCCTTAATTATGCAGAAAGCTATAGAAGAAGGCTATAGGTTTCTTCTTATTCACTGTTTGACAACAATTTATTTACTAGTTAGAGTTCCACGTTCTCTATTTTTAACCTTGCTTGATCCATGTTTGATCTTATTTTTAATTCTGCTTGGATATTCTTTATACTGAAGAGATTCAGGTGGCACTCCAAGTTAAGAGGGGCACTATTCAAGTTTTTCTCTGTCTCCATCTGCTGGAAGGGAGGCATAACCCACAGTCTGGACTGATCCATGATACTACAGGAACGAAAATTATCAGGTAAGAACCAATTTTCCTATTTTAAAAGCCTTGCACATGCAGAAACAGCTATCTAGGTGTGTAAGTGGCCACAGCAGGAACAATGAAATTTTAAATAAGTGTTGAAAGGGAGTTGATTTGTACACTGCAGTCTCTGCTGTAAAAATCAACTCTTTTTCATCACTTATAAGGTCAAAAATTATTTAATGGAGGTCAGATTTACAATGGATACCTCTGAATGTCTCTAACACCAACCCCCTAACCCCAACCCACCACCCAAATCAAAGTGCCCCCTTACAATGGTTTCTCTCTCTCATTTCAACTATATGGTACAGACCCATGGATTTTGAACCAATATGGTCGCTTTGATTATTGCCCCTTAAAGCTTTATGAGCTAACTGAAACCAGTAACTAACTGGCAACCAATACAGTTTCATTACAGAAAATAATTTAGCAGTTGAGTTGTGCATTAATTTTAACTTTTGCATAACTTTTTAAAGGCAGCCCCATTTATAATGAATTACAATAATCAAATCTTAAAAATATCAAGGTTTGGAGGAAAGTAGCCAAAGCTGAGCTGTTACATAAGGGTGCACATTGTACAATAGTACTAAGATGTTCAAATTCCTTCTTAGTTACATTCAGTATATTATCCTCCATACAGGCCTATCCTGTAAAGTGCGGCCGCTTTTACCCTGCTCCTAAGCCGCTTTTAACTCACGTTCCGGCCGCGTTAGCCCTTCCTGCGATCCAGAATCCCCTTTAACCTACTCCTACCGCGTCCTAAATTCCCCGGGTAACCCCTTCCGCCCGTGGCATGTATATTGCATGCAAACGAGCCAATTAGCTCGATATTGCATGCAAACGAGCCAATTAGCTATTCCCCTAGCATCCCGTAACCTGCGCCCCGACTAACGCTACCTTTCCCTGCCGTTTTGTCGCGCGTTTAACCTGCAAACTTACCGCCTACCCTGACCCAGGCGGTAGAGGCATGGGTAAGGGTAGGTGGCAAGCTTTCCCCCAGCCCCCGCTCACCTGCCCCGGCCGCGATCATGGGTGCCGGTCTCCGTGGCAGCTCCAGTCCTCTCCTTTTTGGCTTCGGGAGGAGGGGAGAGGACTGGGGCTGCCACGGAGACCGCTTTCCCCCGTGCAAGTAAGTTGTTTCGCCGCTTGTCTCTTCTCCCCCCTCCCGGAGCAGGGCGCGAAAAGCTGCCTTGCTCCGGGAGGGGGGGGGGAGAGATGACAGCGGCGAATCCAAAAAATAAGCGAAAAAAACTTAAGCGCTAAAAGTAAGTTGCTTCGCCACTGTCATCTCTTCTCCCCCCCTCCCGGAGCAGGGCGCGAAAAGCAGCCTTGCTCCGGGAGGGGGGGAGAGAGATGACAGCGGCGAAGCTTTCCCCCAGCCCGGACGCCGGCAAAAAACTTACTTTTTTGCAGCCAGCCATGAGCAGGAACACGATCTGGCCTGCCTTAGCTCCTCCCGACAAGATGGCCGCCTGCACGGGGAAAGCGTGCAATTGGCCGCTCAAGACGTGATGTCGTGACGTCACGTCTTCAGCGGCCAATTGCACGCTTTCCCCGTGCAGGCGGCCATCTTGTCGGGAGGAGCTAAGGCAGGCCAGATCGTGTTCCTGCTCATGGCTGGCTGCAAAAATGTAAGTTTTTTGCCGGCGTCCGGGCTGGGGGAAAGCTTCACCGTTGCTAGTGTTCCCCCTCCTCCCGGAGCAAGGCGGCTTTTCCGCCCTGCTCCGAGAGGAGGGGGGACACTGAAAAGTCGTTTCGCCGCTGTCTTCGCCGTTGCTTCGCCGCTGTCAGTGTCCCCCCTCCTCCCGGAGCAAGGTGGCTTTTTGCGCCCTGCTCCGAGAGGAGGGGGGACACTGACAAGTCGTTTCGCCGTTGTTTCTGCGCTGTCGCCGCCGTTGCTTCCTGGTATCTGTCATTTCAAATGACATTTGAAATGACAGATACCAGCGTGGCGTGAAGCCTTAGGCCCGCGCACCCAGGATCCTGTATAGGCGCTCTATCCAGTATCCTGGGTTGCGCGGGCCTAAGGCTTTTTGGACGCGGCTTACATTTACATATAATTAGGCTTCAGGATCGAGCGGTAGGTGAGCTGCACTGTGCGGGCGGTAACCGCGGGTGCCGTAGGCACTAACGCAGCTCTTCCTACCGCTCGGTACTGGATAGGCCTGATAGTTAGTCTGGAGCTGATCAAGATTCTCAGACTTCATAACTAATGTTTTACAGGAAGAATGACTTCAGATCAATGATTGCGTAAGTACATAAGAAAAGTACCCCAGTACTCAAAGGACTTATCTTACATCTTGTTTCTTCCTTAGTCTATTTTAGAACATCCAGTCTGAGATATTTGTAAGACACTGAGTCAATTGATTTATATCTTTTGAAACATTGGGTCAAGGTGGCAAAAACAGTTGCTTATTATCTACATTAGCATAATAGTTATACTCCATTCCTATATGTCTTTGATTAAAACATCAAATAAATATTGAAAATGAAAAAAATATTGCACCCTATGGTTCTACACAATTTATGTGATGAATTACTTAACAGTTTTTGTCAAACTACTTTTGTTCTCCCAATAGGATCTAAACTATGCTAAGGCACTGCCATCTAAATCCATGTCCTTACATCTTTGTAATAAAATACCATGGTCTGTGGTATCAAAAGCTTAAGTAAGGTCGATCATGACCAACACAATAACAATGGATGGTCCTTCCTTATCTTCTTCTGCACTTTATAGATAATCCATAAGGGCCACAAGCACCATTTCAGTAAAATATCCTGGATAAAATCCTGACAGACATGAAGAAAATTAAATTTGTCCAACAAGCTACTTAACGAAAATGACAACCCACTCAATTAACTTCCCTAAATATGGAAACTTGGACACCAGCCTAAGCTTGTCCAGATTTTCAGCTTCTAAGATTGATGTCATTGATACTGGGCAAGCCACTTAAAATTTTAATGAAGTATAAAACTTTATCCATTCAAACAATGTATTGATAAGATCTCTAATCTAATCAATCACCTTGCTCTTAATGTTTGTAATCATACATGAAGGGTTAGGATATAAATTGGGAGACCACAATTGTCTCCAAGATTACTTTGGTCATGGCAGAAGAAGCTAAAGGAAAATTTGGGAAAACAGGATTCACCAAGAGTTTAGAATTTATAAAAGATGAAGTACTTGCTTAGCACAGGCAAAGTGTGAGATTGTAAATGTTCATTATAAAGTGTTGTCAGAGAAATCTCAAGAGGATGAATCATTTTTATCTTCAAATTTACCTCTAATACAAAATTATTATGCCATAGAAGTGGGAGGCAAACAGTTCACATCTTTGAGCTAATATGTTTGTGTTTCAGCCAACACAGAGGGTTTTAACAAGCCATATACAAAACTTTAAACAGTTCTTTATGAGGGTTTTTTGCCTGTGAGTTTTTCAAAGAAAAATATTCATTCTTGGACTCAATTATATCTCAGTTATATTTTTTTGTTACTCTATAACAAGGTTCGAAAGTCTCATTTCATAAGACTTAAAAGGCTCTGCATTATTTTGGTAGCCCTTCTCTGAAGTGCTTCTACTCTATGGGACCTAAGTGTCCACTCAGCATGCATGCTTGATAGAATGCACTCTAAATTGGTATGTGCTAAAAAAAAGCACTTATCATGTAAATGAAGGAAAAAGTCAGATGCAAATTAGGCTTTAGCAGGCACTTGGGAAACAGTGCTCTTCCACATGCTATTTTCCACATTCATTTTACGGTCTAAAATGTAAACCTACCTGAGAGGTTTATACTAATGTTAGCATGTCCAAAGGGCTGGTTTATTAACATTAAAACCAGAGGAAGACCTTCCTCTTTAGGCCTCCCCCTACTCACAGTCCTCATGATCCACCCAAAGATCAAAAGGGCCTTGTTGCTTCATTTCCCTCCCCCCTGCAGGACCCTCTAAAATCTAATAAGGAGCACAGAGCCTCAATGTGCATGGGGCAACATAATACAGCTGGCATAATTTGTAACTCACTGGCAGTGGGGCACAAGAGATTTGTGATCCCTTGTGCCCCCCATCTACTTGGAACATGGTGGCAGAGGGAGAGACATTTGGTGGAGAAGAGAGGGGCTGAAGAAACCAGGACATGGGGGACCCTTAATCCTGAGATAAGTAGGGGTTAGGGAGGTGCAGATATCAGGGTACTGCAGCCCTTACTACTTATTGTGTAAGGGCTGGAAGAGTAGTGGGGCACAAAGGCTCTTAGTTAAATGGAGAGACAACAGAGTGCAACAGCCTTTACTACTGTATCTCATGGGTAGGGGAATGAAATATCCCATGCTATAAGACTCTGGCCAAAGTAATGGGAGAGCTCAGCTGGCATCGTTTTTTTAAGATGCTGGGAGTAGGGCGGAAGGGAAGCTTGCTCTTTTCCTGCCACTCATTTGATCTAGACTGCTTCTGGAGAAACTTGTGTGGGGGAAGTCTAGTGTCTACTGGGCTTTTAGGACCTTACTATTTGATCTGGTGGGAAGGCAGATGCATGGATTGGCAGGCAGTTGCTTTTTAGTTTTGGGAGGGGGGGTCTGAGGGGCTAGTAGACATTTGGATTTTTGATATGAATGTATTCGTTGAGCCAAAGGGCATTTTCTGTTTTGTTTTTTTTCCAGTGGGGTCTGAAAGGCCATCAAGCAATTGTTCTTTGCTCCAGTAGAGGAGTGGGCAATAAGAAAGCTAAACAAAATCACTGTGAACCTGGAAGATGTAGTAGGCCAGATTGACAAACTAAAGATTAGCAAATCACCTGGACCGGATGGTATGCATCCTAGGGTTCTGAAGGAACTAAAAAATGAAATTTCTGATCTATTAGTTAAAATTTGTAACCTATCATTAAAATCATCCATTGTACCTGAAGACTGGAGGGTGGCCAATGTAACCCCAATATTTAAAAAAAGCTCCAGGGGTGATCCGGGTAACTATAGACCAGTGAGCCTGAATTCAGTGCTGGGAAAAATAGTGGAAACTATTCTCAAGATCAAAATCATAGAGCATATAGAAAGACATGATTTAATGGGACACAGTCAACATGGATTTACCCAAGGGAAGTCTTGCCTAACAAATCTGCTTCATTTTTTTGAAGGGGTTAATAAACATGTGGATAAAGGTGAACCGGTAGATGTAGTGTATTTGGATTTTCAGAAGGCGTTTGACAAAGTCCCTCATGAGAGGCTTTATTTATTTATTTATTCATTCATTCATTCATTCAATCTTATATACCGGCTTTCAAGTTCATTTCAAGGCGGTTTACATTGATTGAAGTTGCAGTAGCAACCTTCAAACACATATATACTAAAAACAAAACATGGTACATGACTAAAATACATTAAAACCAAAAGCTGGCTGACTAAAAATATATTAAACTAAACCCTTTCAAATCCCGACAATTCTGCCACATCTTCCCAGGTACCCCCCTTCCCTCCACCCATCCATCTACCCTCCTCCCCTCCACCCACCCATCTCCCCTCCTTCCCTCTTAGACTCT
This sequence comes from Rhinatrema bivittatum, assembly GCF_901001135.1. Classification (NCBI taxonomy): domain Eukaryota; kingdom Metazoa; phylum Chordata; class Amphibia; order Gymnophiona; family Rhinatrematidae; genus Rhinatrema; species Rhinatrema bivittatum. The sequence goes on along the minus strand of NC_042615.1, from coordinate 801,009,030 downwards.
CCTCTCCCTCCTCTCCTAGTGTCTCTGTACTACTATGGAAAACGGGGTCAACTATTCAGGCTAAAAGCCTGTTCGAATAGCCAGGTTTTTATCTGCTTCCTAAAGCTGTTAATGTCCTCCTCTGCCCGAATCTCAGCGGGTAAGGAATTCCACATTTTTGGCCCTGCTAAAGATAAGGACCTCTCTCTCACTGAACTAAGGTGAGCCAGCTTGGGCGATGGAATGGTCAACAAGGCCTGCCCAAGGGACCTCAAATTTTGTGATGGGACATGGATACGTAAGGAGGCATTCAGCCATTCCGAATTCGTGCCATATATTGCTTTATGTATTAAAGTTAGGCACTTGTATTGTATATGGAACTGAACCGGCAACCAATGTAAACCCATCAGAACTGGGGAAACATGATCAAATTTTTTTGTGTCAGATATTAGCCGTGCAGCGGCATTCTGCAACAATTGCAGTGGACGGATAGTCGATGAGGGCAAACCCAACCATAGGGCATTACAATAATCTAACTTGGGTAGAATTAATGCCTGGACTACAATCCGGAAATCATTTGAGTGCAATAGTGGTTTTAATCTCCTTAACACTCTTAATTTGTGAAAACCGTCTTTTAGGATAGCCTTCACAGAAGATTTCATTTTAAGCTCAGAGTCTAGCATACACCCTAAATCTCTTACCTCAGATTGAATTTTATATAAAGGGAGACAGTTAAGGATGTCCTTTTCTACTTTCTCTGTTACCTTGTTACCGATAAAGAGTATTTCGGTTTTTGAATTGTTTAGCGCTAATGACATATGCGTAAGAAGTTGGTTTATTGATTGATAATAGACATCCCAGAGTTTCAATGTAGCTGCCAAAGAATCTTTTATGGGTATCAATATCTGGATATCGTCCGCAAAAACGTAGTGTACCAGCCCCAGACCCGTTAAGAATCTACATAATGGGGCCATATAAATATTAAATAAAGTTGGTGAGAGGGAAGAACCCTGAGGGACTCCAGTATGAAGATCAATTACCTCGGATTCAGCTGTTCCCAATTTAACAACATATGATCTATTGGCCAGAAACGATTTAAACCAATCTAATGTTTTGTCTTGAAGACCCACTTCGCTCAATCTAGAAATAAGTACTTCATGATTGATGGTGTCAAACGCCGCTGATATATCCAACAGAATCAACAGATAGGAGGTATTCTGGTCGAAACCTCTTTGTACGGTATCAAGTAGTGAGATTAGCAGGGTCTCTGTATTCTGAGCTTTCCGAAAACCATATTGGGCCGGGAAAAGCAGCTGATGTTCTTCTAGGTGGTCCATTAACTGTCGGTTGACCACTTTTTCAATCAATTTGGCCACGAATGGAAGAATTGAAATTGGTCTGTAGTTTGTCAAGATTTCTGGATCCAGATTAGTTTTCTTCAAAATAGGTTTCACCATTGCACATTTCAGACTGTCAGGAAATGTGCCTTCTTCTAGTGATAGATTGACAATATCAGCTAGTGGTTTGGCTATAATATCTCGCACTACCTTCAAGTGATTGATCGGCATTTTGTCCATGGAGTGATTAGTCGGTGTCATTTTTTTTATTAAATTCGCTATTTCTAGCGATGAAATGGAATCAAATGTTGACCAATTCACAGATGGATTACTAGGTAGAACAATATTTTGTAAGGTCTGTGTATTGAGATTTTTTAATACGATTTGAATTTTTTCCTTGAAAAAGGCGGCAAATTCATTGCTCTTGTTTTTTAAGTTATTCCCCCAATTACCTACATTGCCTCTAATATTGGTCAGTTCTGATATATATTGAAACAAAATCCTAGGATTAAACTGAAATTTATGTATCCTATCCGAATAAAAATTGTGTTTGGCCGTGTTAATTGCTTCTCTATAGTTATGTAAGGCCATTCTATAGTTTACTTGTGACACTTCGTCTCGGTGTTTCCGCCAAATTCTTTCCACTTTCCTCAGTCCTCTTTTTAGCTCTTTTAGATGAGAGGAGAACCACGGGGCTCTGTATTTACCTTGAAGGGGAATCAATTTTTTTACAAGGGGACATAGTTTGTTTGCTAACTCCAGCATAGTTAAGTTCCAAAATTTAACTGCGTCCAAAGTATTCGATCTATCTAGAGATAACACAGCTTCCGGGAAGTTGGCAATAAGATCCTCACCATTACAGGCCTTTTTAACTTCAATTTCTATTTTATCATCTGGCAGCGTCTCAATCTGAGGCCTTTTTAGGGAAAGACCGGCAGTAACTAAATAGTGGTCCGACCATGGTACTGGTAGACTACTAGGTACTATATTGACCTTCAGGGCGTCATTTAAAAACACCAAATCCAAAGTATGGCCCGCTTTATGCGTAGGAGCATTAATAATCTGAGTGAAACCTAATGCTTCTAGTGTATTTAAGAAAATCTCACAATTGGCCGAACGTGGCCACAAGTCCACGTGTAAATTAAAATCCCCCATAATAATTGTAGGAATCTTAGTATCAATCATAGATGAAAACAGTTCTATAAGGGGAGAACTATTATGCTCTAATAAGCCCGGAGGTGTATATACCAGGCAGATTTGTAATAGGCTAGATTTAAATAGTGCAACTTCATATCGTGCAGCTATATTAATTTTTAGTTGGGACAAATGGTAGGTTTTATTCACTAATAATAGTAGGCCCCCTCCTTTTTTATCTACCCTAGGGCAAGAAAAAATATCATAGTCTGCATGGGGTAGCTGATTAATAAGTACTGTATCGGAAGACCTTAACCACGTCTCCGTAATACCACAGATATCAGGTTTCTGATCCTTAAGATAATCCAGAACGACCGGGATCTTTTTACTAATCGATTGGATGTTAACCAAAGACAAAGATAACATTGTTAGTGTTATAATTTTGTGATTAGGAATAAGAGACACTTGGGTCAGATACCGCTGCGTGGGTCTTTTCCATTTCTGATCTTGGCGCACTATATTTCTGTTACAGTTAATCCTAGCTGGAATCGGATATCCAGCCATATTGGGCTTTAGTACTCACAGTTATTATGGAAGCTTGGATGGTCTGTGGACACTGGGCACCAGGAGGCACCAAGGGGGGCGCTAAGGGGAACGCCCCTTTAGCGTGCCCCTTCAGCTCGCGCCGACGGCTCGCGCCGCCAAGCTGGTCAGTGTCTTAAATGGCCCCGCGCAGATTGATGACGTCACCCGGGGGGAGGGGTCGGCGTCTAGCGAGGGGGAGGACCAGGTCTCCAGGAGGTATTGCAGCAGCTGTAATCAGCAAAGTCCAAAGTGCAGGTGCAGTAAAAAACAACAAAGATTCTTCTCTCCCTTGGGCTCTTGTGAACCACCGACTCGGTCAGCGTCTTAAATGGCCCCGTGCAGATTGATGACGTCACCCGGGGGGAGGGGTCGGCGTCTAGCGAGGGGGAGGACCAGGTCTCCAGGAGGTATTGCAGCAGCTGTAATCAGCAAAGTCCAAAGTGCAGGTGCAGTAAAAAACAACAAAGATTCTTCTCTCCCTTGGGCTCTTGTGAACCACCGACTCGGTCAGCGTCTTAAATGGCCCCGCGCAGATTGATGACGTCACCCGGGGGGAGGGGTCGGCGTCTAGCGAGGGGGAGGACTAGGTCTCCAGGAGGTATTGCAGCAGCTGTAATCAGCAAAGTCCAAAGTGCAGGTGCAGTAAAAAACAACAAAGATGGGATAGGAGGTGATATCCTTTCGTGGATTACAAACTGGTTAAAAGACAGGAAACAGAGAGTAGGATTAAATGGTCAATTTTCTCAGTGGAAAAGGGTAAACAGTGGAGTGCTACAGGGATCTGTACTTGGACCGGTGCTTTTCAATATATATATAAATGATCTGGAAAGGAATACGACGAGTGAGGTTATCAAATTTGCGGATGATACAAAATTATTCAGAGTAGTTAAATCACAAGCAGACTGTGATACATTACAGGAGGACCTTGCAAGACTGGAAGATTGGGCATCCAAATGGCAGATTAAATTTAATGTGGACAAGTGCAAGGTGTTGCCTATAGGGAAAAATAACCCTTGCTGTAGTTACACGATGTTAGGTTCCATATTAGGAGCTACCACCCAGGAAAAAGATCTAAGCATCATAGTGGATAATACTTTAAAATCATCGGCTCAGTGTGCTGCAGCAGTCAAAAAAGCAAATAGAATGTTAAGAATTATTAGGAAGGGAATGGTTAATAGAACAGAAAACGTCATAATGCCTCTGTATCGCTCCATGGTGAGACTGCACCTTGAATACTGTGTACAATTCTGGTCGCCACATCTCAAAAAATATATAGTTGCGATGGAGAAGGTACAGAGAAGAGCAACCAAAATGATAAAGGGGATGGAACAGCTCCCCTATGAGGAAAGGCTGAAGAGATTAGGGCTGTTCAACTTGGAGAAGAGACAGCTGAGGGGGGATATGATAGAGGTCTTTAAGATCATGAGAGGTCTTGAACAAGTAGATGTGACTTGGTTATTTACATTTTTGAATAATAGAAGGACTAGGGGGCACTCCATGAAATTAGCAAGTAGCACATTTAATACTAATCGGAGAAAATTATTTTTCACTCAATGCACAATAAAGCTCTGGAATTTGTTGCCAGAGGATGTGGTTAATGCAGTTAGTGTAGCTGGGTTCAAAAAAGGTTTGGATAAGTTCTTGGAGAAGTCTATTAATGGCTATTAATCAATTTTACTTAGTGAATAGTCACTGCTATTAATTGCATTAGTAGCATGGGATCTTCTTAGTGTTTGGGTAACTGCCAGGTTCTTGTGGCCTGGTTTTGGCCTGTGTTGGAAGCAGGATGCTGGGCTGGATGGACCCATGGTCTGACCCAGCATGGCAATTTCTTATGTTCTTAAAGCTCCCCTGTTCACAAGTCCTTTCACTTTACGCTGCTTAGCATAAGGGTTGAAAGACTTCCTGGTACTCTTAAAAGTCAACACTTGGTACAAATCAGGTGTTCCTTTTACTTTTCCTTATTTTACCATAATCAGGCTCTTGTTAAAATGGTGTGAGTAGAGGGCATACCTTGCTATTTATCATGGATTGGTATCGCCTCATTTGCAGATGATATCCCCTTATTTTATATAAGAAGAGCTAATTTTCATTCTTACTCATTTATGTTCTAAAAGATCATTTTAGTGTACACAATAAGGGCTAGATTTTAAAAGCCCTGCGCGCGTAAATCCAGCAGGATTTACGCGCGCCGGCACACCTATTTTGCATAGGCCGCTGGCTCGCGCAAAGCCCCGGGATGCACGTAAGTCCCGGGGCTTCGTAAAAGTGGTGGGAGGGCGGTTCCGAGTCCCCCGGCACTGCGGCCTGTGCCGGGGGATGCCGAGGCGGCGAGCGCAAGTTATGCCTGCTTCAAGCAGGCATAACTTGCACAGCAAAGGTAGGGAGGGATTTAGGTAGGGCTAGGGGGTGAGGTAGATAGGGGAAGGGAGGGGAAGGTAGGGGGACATGGAAGGAAAATTCCCTCCGAGGCAGGTTGCGCGGCTCGGTGCGCGCAGGCTGCCGATTTTGCGCAGCCTTGCGCGCCGACCCCAGATTTTTGTTCGTGCCGGTTGCGCATACTTATTTAAGATCTACCTCAGTGGCTTTCTTGCCTAGCACACAATTTTTAGTATGGACAAAAGGCCCTTTTCATGCACCCAAATCTTTATTGCACGGACACTCCATATCATAAATCTGAGGGAAAAAAACAGTTACGAAAGAAATATTCTTCTTAATATTAAATGTTGTGTTAATGATAGAAGTACTGTCATCAATTAATCTGCACCATGGACACTTAACATTCGATCAACCTGTACTGACTCTCTCACCCACCCCTTTTACCTTCCCACCCGTTCCCTATAACCTCCGTCTCTCATCACCGGTCCCTGCCCTTCCCCTGCCCCCCCCTTGCCACCTCGATTACCTCCTCAGATCCTTCACCCTCTGGAATTTATGCTAGAAACTACTTAGGACAAATTTCCCGTCAAAATTCAGATACTCTATGTGTATCAATTGTTCACTGCCTATTTTGTTACATTACTCTCCAGTTGTACTCATTTGAACTTCTTCTTCTCTAACGCCCATGTTTATGCTCCCTGTTTTTTGTAATTTTGCCTTCTATATCGATGTTAATTGGTTTTCCCCCTAGTTCTATTGTAAATCGGTACGATAAGACTTGGTCTTGAGCATTGGTATATTAAAAGAATTTAAATAAATAAATAAATAAATGTCAAGTTCTGTAAAAAAAATTTTAAATAAAGTTTCTAAGGCATAGTTAGGATCTATGCAGGTAAAAATAAGGTCTAAACAGGTAGAATGACTGAATCCACCTAAGTGAATTTTCAGCCAACTGAAACTTACCTTCCCTTAGTTCACTAAGGGGTAGATTTTCAAAAAACGCGAATAGGCGTACTTTTGCTGGCGCATCAGGCGCAAGCAAAAGTACGCTGGATTTTAGTAGATACGCGTGGAGGGGGGGTACGGAGGGCGCGGCCATGCCCCCGGACCGCCCCGGGCCGTAGCCACGCCCCCGTACCCGCCCCCAAAATGCTGCCGACACGCCCCCTAAACGCCGCGACGACCGGGCCCACCCCTGACACGCCCCCCTCGGAGAACCCCGGGACTTACGCGAGTCCCGGGGCTCTGCGCGCGCCGGTAGGCCTATGTAAAATAGGCTCACCGGCGCGCAGGGCCCTGCTCGCCTAAATCCGCCCGGTTTTGGGCGGATTTAGGCGAGCAGGGCTCTGAAAATCCGCCCCTAAATCTACAGCACCCCCCCCCCCCCCCACAAAAAGCAATTCTTCCAAATTTGTAATAGTATTTACTCTCCCATCTCACCACTCACTTTTGATACCCTTTACTGGACCAGAACACAAGAATATACCTATATCTATATATGAATTGGGTATATAAATGTAGTTATTTAATAATTCCTTAAAAATCTGCAAGTTTCTTTTTTTGCTTACCCTTTGGCTTCTTTCAGCTTTTTATCTTCATCCAGTGTTCTGTCTTGTAGATGTCTTGGCTTTTGCTTGTTAAAGCAGAATCTGTTAATTTTCATTGAATACTAGCTCTAAAACGGAATACACTTTCAAAGGGGTTGTGATCAGCATATACAGTACATGTGTGAGCAGCCTGGGCTCGCATCAATTCTATTATAAATTATCTAATTCATTCATGCAATTTTATACCTGTTAATTGATTAGCACAATAGAAATCTGACTTGTCTGTAGTCTATCATTTTTGGATGGAAGGTTTGGGTGAACTGGTGTGGGTTCAGGATGAAGTGCTAGAGGGTCTAGGTCAGGTCTTACCAAATCTGTCCTGGGGATCCCACAGCCAGTCGGGTTTTCTGGATACCCACAATGAATATGCATGAGATACATTTGCAGATCTAGGTGAACTGGCGGAGATATCGGCAAACTGGTGATTTCAAGTTCATGCGCATACTTTAAAATGCACCCGCCTCCACGTATACATCAGGGTTTTACGCATACATGTACTATTCTTCATGCATAAAATATGCACACATATGCTTATAAAATATGTAAAGAAAGCACTTTCATTGCATTGCAAATATCCGCTTTAGTGAAATATACACACATACTTTCAGAGCAGAACTATGCTGTATTTTATAAATTGTGCAGCATCCAGCTGCACAGTTTATAAATTACTAGAATAATTTTCTGCACATCTACTTATGCGTGAATATGCACTACCATGAATAGATTTGAAAGTTATGCTCCCTGTGTTTTGGGTTTCAGATTTATTTTTTTCCATACCGTTAGTGGCTGTTTGGACCAACAACATTCACAAAATAGTTTGTTTTATTAATTTATTAACTCTGCTCTACAGTAAAACCATTTTTCTGTTAGCTTGATAGCATTGTATCCTCTAAGCATACAAATGACCCTGGATATATCAACATATCCTAATATTTCTAATAAGAAATATGTTCCCTTCTTTAGTTGCTAAATGAATTGAATCTTCTTTTCATAATACAAAGGCACTGGCAGCTGATTTACTAAAAGATTAGGTACAAATGAACCTAGAAAAAAAATATAAAAGGCAATTTTCAAAGCAATCAAGCCACATTGCAATGGATTAATGCATCTAACTTTCCTTGTCTGAAAACTGTCTTTTTCAGTCCAGCTATAATTGTATGCAGGCTTCCATAACCCTCTACTCTAAGCTGGACTGCAAGGAGAGAGGTTTAGATTACAGGATGACAAATATCACATGTTGCAATGCTTTCCCGCTCTCCAGCACCCTCACAAAAGAACAGGTGGAAAGTAAATGGATGGTTTCCACATGCATGCCTTCAGTAAATTTTCAAAGGGGAAGTTGTCTTGCAGTTTCCCAGAAAAAAAATAATAATTCAGGGAAATATTATTACCTCTTGCAAAGATCCTAACTTTCAGACATATCCAGATGACCCCCATGGCCCCATATAGAGGTCCACACAAATCCAATCAAGTATTTTAGAACCTGCCAGGAGCTATATGCATAGGTTTTAAATGCGTGTATCTTCAGCCCTTAAAGGACAGCTGTGCATTCTAGTATGCATAATATTGTGCAAGAAATCAGGAATTTTAGTGCACATGTACTCTTTCATGCATATATGCACCTTTCTGGTTTTGCTGGGATGGACTCATTCCCAAGTGGCACCCCCCACGCTCGCAAGCCCAGTTTCACAGGCCACAATGGGACCAGATGGCTACTAGGGATGTGAATCGGATGCCCGATTGTTGTCACTTTCGGGTTCTTCTTATCGGGTGAAAATATTGGTTTCCACAGATCGGCAAGTTCATTTCCATCAAAAATCGTTTTCTTTCTTTCTTTCTTTTTTTTTTTTTAAGTGCGCACTAATGGCGATTTAGCACGCACTACCTAAAAATGTTACTTGACTGGTTCAAAGTTCAATTGAGAAAGTAAGAGGTAATATTCGGCATCCCCATTGGCCATCTCCAAGAAATAGAAATCTTGGAGATGGCCAATGGGGATGCCGTCTCCACCTTGGAGACGGCCAATGGGAAAGCAGAATCATAAATGTAACTAATTTTGGTTAGTGCACACTCCGTCACCATTAGTGCACCCTAACGCCGATTAGCACGGACTAGCTCAGAATTAGAGCACACTATCCTTTGCATGTTCAATAGGGATGTGAATCGTTTTTTGACGATTTAAAACAATCATCAGATATATTTTAAATCATCAAAAATCATTAAGAGTCGCGATACAATAGAAATTTCCCGATTTATCGTGAAAAATCGTAAATCGGGGGAGGGGGAGGGCGGGAAAAACCGGCACACCAAAAAAACCCCTAAACCAACCCTGACCCTATAAAACAAATCCCTTACCTTCCCCCACCCTCCCGAACCCCCCCCCCCAAAGCTTTTTACGAGTACCTGGTGGTCCAGTGGGGGCGCAAGGACCAATCTCCCGCTCTCGGTCCATCGGCGCCATTTTGGCTGCCACTCAAAAATGGCGCCGATTGCCCGATTAAAAAAAACAACCCACCTGACCCTTTAAAAACGACCCCTTTGCTTCCCCCACCCTCCCGATCCCCCCAAAACATTTTAAAATTACCTGGTGGTCTAGTGGTGGTCCTGGGAGCGATCTCCCGTTCTCAGGCCGTCGGCTTCCACTCATAAAGATGGCGCCGATGGCCCTTTGCCCTTACCATATGACAGGGTATCCGTGCCATTGGCCGGCCCCTGTCACATGGTAGGAGCACTGGCTGGCCGGCACCATCTTTAAAGATGGCGGCCGCCATCATAAAAATGGCCTCCGCCATATTTAAAGATGGCCACCACCGTTGTAAAGATGGCCACCGCCATCTTTAAAGATGGCGCCAGCCATCCAGTGCTCCTACCATGTGACAGGAGCCGGCCAATGGCACGGATACCCTGTCACATGGTAAGGACAAAGGGCCATTGGCGCCATCTTTATGAGTGGCAGCTGACAGCCCGAGAATGGGAGATCGCTCCCGGGACCACTACTAGACCACCAGGTAATATTTAAATGTTTTGGGGGGCTCGGGAGGGTGGGGGAAGCAAAGGGGTCGTTTTTAAAGGGTCAGGTGGGTTGTTTTTTTTAATCGGGCAATCGGCGCCATTTTTGAGTGGCAGCCAAAATGGCGCCGATGGACCAAGAGCGGGAGATCGGTCCCCGCGCCGCCACTGGATCACCAGGTACTCATAAAAAGCTTTGGGGGGGTTCGGGAGGGTGGGGGAAGGTAAGGGTTTAATTTTAAAGGGTCGGGCCTCACTAAAAAAAAAATAACGATGTGAATCGGAACCAATTCCGATTCACATCACCCACATCACCCATGATCAGATTTTTTCCCCCCTCTAGCCGAACCCGATCGTTAAGACGATCGGGCACACGATTCACATCTCTAATGTTCAATACCGATCCCCGCAGCCATTTTGTTACTTCACCATGCACTAACTTTTACAGGAGCCCAGGAGCAGAGCCAGAGAGCTGAGAAGTAGCAGATGGCAGACGTAGAACAAAATAAAAGAATGCGTGAACATCACATCAGAGACTGAGAGTGAGACTAGTATTGAATAAATTTAACCTCTGTAAAAGTACTAGTATTATAAGCTTTTTTTTTTTTTTTTTTTTTTTTAGTTTTTCTGTAGTATATTAATGTTTTGAAGCTCAGGTTGCAAGTTTCTTTATTAAATGTTTAGTTTCACTAAAGTAGCATAAATATTAATAAAATAGATATTAAATGAAGACAAGTAAAGTTTTTTTAGAGGAAAAATAAAAAGTTTAATACACAAAGTACTTCATTTTATTTTATGGTAGTCTAGTGAAAAAAAAAAAGTTTAACACAGGAACTGCAAACTTGGGCACAGTTTTCTCTGCATGGCCCATCTGAGCTTCTGAATAGACAGCTGTCCTTCAGAGACGGGGAACTGCTCGGCCCTTCACACCCCCTCCCCTCTCCCATATACCAACCAGTGAATGGTGTGGGGTGGGGGGGGGGAGGGATGTGAAGGTTGTGACAGCCCCCTGCATTTGAGCTTCTGAAGACAGCTGTCCTAAAGCACATACTTTTTCTTTCAGCTTCTTTTTTATTTTCTCATTGTGTAGATGGATCATGATCGGGATCAATCGGATTCACCACCCACCGTCCTCCTCCAAGGCAGCTGAAAGGTCCAGGAAGGCCCGCTTTAGTCAGGCTGATGTGGACCTCCTAGCCCGGCTGCTCCTCCTGAATGAGGAGAATCTCTACACCCGCCCAGGCTGCAGACCTAACCTGCAAAGGGAGTCTGTAGCCTGGGTGCCCCTTCAGGAGGATTTCTGCTGGAGAGCCATTTACCCTCGGGAGATTGAAGATCTGAAGAAGAAAGGGAGAGATAATAATGTTATCACTACTAGTGGTATATTAATATTATTTATATTTATCATTTTGAAATGGTGGTATTTGGGAATTTGGATTGCCACATTGAAAGATAGCCAAGTATTTTTTTATTACTGAATTTTATATATTGCATAAAAAAATAACCTAGTAGGTCAAGGCAAAACTTGGGCATGTTATATTTGTAATTAATTTAGTAATCAATGTTATTCTTTTTCCTTTATCCCTCTAATTCTCAGGTCATCACCTTAGACTTCACGAGGGTGAGTGGCTTCAGGAGGTCCACAGAACCTTGTCCCATCCCTTGCCTGGTAGGTTTCAGAATACTACACAAGTACACAAATATTATTCAATTAATTGTAATGGAATTTGTGTTTAATAATGTTTGTGTCTGATAAAATTTTAAAAAGAGGAATTAGAACTGTTGTTCTCTGAATTTTGATCTGTCTTGTACAGAACCACACAGCAGCAGGGACGAGGCAGGGCTTCCTGGGCCCAGCAGGAGGAGGATGCAGGCAACAGCCACAGCCAGTGGGCCAGGCAATATTATGATTATCCTACCTAATAAACGAAGCTTGACCGACGTGCCGCAAATGCGCAGTAGAGAGCAGCTCTACCGTGCATGCGAGCACATCGGTCACAGTGTGCCTCTTGAAAATAAAAATGGTGCTGTAGGAGCGGCGGCAGCGGCGGCCCGAAGACCCGGAGCGGCAGGAGCGGCGGGCGGCACCGGCCCGAAGACCCGGAGCGGCAGGGGCCCGAAGACTCGGAGCGGCGGCGGCGGCGGCCCGAAGCGGCAGGAGCGGCGGGCGGCACCGGCCCGAAGACCCGGAGCGGCAGGAGCGGCGGCCCGAAGACCCAGAGCGGCGGCGGCGGCGGCCCGAAGACCCGGAGCGGTGGGAGCGGCAGCGGCAGCCCGAAGAGCGGCGGCGGCAGCACCGGCCCGAAGACCCGGGCAGGAGCGGCGGCTGTGGAGGCCCGAAGACCCGGGCAGGAGCGGCGGCAGCCCGGAGCGGCGGCCCGAAGACCCGGAGCGGCGGCGGCATGCGCGCGAGGGAGGGACAGACGGATGGAAGGAAGTCTGTCCCTCCCTTGCGCGCATGCCGCCGCCGCTCCGGGTCTTCGGCGGAGATCGACTGAGGGGAGGGGGGAGGGAGGAGTGACTGAGGGGAGGAGGGAGGGGGGAGTGACTCAGGGGAGGGGGAGATAGGAGTGACTGAGGGGAGGAGGGGGGAGTGACTGAGGGGAGTGACTGGGGGAGGGAGAGATAGGAGTGACTGAGGGGAGGAGGGGGGAGTGACTGAGGGGAGGAGGGGGGAGTGACTGAGGGGAGTGACTGGGGGAGGGGGAGATAGGAGTGACTGAGGGAGGGAGGAGGGGGGAGTGACTGAGGGGAGGAGGGGGGGGTGACTGAGGGGAGTGACTGGGGGAGGGGGAGATAGGAGGGACTGAGGGAGGGAGGAGGGGGGAGTGACTGAGGGGAGGAGGGAGGGAGGGGGGAGAGAGAGGAGTGACTGAGGGGAGAGAGTGGGGGAGGTGGGAGGGAGAATGAGGGGGAAGGAAATGATCCAAAAAAAATGTTAATGTAGCCCGTTTTAACGGGCTTAACGGCTTGTTATCAGATAAATGAGCCCTGACTGACGTGCCAAAAATGGGAATGAGGAGGAAGAGGTGACAGTGAGGGAAGGGAGGCAAGTGGGAGAAAGAGGGTGAGTGAGGACGAAGAAGTGTAGAAGAGTGCTGTGTCCATTTGTCCAAAAACGAATCTAAAATTGTGTTTTTAATGTAGCCCATTTTCATGGGCTTAACGGCTTGTAATATATGGGCCACAGGGCCAGTAAGACTAGGTACATAGTAGTAGTACACTAGTATATCTGTCTGAGGCTGAAAAACAAAATTGTTGTATTGTTATATTATATTTTGTAATTAATAATTATCTAGAATACTATCCCCTCCACTCTCCCACTCCCTGATGTTATAGAATAATAAGAATGTAGACTCATTTTTCTAAAACCATGTAATTTAGTAAAGTAAGGGGTAGATTTTATTTTAATATTGTAAACTTTCTGGCGTGCATACAATATTTGTTAATTTCAAATATATGTATTATGTTATGTATTGTTCTATCATATCTCATGTTGAATTTTTTGACATTTATTTACAGTGCAAGAGGATGCAGTGGCAGCACCAGCACCACCAGCAGCAACAAGTGTGAAAGCCACAGCCAGGCCCAGTAGCACCACCACCAGCACTGCTGCTTTTGCTTTACTCCCTGCAGGATCTCCTAGCTGTGCATGCATAGCACACTGTGCACAGTTTACCATGCTGAAGGAGCCCACTCCTGACCCCCCCAAGGCTTGCCAATAATCCCTGGGGGTCCAGCAAGGGTCCGAAAGCGATTTCGTTTTCGGCTACCAGTAACCAAAATGGCGCCGATAGCCTTTGCCCATACTATGTCACAGAGGCTTTCGGCGCCATTGGTCAGCTCCTGTCACATGATAGGAGCACAAGATGGCGCCGATGGCCATGTGACAGGGGCTGACCAATAGCACCGAAAGCCCCTGTGACATGGTCGTTCGGGCTATTCGGCACCATTTTGGCGCGCGGCTTGCACTGGCACGAACTAGGGCACGGAGGGCATGGCAAATGGAAGCCGGGACTCCGCTGGACCACCAGGGATCTTTGTAAGTCTTGGGGAGGGATCGGGATGGGGGGGGGTTGTTATATATGTACGAAAATGCTTAAAAATGTTTTTAAATGCTTGGGGTGGTTTTTTTTTTTCGCTTCGTTACCGATTCGTTTTTCGGTCCGGTTTCGGGTTTCTCGTTTTGTTTTCGGGCAAACGAACCGAAAACGAAACGAGAAGACCCGAATTATACCACGAAGTATTCGAACCGAAAAACGACCCGGTAGAAAAAAACGAAGCACATCTCTAAACTTTGTTGAAAAAATATTTTTTGTTTTAATTTTAGAAATATTAGTGGACTCAGATTTGTTCTAATAATGTTTCAAATGCCCTTGGTCATGCAGTGCACTCCTTCCAATAGCTTGAGTGCTGTATTTTTTATGATGGCACAGACATTCATACACATTCAGAAACAAACATTCAATCTGGTTGAATTAGCATAAGTTGTACACTTGTGAGCAGTAGCGCAAACGTCAAGGTTTCAACCATGGCTACTGACCATTCACACATCTTTCAAACAGGCCAATGCAATATTGTGCACTGCACTGCACTCAAGCTATTCGAAGGAGTACACTGCATGACCAAGGCTGCCATTTAAAGCAGTAAATGTAATGTATTGTATATATTTGTGATACTAAAGTAGGAGTAAATGAAGAGAAAAAAAAAAAACCTTCAGAAATACATGACTGCTGGGTGCTCAGTTTTTCTTTTTTTTCTAATATTTCTTTTGTATTATTTCTGAAGGTCCTTGCATTTACTTTATTGCATTGGCCATGAAATTCTTTCATACTTCATTCACATAATTATTTTCTTTTGGAAAAGTCTGTGAGACTCTGGGGAAAAGGAGACAGAGGAATCTGGCTGGGTCCAGCCTCGGAGGTGGACGCTGGTGGAGGCAGAGTAAGGAACCCAGCTGTGGGCGAGAGAGAGCATGGGAGTGTGAAGCCTCTGTGCGTTCATTGATAAGATGCCTTGTGACTCCTGGACTGGCTTCTGCTGGGGGCCACAAGAAGCAGCAGCGGCAGTGTGGTGTGTCAGCAGCACAGTGCCAGGTGGAGTGCCCCAGCGGATGGTGCTGGAAGCTGCACAGAGCAAGGCCTCTCTTCCAGCCCTCGACCTTGCATCTTGGGCCTGGACTGGAGGCAGGTGCAGGCCCGACTTGCTGGCAGGCTGTAGTGCAGGGATGCAGCAGGACAGAGCTTCATGAAGAAGCCAGTCCGGAAGTCACAAGACATGATGAACGCTCCATCCTGCTGCGTCTCCAACCAACCTTGCATCCCAGGCCTAGACAAGAGGTTCACTCCTCCTCCCAGTCACAGGGAATGTTCGGATTCCCAAGCAGCGGGAGGTTCATTTTGATGAAAACCAATTGCATTACTACGTCTGGAGTCAAACGTGAATGGTATGGACTTACAATGTTCTCTGTCAATGAAAATACTCTTTCACTTTGCACACTGGTGGGTGGGCAGAAATGAAAGTGTTGTGCTACTATGGCAAGATCAGGCCACATTGAAGCTCTTTCTGCCCAATAACTCAGGGGATCTGAGTCCATGCTCTGAACTGGCTCAGAGAGAAAATTCTTCACATGAATTTCTGAAACCTTCTCTTGTACGTATTGCAACTGGTTAGCAGCACCAGTCACAATTCTGCCATGAAGTTTTGCTCTTGCCTTTGAAATGGCACCGACTTGATGAAATTTGGGAGGAGGATGGGGTGTCATGGAACCAGTTGAGCAGGATGGAGTTGTAGTTGAAATCTTTTCAACCATTTTAATCAACTTGTTTTTCCAGTGTGTAAGAGCATTGCACTTGAGAGCAAAATTGCCTTTCACACGTGGGTCACACTTTGCGGCTAAAATATAGCATTCCCTTTCCATGAGAGGTTTCAACCTTTTCTGTACTTGCTCTTTTAAGCATTTCACAAGTTGCGACACTTCCTTCGAGAAATCTGGCTGATACAGAAATTCCTCTACCTTCTCCAGATCATATATTACAGGAATGAGATCACCAGTGTCCTGGAGAAAGCTTTTTGGAGCTGCTGGTGCTACTGCCACTGCTTCTTGTGCTGTCAGTTAATGCCTCATCCAGCTGCCACCAATGTGCTGTTAGAGACAAATATGCATGCATTGCATTCATACTAGTCCAAAGATCAGTGGTGAGATGTATGCTCCTTCCCTTTGCCCTTGCCATCACGCTCTGCATTTGAGCACAACATTGTGTGTATAGGGAAGGAAACACATGATGGGTAAACGTAGTTCTTGGAAGGGATTTTGTAGTCAGGGGCTAAAAGATGGATCAGCTTCTTAAATCCACCATTCTCTACAATCTGCAGTGGCTGATCATCCTCAGCAATCATTAAAGCAATCTGCTGTGTCAAAACTTTGGATATTACTTGCTTCTTATTCTGTGACATTGCAGAAGGACACCACCCCATCTGCTCAATGGTAGCTTGCCGCTGCTGCCGGGAAAGAGGAGAAGGAGAAGACTGCTTCTGCTTCACAAAAACACAATCTTCTGAACTACTTTTCTTCTGTGGCTTCCCTGCATCTTCTTCTGCAAGCAACAGTGCTCTATGCTCTCTTTCAAGGTGATATTTCATGTTGCTGTTAGTAAGATGTCCAAGATTTCTTCCATGGCTCACCATCTTTTTACAATGCATACATTCGGCTAATCTCCTATCAGCCACAATATTAAAATGATTCCAAATCATAGATGTCTTTCTATTGACCCTTACTCTAGGCTGGACACTTATTCTCATTGTAGTAGTAGTACAAGAAGTAGCAGAAAAGTTGTTGTATTATGTTCAAATGGTTTAGGGATAGGGATGATACTGGCACTGGTGGTTTTTGCAATCTGACTACCATCTGACAGTACATTATCATTGGTGGTGTTCTCCTCCTCCTCCTCAGAATATTTATTACTAGCCAAGAAACCCTGATCATCAACATTGTCATCCTCTTCAGAGTCATCATCAAAATCTGATTCTTTATTCAAGACTTTCTCTAGCACTTCATCTAACAATAAAGTATGCTGCGGCTGCACAGATTTCACCACCTTTCCCCTCACATTGTTCTGATTTTGTTCCTTCCATGTCCTGCAAGTTACCTTGCGCTTCTACATTAGCAGCATTAGAATGGGTATCATTCTTGGCACACTTCTCTTTCCAGTCGCATTCTTCTTACCACCAAACATTTTAAAACTTTATAGCTTTACCAGCACCGGCTAATATAATACAGCCCCAGAGCACAGGAAATTAATTATACTAGCGGCAGCACTACTAACAAGCTGCAAGTATACAAGTAGTATACAAGCCCAGCACCAACACAACAACAAGTAAACTGGCACAGCAGTGAGTGTCCAAGTGAGACACTAGTGTGGTATTTTTTAAACTTTAGCAGCTAATAGCCACAGAGCACACAGCACAGGACAAAGGATAGGATAATATATAGTGACTGACTCATGAGTAGTGATCTGACTAATGGCTCACTAGCCACCAGTAGTAGCACTAGCCACTACCAGCCACCACCAGTGACAGGAGCGAGCTACCCCTTAATAATAAATTATACTAGTGCTACTGTACTGATATATATAACCGCCAGCCAGGGTCAGTCAAACTGCAAGTGCAAGTCCAGTACCAACAACAAGTAAGCTGTCACAGCAGTAGTATAGTGAATGAGACACTAGTTTGGTATTTTTAAAACTTTATACCTATGCCAGATATAGCCCCAGAGCACAGGACAGAAGAAGGATAGGATATAAATTAGTGAGTGACACGTCACTGAGTGATCTGACTATTGGCTCACTGGCTAGTAGCCACTAGCAGCGACACTAGGATAGATAACTAGCTAGCTGGTACAGTAAGTAAAGTATTAGTAAGTAGTAGCACTATAGGAGCAAGCTACCCCTTAGCAAAACATTATATTAGTGCTACTGGTGATTTAAACCAGTGGACACTGGACAGTAACATTAACCACCAGCCAGGCTCAGCCAGGCTCAGTCAAGCTGCAAGTCCAGCACCAACACACTGGCACAGCAGTGAGAAAGACGAGACACTAGACTTATATTTTAGTATCAGTCACCAACTGCAACTAATACTGATTGATTGATAATATACTAATCTACTAAAACACTACTGCAGCACTGCACAAAAAGCACTGATGTGACTGGTGCCTACCTTGGCTTAAATAATCCTGCAATGCTAAATGTAATAGCCACTAGTCAGCCACTACCAGCCAGTGACAGTAGGCTAGTAGCCTAGCTAGCTAGGAGTAGCAGCTAGCTAAGCTTGCTACCTGACAGGCCGATACAGTACAGTGCCAAAAAACGGACACTCAATTTTGCCGGCGTCCAGTTTCCAAGCCTGTGGCTGTCAGTGGGCTCGAGAACCGATGCCGGCAAAATTGAGCGTCGGCTGTCAAACCTGCTGACAGCCGCTGCTCCTTTTCCCCGTTTTCACCGCATCACCTAATTTAAATACAGAACCGCGTGCACCGGGAGAGCGGGCGTTCGTTCGCTCTCCCGCGGACTTTACTGTATCGGCCCGTATGCTAGTAGCACTATAGCTAGGAGCTTCCCCTTAACAAGAAAGACTAATATTATTTAATATTTACTAGTATCAATCACCACCTAGTAATTAATTATTAATTTACTGATATAATAAATCAATAAAAAAATGAGTAGGTTGATAATAGATCTGGTAGATTGAATAAAGAGCTAATGTTTCTCCTCAAACCCCACCAAACAAAAGCAACACATAAGCAGAGAAGCCCTTATTATATTGCTTAGCTAGTGAGTAAAAGTAGGAGGAAAATAAACATATTGGCCAATTCCAAAATACACTTACCAATTACCATATACATCACATATAAAAGGAAGCAGGATTGGAAGATTAGAAGTGTGTGCATCATGCATATATAATTCCACAACCCCCTTTCAAAAATGCACAGGGATTGGCAAATTGAAAACATGCACTAGCATTTCATGTTCCAGTGCCTGCCTGGTTACAAAAATAATAAACAAGTTCTAGTCACATGACTGATCGCATTACTTTTTTTGTCAAGCTACCACCAGTTTCCATTTCCCATCCCCCATATATTAAACCATCACGTCAGTGGGAACCTTGGTAACAATCAATAAATAACAAGAGGGCAGCCAATAGGAATACATATTCTTTCCTAACTGACCTTAATTGACCTGAAAAGTGTCAAATTGTACCATTTTCTGTTAGCGCACACTGACAGTGGTTAGTGCGCACTACGGCGGTAAATGATTTTTTTTAATGAAAAATCAGGAGAATTTCTATTGTTTGGTGTTTTACACGATATATTAAGAAATACCAAATATAGTAACAATTTTTTAATTAGTCAGAAAAACGATTCACATCCCTAATGGCCACTGTCATGGTGTAAAATAAGCACCTGTTTTTCCCCATTCAAGGGATCCTGCAGGATTCCAAGAAAATGATCCAGGCTTGGCAGGGCATCTGCCAGGAATTCAGGCACAGACCCTCCTATCCTCAGTAGGTAAGTGCATTGAAGAAACTAAGAGGTTAATAATAATAATAATAAATGGTGCATGTGCAAAAATGCATGAACTAGATGAAGGCTCTTGTACTCTGCATGTAGCTGTGCATAAAACCATGGAAAAGATGTATCTATTGTATGGATGTGCAGAGGGACCGCATACATTACATTCGGTATTCATATTCATGGGGGGCAGATACGTTGCATTCGGCAAGGGGGAGGGACCCGATCCGTTCATGCATTCTATTCTTATTCGTCTCCCGGCTAAAATTGAATTAACTACAACCCCTCACCCTCCTGACCGCCACAAGATTTGCCAAAACTCCCTGGTGGTCCAGCGGGGGTCCGGGAGCGATCTACTGCACTCACGCCATTGGCTGCCGGTATTCAAAATGGCGCCGGCCATCCATTGACCTTACTATGTCACAGGGGCCGACCAATGGCACAGATAGCCCCTGTGACATAGTAAGGTCAAAGGCTATCGGCGCCATTTTGAATACCGGCAGCCGAGGGCGTGAGTGCAGGAGATGGCTCCCGGACCCCCCGCTGGACCACCAGGGAGTTTTGGTAAGTCTTGCGGGGGGGGGGGGGGTCAGAAGGGTGGGGGGTTGTAGTTAATTCAATTTTAGCCAGGAAACGAATAAGAATGGCATGTATAAACGGATCGGGGTCCCCCCTTGCCGAATGCAACATATCTGCCCCCCGACGAATATGAATTCCAAATGCAACGTATGGCGTCCCTCTGCACATCCCTAGTGCTCACCTGACTTATTTACACATCTGATTTCCAATTGGTTATTGAGAATGATGTAATACAAAATGCTGAATACCGATTGGTCAGTCTTTCAATCCACGGCTTAAAGTTTTCCCTTGATGTTTGTTAAGGTTTGTAAAATGTTTTTGTATGTAATCCAAACAATACCTAAGAAATGTTATTGTTTAGAAAAAATGTCCCCATTCTATGTCACTATCAAGCCCCAAGGTTTATTAAATGGTAAATACACTATTGTTCCCGTTATGATAAAATCTTCTCATGGTTGGCCTCTCTTGAATGTGAATAAACTAATTCAATAATAAAAACATCTTGAATCATTAAATCTTTGTGACCTTGTAGTACAATGATCTACCATAGGTGTCTACAAGCATTGAGTTTTAAAACAATTCCTATGTTCGAATATTCTGGTTCGAAAACACCTAGTGGTTTTTCCCATGTATAATTAATTGCATGGGCATAATTCTATGTATTCCATTTATATCAGTATGCATTATTTAAGTTTTGTATATTATGAATGAGTTTGGTGTGCATGTAATTATTTATTTCTTTGTTATTACTTTAATAACTTTTCTATATATGGCAAATTACTGCAGGTAAAAATAAAAGAGAAGCATGTTGGGGTCTGCGAACATTTTGGAGGCTGAAAAGGAGTCCACCCTCCCAAAAAGATTGGGAACCACTGATGTAGACAAAAGGGATATTTGAAGGCGCTCTCTTAAAACCTCCCAGCTGTGAGCTATCAGGGACTCCTTGAGGATTTCATTGTTTCATATAATGGAGAAGAAACTGCACAAAGCAATCCCTCAGAATAGGAGGGAAATTTGGAGCAATTTTCTGACCCGTAAGTTCCTTGAACTGTATCCCATTCAGATATTTAAAAAGAAACACAAAATGGAGTATATAGATTACATGGAGCAAAGGAGACTCCCCTGTAAATAAAACACCTAGAAGTCTTTTAATACACATGGACCATCTGTAGCAGAAATGAGTGTAATGTGTGAATAAAGGGCCTCACATTCACTGATTAAGTACCTACTATAGAGATGAAGAGCTTTGGACAAAAGCATATAAGGAAAGGCTTCAGATAATGAGTTTCCTTACATCTAAAAATTAGCAGACTGACCAACCATACACACACATATATAAGAAAATAATGTTTTTCCACTTAAAGAGAGGCACTGCATTCACATACATAATATAAATATACATGTGTACAGGTACCACACTAATTTTGTTTTTTTATTTAGAAAAATATACATGTAAATTTTGTGTAAAACCTGCCCTTTTTAACAGGAAATGGAAATTCATAGCCATTGCTTGTGAATGAGAGTATTTAAGTGCAAGATTCATAGTCTATCTACCTAACTGCACCATGTCTGGAGGAAAGGGACTCCTGCTTAGGAAGTCAAATTTTCAGCCATGAGAGGTAGGTCAGGATGGTTCAGAATATCATATATAAGAAGGAGTCCAGGAACATTGGAATCATAAAGAAAGGAGCAGAACTGGGAGAAAATCTGCAATAGCAACAGAATTATGCAAGACCTCAGGAGAAACAAGCAAGAATGAGAGTAGGGTCTCTCCCAGCCAGATAACCCTCACTGAAGCAGAACAGATGGCCTGAACATACAAGGGCTGCAGTAGGAGGGATTGATGAGTACTACACCTCATGCTCAAGATCAATACAAAAGAAAGACATTAAGGTACTTGCATATAGGACACATTATAAAAGTTTTAAACTATACAGGTAAATATATATCAAAATACAAAATAAGCACTAACCCTATTGAAATAGGGGATCAACAAGAATAACAACAATATAAACAAAAAGTTTGACATCCCACTTATCTTAACAAGAAAGAACTGACTAATATCATAAGAAATTGCCATGCTGGGTCAAACCAAGGGTCCATCAAGCCCAGCATCCTGTTTCCAACAGAGGCCAAACCAGTCCACAAGAACCTGGCAATTACCCAAACACCAAGAAGATCCCATGCTACTTATGCAATTAATAGCAGTGGCAATCCCTAAGTAAACTTCATTAACACCAGTTAATGGACTTCTCCAAGAACTTATCCAAACCTTTTTTTGAACCCAGCTACACTAACCGCACTAACCACATCCTCTGGCAACAAATTCCAAAGCTTAATTGTGCATTGAGTGAAAAAGAATGTACTCCAATTAATCTTAAATGTGCTACTTGCTAACTTTATGGAGTGCCCCCCTAGTCCTTCTATTATTCGAAAGTGTAAATAACCGATTCACATCTAATCATTCAAGACCTCTCATAATTTTAAAGACCTCTATCATATCCTCCCTCTGCTGTCTTTTCTCCAAGCCCTAACCTCTTCAGCCTTTCCTCATAGGGGAGTTGTTCCATTCCCCTTATTTTGGTAGCCCTTCTCTGTACCTTCTCCATCGCAATTATATCTTTTTTGAGATGCGGCGACCAGAATTGTACACAGTATTCAAGGTGCGGTCTCATCATGGAGCAATTCAGAGGCATTATGATATTTTCTGTTTTGTTAAACATTCCCTTCCTAATAATTTCTAACATTCTGTTTGCTTTTTTGACTGCTGCAGCACACTGAGCTGACAATTTTAAAGTATTATCCACTATGATGCCTAGATATTTTTCTTGGGTAGTAGTTCCTAATATGGAACCTAACATCATGTATCTACAGCAAGTGTTATTTTTCCCTATATGCAATTCCTTGCACTTGTCCACATTAAATTTCATCTGCCATTTGGATGCCCAATCTTCTAGTCTCACAAGGTCCTCCTGCAATGTATCAGAATCCACTTGTGATTTAACTACTCTGAATAATTTTGTATCATCCACAAATTTGATAACCTCACTAGTCATATTCCTTTCCAGATCATTTACATATATATTGAAAAGCACCGGTCCAAGTACAGATCCCTGAGGCACTCCACTCTACCCTTTTGCAATGAGAAAATTGACCATTTAATCTTACTCTCTGTTTCCTGTCTTTTAAACAGTTTGTAATCCACAAAAGGACATTGTCTCCTATCTCATGACATTTTAGTTTTCTTAGAAGCTCTCATGAGGGACTTCGTTTAATGTCTTCTGACAATCCAAATACACTACATCTACTGGTTCACCTTTATCCACAGGTTTATTAACCCCTTCCAAAAAATGAAGCAGAATTGGGAGACAAGGCTTCCCTTGGGTAAATTCATGTTGACTGTGTTTCATTAAACCATGTCTTTCTAAATGCTCTGTGGGCAGGATTTAAAAAAAGTTTACATGCGCCGGGCCTATTTTCAAAAGACACATAAAGCCCCGGGATGTGTGTAAGTCCTGGGGCTTTACTAAAGGGGCAGGGGTGGGACCAGAGGCCTCTGACACAGCAGCCATTTGCCGCTCTGTTGGAGGATTGTATGCCTGTAGGCTGCCTGCAGGCGCAAAAGGTCGGGGGGGGGGGTAGAGAAAGGGGTGGGGGTTGCAACCATCCCTTCCTGACGGCTTCACTCTGCCTACCTTTCTTTCTTTGCACCTCCTCTTGCTATGGATGGATGCCTGGCTCCACGGCGTCTGCCTGCCATCCTCTCTGGCATCCCTGGACCGGCTTGGGTGCTGCCTCCCGCCATGCACCGCTGGTACCTTACGGCATGCGCGCCGCGTGGCCCTCACTCTTATTTCCTACTTGGCGCGAACCTCAGGGGCGTCCCCCTGTTATGACATCACACTGCCCAGATATTTAAAGGCTACGATGTTTGCTGGCCTTTGAGTTAGCAAGGGGAATCTTACGGATGGGATTCGCTCTCTGTACCCAGCTACTCTGCCTCTCCAATTTTCCATTGGACTCTTAACGCTAACGGGGTACCCGCTCCTCGGGGGCCTCACTTGCTTTTCAGGTCGCTATCAGGAAACCGGTACTCGATCCTCGAGGGCCCATGTTCCCTGACTCACTGCCTGCTCCTACCTTCTCTTCAGCCTGGAAAAATTTGCTATCTTCAACACCAGTGAGTACTACCATCTTCACCTCAGAACTGTTCACTGGAACCAGGTACTCGCTCCTTGAGGGCCTGCCTCCATTCCAGCCCTAGTGCCATCTTCTACGTGGAACCGCTGTGTGAGTACATTACCTTCAAGCCTCTCAGCCATCAGGTACTCGCTCCTCGAGGGCCTGTTCTCCCTATCCTGGGGTTCTCCATACTGGGGCTGTGGGCATATTCAATTGTCCTCATTATTCTCAGTTCTTTCCACTACAGCACTGCTACCGGAGGAGTTGCTGTTCCAGCGCTTGAGAGATACAAGCCCAGCCGGGCTACTTCTGCTGCTCACCACTGCCACCTCTGGTGGCTTCACCACATTGATCTTTTATTAGACAATCTCTGTGTTTGTGTGTCCTAAGCTGAGCCTGACCTGTGGCCCTTCATGGGACTTCCCCCTGTGGGCGTGGTCAGCTGCCACAGTGTCCAAGGGTCCACCCAAACCTCACTATGTATAACAGAAGTTCTCTCACAGGCTGCTCTGATTTTTGAGTGGCCTGGGAGGGAATGGGGGAAGGCAAAAGGCAAGACAAAGCTCAGAGGGAGTTAGAGTAGGGCTGGGGGGGGGGCAGATTAGGGGAAGGCAGTGCGGCTCAGCACGCGCAAGGTGCACAATTGTACACCCCTTGAGCGTGCCGACCCCCAATTTTATAACATATGTGCACCTGCGCAAGAATGTTATAAAATTGGGCATTGTTAGGATTTGTAAGTATGTGGGCCCTGTGCCGAAGTGAGAGATGGTACTGCCCACAGGGAGGAGCACTGTGAGCCTCACCGTCGGGAGGCGAGGTCTCAGTGGACGTTAGACACAGCTGTGGAATAGAATATTTATTTATTTATTTTAAGTTTTTTTATACCGATTTTCCTGCATAAAATGCATATCAAACCGGTTTACAATGAAACAGAATGAGCAGGAAATAAAATTCCTTAGTCTAATACATTTAAACGTCAATAATGAAATAATTTTAAACAAAGCAAAAAGCTAAATAACTAATAAAAGTTAAATTATTAACATAAACATAAATATAATTATATTAGAAGGAAATTATATTTATTAGAGAGTTAGAAAGGCACTACCCAAGGAGCAGGGAGTGCAGGAGAAGTCACAAAGTCTTTGTGGTGGGTTTTACCCAGAGGGAATACCTCGGTAGAGGAGATCTGGCAATGGTCTGCAGAGCGGGGTACACCGATGAGGTTTCTCTGTAGCAATAATTCGGTTGTGGCCTGCAGCACAGGGTACATTGAAGGGATTCCTCACTTGGAGATAATATGGTAATGGCCCACAGCATGGGGTACACTGGAGAGGGTCTCTCTCTAGAGATAGTACAGTAGAGGTCCACAGTGCAAGGTACACCGAAGAGGTTTCCTACTTGAGATGGTATGGTAGTGGCCCGCAGCATGGGGTACACAGAAGATAATTCCACACTAGAGATGGTACAGTAGTGGTCTGTAGAGTCAAGGTACTCACAGTAATGAATGTTCCAGCAGAAGCCCCGGGGAACAGGGGTAGGCAGTAGTCCAAGGCAAGAAGGCCCTCCGAGGAGCGGGTACCCATAGTGTCTCATGCCAAATGTGCAGGAACTGGAACAGGAAATCCGTAGTGAGCGAAGCAGATTCAGCAATGAGGAAACTCGTTGCCAAAGTCGTCAGCAGGCAGGGCCAGCCGGCTTAAGTATCGTGGAGTGAAGACGTCATCCGGGGGGGGATGACCCCGAGGTTCCCGCCGTGACGTGCTTAAGACTGGCTCGTGCATGCGCGCGCGTGTACCTAAGTGATCCCGAAGACAAGATGGCGGTCGGCAGCACCCACGCCATCCCAGGAATGCTAGGCAGGTCAGCGGTAGCTGGCAGAGGCCGCCACTTTCCCCAATGGAGTTAATGCAGCAAAGAAAGAAGTGAGCATTAGTGGTCACAGCCATCTGCGACCGACGGGCGTAACAGGCATGCATGTGTGCACGTGCCGCGCAGTGCATGCACATACACGCCCGCGTGCACCTTTTAAAATCTACCACTGTGATTTTTATCTTTAGAATAGTTTCCACTATTCTTACCGGCACTGGAACACCGCTGGAGCCCTTTTTAAATATTGGGGTTACATTGGCCACCCTCCCATCTTCAGGTACAATGGATGTTTTTAAATGATAGGTTTCAAATTTTAACTAATAGATCTGAAATTTAATTTTTGAAAGAGCAGGATATGGGGGTTATTGTATCTGATGATCTTAAGGTGGCCAAAGCATTGTAAAAGCCAGAAAGATGCTTGGCTGCATAGGGAGAGAAATGGTTTGCAGGAAACAGGATGCAATATTGTCCGTGTATAGGTCCCTCAGAATTAAGTTTAGGAAATATTTCTTAACAGAGAGGGTAGTGGATGTCTGGAACAGCCTCCCAGTTGAAGAGTTGGAGTCAAATAACACTATCTGAATTCATGAATGCATTAGATAAATGCATGAGATCTCTTAAAGAAGTGATGAGAATTATAATGCTAAATTAATTGGACAGATGAGCAGACTGTATGGGCCATATGGTCTTTATCTGCCATTATGAACTATGTTCTTTTTTTTTTGGAAAATCATTTTTATTCAGCAAGACACAACACTGCCATGAATAGGATAATAAAATATACTATAGAATCCAGTACTTAAAAAACCCCAAACAATTCCATTCTCATGTATAATACAATAGGCATTCTACAGTCATAGACTGAAACATTTATTGATATGAGACCCTCTACAACCTTGCAGCTCTCCATGTGTCATGCTGACTTTTAATATGTATGATTATTATAACCATAGATATCCCCTTCCCTCTTTACAATGCTACCCCCCTTCCTCCTAGTAGTATGCCATTCCAGCCTCTGAATCCCTTTACTTATTTTTTTATATACTGACATTCAATCTGAGATATCACAGTGCTTTACATGCATGTACTGAGGTAATGGAGGATAAAGTGACTTGCCCAAGCTCACAAGGAGTGACAGCAGGACCTGAATGCTGGTCTCCTGGAGCTTAGCCCACTGTTCTAACCACTAGGCTAGTCCTCCTCCCTTACACACCCCACAGTCCAACACATCATACATATATATCTACTAGGGATGTGCATTAGTTTTCAACGAATGTATTATCTGCAACGAATAGGTCCCTATTCGTTTGATTTGGTGGGTCCGCAAAATGCATGGTGATCCTCTACAAATGAAACATATCATATTAGTTTCATTCATTTGGTTCACAGTGCTTTCTTAGTAGCCTTTTGATTTCCCAGATTTTTTTTTTTTTTAAGGAGCTGCTCGCTTGCTTCACGAAGCGGCCCCTGGTCCCTCGAGCGATTTACATTCACCCATGCGAGCCCTTTGGTGATTTTGTAGGCCTCCCTTACGATTTTCACCTCTCCTCCACAAGGTCCAGGTCCCACAAAACAAAAATACGAACTGAAACAATTTTTTTCCTTCTGCACATCCCTAATATCTACTCTCCTCACAGCCACATAACACATATACCACACCTGTAACACCCTCCTCCCTTTCAAACCATCCATAATCATTCCCCTACAACTAGTTATGTCTTCTCTCTACAATTCTCTACCATTCCATAGTAAAACCTTTCAATTTTGCTGGCAGATAATAAAAAAAAAAATTGGACTATAATCTTTTGTGTTCTTCAGAAACCTTACGTTTGTCTTATGTTACATCAATCCTTTCCAGATTCAAGTTTTCCAACCTTTTGCATTGCCATGTTTAGCAACTCATTTTTACCCGGTAAAATGTTCCATTCCCATTTCCATCCCTGGTATCTTAGAAATGTCTTCCAAAAGAACTATTTCACCTTTTAATGTTAGTGATAACCCCATACAGATAAAAATAGCCTGGCAGATTAGGTTCCAAACCTGTTGGATTTTACAACAGGGAAAAAATGACGACACCAAGAGCATAAAGGTGAAGAGACCACTTCATATAATATCTCCATAGTTCTGCCTAGAAAGCATTATCCATGATCTTAAATTTGATCTCCCTCAAGGTCATATCAGTATAGAGTAGACAAATATTCCCCAGCTCCATAGAGACAACAACAGTGTGCAGTTCTGTGTTCCAAAATTTGCTCAACTTAGATAGGTCATCCATACGTTGTTGAGAGATCAAGTTTGTAGATTCTCCTATGCTTTGCCTCATATCTACCATGACAGTTTTATAGCATACATCCTCGGTCGATCATTTATGAGTGCGCATAGCTTCCAAACATGCAAAAAAAAACAACTGGATATGTGGCATCCCAAAGCACTGCTGCAGATCTTGAAAAAAGCAACACACCATTAGGTCTTCATCTGTTATATGTGCCAAAGCTATACACTTTACACTTGCCCAGCTCTGAAAAGTAACCTTATAATCTATTCCTGGTTGAAAGACCTTGTTCCCTAATAATAATAGCATGGGTGCTGAGTTAGGTTTAACAAACTCCTCCCCCCCCCCCCCCCCCACCTAAACAATTGCCATGTCTTGACAACTGCCCATAATAAAACATTATTTGTTTTCAACCATTTCATTGACAGTGTCTTATCAAGAAGAATTTAAAGAGGAGATCATGGGGTGACCATAGAGGCAATCATGCCCTATGCACAGAATTTGTATTTATTGGTAAAACCACTCCCCCACAAAGTGTGTCTGGCTTACTACATTGTAAATGACAATTCCCTCATTCTCTTTGTTATTCATCAGCTTCTGAAAACTTATTCTGGCTCTTTTGCCTCACCAAAGAAGCTGGATGAAGCCAGCAAGAGATGTGCAACCTGTATAGTATTTTTGTAATATCATCATTTTTTAAGAGTGCAGCTCTTCCTATAAGTGAAATAGGCAAATCCTTCCAAATTTGTAGTTGGGTCTCTGCTGCCACAATGTTCTCTGTTATGTTCAATGAGTACAACATCACTAGATCACTAGGGATCCAAACCCCCAGGTATTTAATCTTAGTTGCAGCCCATTGAAAAGGCAAACTACCCAGCCATTCCTGCACTCCAGATTCATCCAAGGCTTCAGATTTTTCACTATTAATTTTTAGTCTAGCAAATTTTTGGAGTTGTGTGAACAGCTTTTGAATTTTTGTTATACTCTTGTAGACCTCATTAATGAATAGCAAAATGTCATCTGTGAACATCACAATTTTCATATCCTTCCCTCCATCCTGCATGCCTCGAAAAGTGGTTTTCCTTACATAATTTCACCACTATGGGCTCTATTGCCAAAATAAACAAAAGTGGGGAGAGAGGGCAGCCTTGCCATACTACTAGATACAGAGGCATTTATAAATAACCTAGCCAAGGAATTTCTGTAAATTGCACAAAGCCATCCCATGATAGGTCCATGAAAACCCAAGTTTCCCAAAGCCTAGAACATATAATCCCAGATCAAGGAATTGAAGGCCTTTTCTGCATCCAAGCTTAAAACTATAGCCTTTTTAATTTTGACTCTGTGACATGGCTGCTATTAATCTGCATACATTTCTAATACTGTATCTACCACAAACAAAACCTGTTTGATAATCTTCTACAAGAAATGGATGCACAGTGTTAATACGGGAAGCTAAAATAGAAGCAAGCAACTTAAGGTCTACATTGATTAAAGAGATTTAAGTTATAGACCAAATGGATCTTTACCTTTTTGTGTGAGGACAATTGTGAAAAATTGATTCATGTCTCCTGCTATCGTCCCTGATTCCAGTATAGAGTTATAGTATCTTGCCAAGGTCTTTAGCAGATCATAGCGCAGGATTTTATAATATTCAGAGCCTAGGCCATCCAGACCAGTAGCTTTCCCCAATTTCAATCTACTTCAAGGTTGTAACAGGTTTATTTAAAGCTTCCAAATGGGATTGGGAAAGTACCAGCCAGTCAAAGGCCTCAAAATATGCCTGTCTGGCCTATAGATCCAACTTCTGTATACCATATAGAGCCTGATAAAAAGACAAAAAATAAAACAGCTTTCAATATCTTTAAGCAGCACATTTCTGTGGACCATTCTCATCTTGCACACCTGTAATAACTGACCTCTGATTTTCACTAAATTGGCAAGACGTTTACTAGCTTTATTGCCATAATTATAAAGCTTGTGTGTAAAATAAAAGGTAAATGATTTCCTAGCTCTCTGAAATAATGAATCCATTCAGTGTAGCTCAAATATGCTCCCAGTCTTGTTTATAGTTTACATGCACTATCACAACATATTTACCTTGGGCTGCTTCAATAAGAATTGATAGGCATAGTATTTCCAGGTCCTTGATTTTATTTTTCTTAGAGACACAAGCTACAATGTGACCCTGTAAAACTGCCTTACTAGCCTCCCACACTATCACCGAACTTGTTTGATCATTATCACAAAAATCTATGTATTCTCTCCATTTGGAATGTAAATATTCATGGAACTTTTGATCTTGATATAAACTAGGGCTCATTCTCCAGTTCACTGCTCTCTGACCCAGCTCTATTGGAGCATGATCAGATATACAAATTGCCTCAATTTTAGATTCCCCTAACATTTAGAAAAGTTATTCTGCTATGAATAGGTAGTTCAATCGAGAGAAGCAATTGTTGGGATTTGAATAAAACATACAATCAGATTCCCCATGATGTAGAACCCACCAGATATCTACAAGCCCCATTTCCTTTTGTCCTGGGCAAATTTATATTCCCTTGGGGGTTTACAATCTATCCTGGGATCTGTCACCATATTAAAATCTCCTCCCACAATCAATTTATAATCAGAGCAGCTTAACAACATAGACACCAACTCTTCAAAAAAGATGAGATAATAGGTATTAGGAGCATACATTTTGTAAAAACAAAAAACAAAAACTATTTCTGACCCATTATTGTATCAAAGATCATAAAATATCTTCCATCATCATCATCTGTAAGTTGATGTTCTAACTGAAATTGCAAATGTCTATGAAGAACAATTGTGACACCTCTCTGGCTGTGAATGTATGATGAGAAATAGCATAAGAACATGCCATACTGGGTCAGACCAAGGGTCCATCAAGCTCAGCATCCTGGCTCCAACAGTGGCCAATCCAGGCCATAAGAACCTGGTAGGGGTGTGCATTCGTTTGCAATGTATTGGCAATCCACAACATATATGCCATATTCGTTATATTCGTGGGGGTCACGAAACGTATGGCGAACCCCCATGATTACAATGTATCACTAACGAATAAACCCCCACCCTCTTGACCCCCCCCCCCCCCAAGACTTTCCAAAAGTCCCTGGTGGTCCAGCGGGGGTCCTGGAGCGATCTCCTGCACTCAGGCTGTCGGCTGCCGGTATTCAAAATGGCGCCGATAAACTTTGTCACAGGGGCTACCGGTGCATTGGTCGGCCCCTGTCACATTGTAGGAGCAAAAGATGGTGCCGGCCGTCCATTGCCACGCCACTGCCAGTGAAGGCAGTATTTTCGCAAATGATTGAGGAAGAATATTGTTTGGGATTTTCTGAAATGGAAGATTTTAAAGTCTTAGTAGAGAAAGAGAATTTAAAAAGTTGTCATTAGTATCTTAGCCTCCAGTGAAGAGATGGGGGAGAGAGATAAAACCCCAGGAAGAACAGTAAGCACAGGTAAAATGAAAGAGAAATGCCCCTGGCATTTTTATGCAGGGTTAACCCTCTAACTCAACTCCAGTGTCAGCATCGGCCTTAAGAAGTAGAAAAGAGATCACATAAGAAATTCCTGTTCTGAAGGCGCTTTAAAGCGAAGGAACAACCAATTTTTACTCAGTGTATTCAATGCAGGAAGGATATCAGTCAAGGGAAACAACTGTGGCAATGCCTATTTCACTTATAGGAAGAGCTGCACTCTTAAAAATGATGATATTGCAAAAATACTATACAGGTTGCACATGTCTTGCTGGCTTCATCCAGTCAGGTTGCTGTGGGGTTGATAGGGGAAAGACAGGCTGACAGAGCTGAGGTAGTCTAGTCCCTGTGATTTTCATAGGGGCAAGACAGGCTGGCAGAGCTGAGGTGGGGGGGGGCATGCAACATCACCCACTAGCATTGGTATCAGTGGAACATGACTATCCTCGGGCCCCTGTTGTCACTCCAGGTAAGTCAGAGGAAAGGGGTTGAAAAGGGTAAGATGCTTCCTCAAGCTGATCACACTGCCACTTCCAGCAGTTAGGTGGCAGACCAGAGGTCCCCAACCATGCATCCTAAGTGGAAACTCACCATAAAGGAAATGTCCATACTACTGTCCTGGCACAAGAGACAGGCAGCAGCTAAATTGGTAATAAGGAGCACTGGGAAATATTTGCCCTTGATGGTCAGGCCCTGCAGGTAGTAGAGAATGTGAGTTCAAGTGTCTGTTGCATATGTTATCCTCAAATTACAAAGTGGCCTCCTGGACTAAATTTAGTAGGAAGTTCATCCTCTTCCTATTCAACCAGTGCTATAGTTATATGTTTGCACAGGTAGCCAAGGCATAGGGGAATAGCATGCATTTTACCAGCAATATCTGACCATCACAAATCGTCTGCACTCTTACCTCTCTCTCTGATGGCACACTGGTGGGACCTAGCTGAGTTAGGGGCTGGCAGAAATTCTAGCAGGGACAGAGAATCAGAGTTCAGGTGGGCTTTGCAGCACACCCAGCTGATGCATAGCCCCCATACCTCATGCAATATTCTATCAGCCATAACAAAGATGCTGTAGGGTTGGCAGCTAGACCAAAGAGGCAGAAGTCTTCAAATAGGTTTCTTTGTGACAGTCTGTGGTGCAAATATGATAAAGTCAATAGAAGATGCAGATTTCAGGGTATCCATTGATTTGTATACTTGCTGCAATTAGAAGTGAGGGATGTTTGGGGCTGGGGTCCAACAATGATGGAAATCCATTCTTGAAGAACCTGAGAGAGAGGTGTAGGAAAATAGGAAGACATTTCCAAATAATTGTGAAGCAAGGAAACTTCTCTGTAAGAAACAAGAAGAATTTGGGATGTCTCACAAGCATCTGATTCAAGATGTTGGCTCCTGCTGGAATTCCACCTACAAGATACTGCAGAGATTAGTGGTGCAGCAGACATCCCTTCATGATCTGTATCTGGAAACAGATACATATGCATACTTGGGGTATAATAATTGGGTTGTGAAGAGGCAGCTGGTACAAATCCTGAAGCCCTTCAAGGATGCTATGGAAGATCTGAGTTCCAAAAGCACCACCTTATATTAAAAATTCTGGACAAAAAGTTAGAGGTCTTCAGTGAACAAAAAGGGATGAAAGTAGCATTTTTGCACTAAATTCCTCACAGTCATAGGTACAAGAGAGACTGAAACCTAGCACATAAAAACAATACATGTATAACCCCTGGGTGAAACCGATCTTTTTATGTGCACCCAGGGGCACTTATTAAAAAAAAAAAAAAAAAAGATGGACCCTTTCTCTACAACACTCCTTCAATACCTATGATTTATCTTACCAGGATTACAGTGTTGGGGATGAACAATAGTTCTTATACCTTGTTTTCTGCAAGACCAGCCCTTTCTCCTCACTCTCTACACAGCATTGATAATTAACACTGTCTCTACATCCAATAAACACACATGAGAAGGATGGTGGTTTCCAACTTCTTTACTGATTGCTGATTAGAAGACTGAATAATATTTACACTTTAGTTTGTTTCTCAGTTCAAGTCAATAAATAATAAGGCAGCAGAAAGATTTAATAAACTTGTGACGCCATTTCTTTAGAAAAGTCTCTTTTACTGGATACAATTTATCCGTTGGTGCATGCCATGTATGCATACTTAGGAGCTGCCCAGACAAGAAGGATATCAGTGTCCCTGACCTCATGGAGAGACAGCATTGTTTTCCACGCAGAGTGGCACTTCCAGGCCAGTTAGAGGGCATTGTGTGAGTGAGCCGGCTTGCAGAGACAGCCCACAAGCCAGCCAATGACCAAATGTAACAACTATATGTGACCAGGCTATCAGCTACATAACCCTCCTACATTTGATGCGGGTATTAACTGCCACCTCCTTAAGTCTGCCAAATGGAGCTGCAACACATGCCTATGTGTCCGCCCTCATTGGCTCAACACCTGTAACTACTGTGGGGCTTCTAAGATGCCTCTCACTTCACAGAAATCAGACTGTTAGTATGGAGCTTGCTAAGACAAAATGCAAAATTCTCAGAACAAACTCACTTTAGAAGCAGTGAAATCTCCAGCATAGCCAGAAACCTTAGCAAGCTAGATTAGTTCAAACTGTTCCACCAATGCCATTGCTGCTTCCCAAGACATTTCAAGTTTTTTTTTAGCTATATAAACAAACTTTGTTCCTATACTTCAAGTTGGGCAGAAGCACAATCCAGACCTTGTAAAATGCCTTCCTACAGAGCTAAAGATATAACCCGCTTGTGATTCCAATTTTGCCTGTCATGAATTCCCTCCCAGCCAGCCAGGCTAACGACTACAAGGGTTTAAAATTAATTTCTGCAAGTGAGAAAACTCTTCTCAACCCACTCCTAGCACAGATTTCTTAAGCAGCAAAACTCAGTTAGTGGCTACTGGCCAGAAAAATGTTATATTCTTACCTGCAGAAGTCAAAATTGTTCCAAATACCAGCCCACAAAATCCTGGGTTGAGAAAACTCTTAGGTATGCTGGCTCCGATGTTCCTATTTCCTTATGCAGAAACATTTAGTTTAAAGCAGTTAATTATCACTGCCTCCAGAGCCCAGCTATCTGCACCTGCACCTCATAAGCCAGCAATGACTGCAATTCACAGTGCTGAGAGAGTAGCATCACACTTTTTGTCTCCGTGTCGGCTGTGCACCATTTCAAAGAAATTACTCCACTCCTGCTCAGAATCCATTGCAGAAATCTGCTTCCTGCACAGATTAACATCTAGAGAGCTGGCTCACTCACACAATGCTGCCTGACTGGCCTGGCATTGCCAGTTCTGCGTGGCAAACAATGCTGCCTCTCCATGTGGTCAGGTACACTGCCATCCTTCTCCTCTGGGCTGCTCCTAAGTACGTTCGCATGGCATGTGTGAAGCAGCCTAACCCAATTAATCCATCCAAGAAGAAGCAGTCCTCTCCCATCAGTCAATACCAAAGGGACACTGTTCCACTCAGCCAGATAACAGCCATCTCTGAACCACGGCTCCATCTACAAAGAAGCTCGGCATTACACTCCATCCAGCTAAAAGTCTCAGGACTCTGTGCACCTTCCTCAGAGGAGCTCCAAATCTGTACCTCAGTCAGGCAAAGACTTTGAGCCTGAGACCCAGTACCCAGAGGAAGGTGTAGTCCATCACTCCCAGCATCCAGAGGGAGGCACTGTCCATGACTTCCAGCCTCCAGAGAGAAGCATTGTCCACAACTACCATCGTCCAGAAGGAGGAGAGGTCCACAGCTTCCAGTGTCCAAAGAGGGGTGCTGCTTACCAGCTGTCAGGCACCATAGATTAGATGCTGTTTACCACACCCAGCCACAAGGAAACCCTGTGTCGGAGGGCCAGCCTTCAAAGGATCCTGACACAAAGTTTTCACTAACGTACCCTGAACCAGGGGCCCAGACATCCAGATGCCTTGAACCAGGGTTCCAGTTACCCAGTGACACAGTGTGCCTAGAACTGGATGCCTTTCCAGACATCTGGCTTTCCTTCCAAGCCTCACCTTCTCCCTCAAGTCAAGCTCACCTTGTCTATCCATCTATAGCCCCCCAGGAAAATGGGACCCAGGAGAAGGGGATCTGAAAGGGGGATGGGTACTGCTGCACAGTATCATAATACTATGATGTCTGTCCACCTGCAGAAGCCTCTAGTGAGCTCTGTTCAGAGCTATCTGAGCCATCTCCTCAATGGGGTCCTGACTCAGACTGTCTTGCAGCCTCTGCTCCAACAGGAGTCCTCAGCGAATTTGGTCTGCAGTCTTCTTGCCAAGCTCCTCCTCACTGCTCTCACCACACCCAAGCTCCTGTCCTATGTAAACCAGGCCTGCCATTGTATTGCTGCATTATCATGGAGTCACTCTTGGCTCTTTGATTTGGCCACTGCTTCTTGCTTTGCCTTGTGACCTTTGGACCTTTTTACTCCTTGCCTTGCCTGGTGGCCTATGGGCTTTCTTACTCTTTACTTTGTCTTGCAGTCTATGGGCCTTCGTGCTCCCTGTACATTGTCTCGTGGCATACTCAAGCCTTACCTTGCCTTGTGGCCTTTGGACATTTCTAGTCCTATTATCTTGCTCTGTGGTCTACTCTGGCCTTACCCTGCCTTGCAGCCTATCTTTAGGCTTCCTGGCCTCTCTTTGTAACTAGGGTCCTTTTGACCTATAGCCTAGTGGACTTTGGGCCTTTAGCCTTGTTGCTTTCAGGCTTCTTTGTTCTCTGTTCCGGGTTACTCTTGTCGGCATTGTCTAAGTCCTGCCGTAGTCTGTCTACTTTGGTTCTTGCCCTGTCTAGTCTTGTCAGTTTCAGTATTATGTCCACAGCTCTTGCCCTGTTCTTGTGCCGTACACTGCCTTATTTGTACCATTCCTTAGCTGTGCTGCTCACTACCTTGCCTTGTCTTTGTCTATTGCAGCCACAGACCCTGTTCTGTGTTCACTCCAGTATCCAGGTTGATCCTGCTTCTGTCTTGCCTCCCAACAAATCTGTACCAAGCCTTACCTGCTCCAGTCAGTATCTAGGACTTGCTTTCCAGGCCATAATCTAGGCCTTGTCTGGTTCTATCCTGGTTTGCCTTGTCCAAATCTTGTTCTAGTCTGGGATTGTCATGCCCTGCCCAGTCCAGCCCTTGATTTCTTGATTTGCCTAGCCCTTGTCTGTACCTGTATCCTGTCATTGCCTTTCCTTGCTTCAGTCAGGGTCTTTGTCTAGTTCCATATTTTTCCCAGTATCTAGCCTTGTCTGCACTCCATGTCAAAGCCTTTCACCAGTCCATCCAGCCTGTCTACCCTTGCTGCAGTCTGAGCAGCCTTGCTCCTGCCTGCATAGGCTCACCATGATGTACTGTCTCAGTAAAGACCTATTTGACCCCAGAACCCAACCTGTGAGGGAGGGGGCTGGCTAAGCGGAAGACCAGCCCTAAACCTGCTCAGCATCCAGCCTTGCAGTCCCATACTACTCCTAGGTTAATGTACCCTGAGTCCAGAAATTCTGACAATATTATCTGGATAAAATGTATCCAGGTAAAGAAGAGGGGTTTCAAATGTGTTCTTGGCTGATATCAGGAATTAGCTGATTAAGTTATTTGGCTAATTCAAGATATATTCAAAAGCAGGGTTAAAGATTTCCAAGAATGTTAGAAATTTTAATTTAAAAAAACAAACAAACAAAAAAACCCTCCCAGGCCTGCTGGCCCATCCCCAAAGACAGTGAAACAAATGCTGGCCTTGTCGGCTGAGCCCCACCCCCTACTATCTCTAGAGAATAGTTAAAATATTACAGGCCCGTAGGACCAAAGAGTCTCCCTCCCCTCCAACCACATTTACTAAAATATCATTTTGAGGAAGGCTCTCCCACAGAAACTCTGCCACTTCTCCCTTGTCAACCCTACCCAAACCCTCCTGCACCCACCAGAAACCCCAATACCCCTATTCAATGCCTAACGCTCAGCACAATTGCTCTGCCTCTAGCACATTCAGCTCTGCTCGGACAGGATGACCCAGGAAGTGTGACTTTAGAAAGGGCCCACAGGCCACCGCTTAATCCCTAATTTGAGGGTGGGGGAGATTATTGGACCATTAGGTTCTCAATAGTTTAAATCTGTTGGGGGGTTTGGGCGGAGGAGTAAGGGAGAGGATGCTATGGCTCATATTTGTTCTGATCCTTTAACAAGGAGGGGATTAAGAACATAAGAACATAAGAAAAACATAAGAAAATGCCATACTGGGTCAGACCAAGGGTCAATCAAGCCCAGCATCCTGTTTCCAACAGTGGCCAATCCAGGCCATAAGAACCTGGCAAGTACCCAAAAACTAAGTCTATTCCATGTAACCATTGCTAATGGCAGTGGCTATTCTCTAAGGGGCGGATTTTCAGAGCCCTGCTCGCGTAAATCCGCCCAAAACCGGGCGGATTTACGCGAGCAGGGCCCTGCGCGCCGAGAAGCCTATTTTACATAGGCCTACCGGCGCGCGCAGAGCCCCGGGACTCGCGTAAGTCCCGGGGTTTTCGGAGGGGGCGTGTCGGGGGGCGGGCCCGAACCGCGCGGCGTTTTCGGGGCGTGTCGGGAGCGTTCCGGGGGCGGGTCCGGGGGCGTGGCTACGGCCCGGGGCGGCCCAGGGGCGTGGCCGCGCCCTCCGGACCCGCCCCCAGGTCGCGTCCCGGCGCGCAGGAGGCCCGCTGACGCGCGGGGATTTACGCCTCCCTCTGGGAGGCGTAAATCCCCCAACAAAGGTAAGGGGGGGCTTTAGACAGGGCCGGGCGGGTGGGTTAGGTAGGGGAAGGGAGGGGAAGGTGAGGGGAGGGCAAAGGAAAGTTCCCTCCGAGGCCGCTCCGATTTCGGAGCGGCCTTGGAGGGAACGGGGGTAGGCTGCGCGGCTCGGCGCGCGCCGGCTATACGAAATCGATAGCCTTGCGCGAGCCGATCCAGGATTTTAGCGGATACGCGCGGCTCCGCGCGTATCTACTAAAATCCAGCGTACTTTTGTTTGCGCCTGGAGCACAAACAAAAGTAGGCTATTCGCGCTCGTTTTAAAATCCGCCCCTAAGTGAACTTAATAGCAGGTAATGGACTTCTCCTCCAAGAACTTATCCAATCCTTTTTTAAACACAGCTATACTAACTGCACGAACCACATTCTCTGGCAACAAATTCCAGATTTTAATTGTGCGTTGAGTAAAAAAGAACTTTCTCCGATTAGTTTTAAATGTGCCCCATGCTAACTTCATGGAATGCCCCCTAGTCTTTCTACTATCCGAAAGAGTAAATAACCGATTCACATCTACCCGTTCTAGACCTCTCATGATTTTAAACACCTCTATCATATCCCCCCTCAGTCGTCTCTTCTCCAAGCTGAAAAGTCCTAACCTCTTTAGTCTTTCCTCATAGGGGAGTTGTTCCATTCCCCTTATCATTTTGGTAGCTAGGGTGCTGGGCCTAGCTGATCTTAGTTGGGCCTCCATCCAAGGACTTCCAGTAGACGATGTAGTATTCAGCCAGGGACCAGCAGTGGTAACAGGAAGATGAAGGCGAGTTCAGATGAGGCAGGGATCCAGAGACCCGGACACCAATGGAGAACCAGAGGCAAAGACAGGTGATGCCCGAATAATAGAAGGCCGAAGCCTGAAAGGCCAATTCCAGGGTAATACCAGAGGGAGAGATTGAGAGAGGGCTGTAATTGGGGCAGGCGGCAGACAAGAAAAGGTGGTCAAACGAGCAAGGGTCAAAACCAGAAGTCAGTCCAAGCATGGTCAAGCATAGCATGGGTCAAAGCTAGAAGTCAATCCAATGTAGTCATTCATAGCCGGGGTCAAAGCCAGAAGTCAATCCAACTTAGTCAAGCGTAGCAGGGTCAAGCCAGAAGTCAATCCAAACATGGTCAAGCGTAACAGGGGTAAAAGCCAGAAGTTCTTGTGGCCTGGTTTTGGCCTCTGTTGGAAACAGGATGCTGGGCTTGATGGACCCTTGGTCTGACCCAGCATGGCAATTTCTTATGTTCTTATGTCATGATGCTTATTTCATTTATAATAGTCTTTAATTCTTAAATTTATAAGATTTTCTAATAGCTATCACATTTAAAAACCACTGTGAATATACTTAGTCTATACAGTTCTTACTACTATGCATTTTATGTTTCCCCAGGGTCCATAACTATGTATTATTACTATACCTTAGGCAACAACATTTATCTGCTTATGCAGTTAAGGCATGTCATGCTAAGAGATGGACAGAACAAGTTTACAACATAACAGTGCAATTATATTATCACTTTGAGCATCTTCTGATGAACTATGTGTTATGCATTCATGACCCAGATGATAGCTTTTGCATGAATATACTAAGAATAGTATGCAGTTGTAGCGGCTTTGATTATATTTTCAATAAGTGCCCAGCACAATGTTTTTAGCAACCTTCTCAGAGGCTGTCCTTGGCAGTGATTGCATAAGGTTGTGCTTGTCAGTGAGTGCAAAATACTGCTTGGCAAAATGATGCTTTTGCTTGTATGAAAGCTGCTATTTTACTCTGGGTGGATGGTTGGGTACCAGCTGCATTGTCATCATCACCCTTCACACTTTGACTGTAGTTATACTTTCCACTATGCACCCAACAGTACAAGAGAGGCTACCTGTAATAGAATAGTTTTCATTCCTGCTATAAATATAAAGGGCATATAATAATCATAGCACAGCCTGAGCTGTATATTCCATAGTAAAATTGTTGAAAGTGTTTCTAAAAGTTATGCATAAGTGTGTGTGGTACCAAGTCCCCTTTTCTTACCTTATTCCTCTCCGAGCTTAGCAGCGACAATGCTAAGATCCCCCAGGGAGTCCTTCAATGGCCTGAGATTCCAGCATGGATTGATGCTTCTCTTCAGTTGGCATGAGATACAGTGGTAGTTGAGTTCTTTTACCAGTTCTTGGAATATAGCACTGGTGTTTGACCATTTTTCATTTCATCTACTTCTTGCTATCTTTGACCCTATTCTTTCTGGTGTCCATTGTCTTCTTGAACAGCCCCAATCTGCCAACACTTCTGGCATTGTTGAAGCAGACCTGCGGCCTCTTTTAACATCATAGGCACCAGCTCCGAGGGTGCTGTGGGTGCTTGAGCACCCTAAATATTGTCTTCTGCTCTTCTGTAGCTTGGGAGCTGAGAGCTACGAGCTGCAGGGCTATGGGGGAGAGTAGTAAGGAAATGTTTCTGTCTCCTTGCTATTGCTCCCACCTCCCTTTGCAGCCCATTGTCTGACTGTGAAATGTCTGATCAGTGAGCTGCAGGAGAGGGCAGGTAGGTACTGCACTTCCATCTCCCCGTTACTTCTCCGGAATAAAGTGGCGGCACTGTAGTGCAGATAGTCTTCCAGAAGTCTAGTGGAGATGGGGGAGTCTGATGATAAAGGGTCTATGACAGGTACAGAGGGACAAACAAGTTATAAGGAAAGTGAGAAAGGGGTTTAGAGATCTGCTAGAAGATAGTTTAAGAGGGGATACTGGTTAGGAAAGGGAATACTACTGGGAGGGTCTGAGAGAGCATGAAGCAAGGACCTGGAAGAGGAAGAGGCACTGGAAGAGGAGCTATGGGAAAGGGAGAGGAGTTCCCCTAGCCTGTGAGGGCTGAGAGAGGAAACATGGGCTGGGAGAGAGGACATGCATTGTGATAAGAAGAGGAGCAGGGGGAACGGATAGGTGATGGGTACTTAAGAGGGAGAGAGAGGTAAAGCTGGCTGGCAAAGGAATTGTGTGGACACTGACAGAGAAGAAGAGAGCTGATAGAGGGGGTCAATCAAGAGAAGTGTTGGAAGAAGAGAGAGGATCATGTTCAAGGAAAGAAGCAAGAAGAGGTGAAGAGAGAGAGGAGGGGAAGAGAGAGAGGAGGGGAAGTGACAGGAGGAAAAGACTTGGGAGAGGTGAGAGAAGATAATGAGCAGTGCAGAGACAGCTGGTGGATAGAAAAATAATAAAGAATAAAGAAATGAAAGAAAAACCAATCAAGAGTGTAGCCGCGCTTATCTTTTAAAATCTGGGGTCGGCGCGCGCAAGGATGCGCAAAATCGGCAGCCTGAACGCGCCGAGCTATGCAGCCTGGCTCTGTTCCCTCCAAGGCCGCTCCGAAATCAGAGCGGCCTCGGAGGGAACTTTCCTTCCACCCCCCCGCACCTTCCCCTCCCTTCCCCTACCTACCCCCCCCCCAGCCCTATATAACCCCCCTACCTTTGTTCGAAAAGTTATGCCTGCCCGAGGCAGGCGTAACTTGCTCGCGCCAGGCCGGCTGCCGGCGCGCCATGTTCCGGTCCAGGGGCTGGTCTAGAGGCCATGGCCACACCCCCAGAACACTCCCAGGCCACCACCACACCCCCACAATGCCCCCGAATGTCACGCCGCCCCCAACACACCCCCAACATACCCCCTAGCAAAGCCCCGGGACTTACGCGCGTCCCGGGGCTTGTGCGCACTGCCGAGCCTATTCAACATAGGCTCGGCACACACAGGAGGAGCTTGGGGCGGGTTTTCAGGGGGTACACACATATCTTACGCGCGTAGCCCTTTGAAAATCTACCCTCAGGTTGGAAAATTGTTTATTCAAAGTTTGGAGACGATTTCTGTGCTAGCTATGCAGGATGAAGGAAGGGGAGCAGGTGATATCTGTCCTTTTACTCCAGCCTTGTAGTCACCATGGTAAATTTTACTGAAAGGATGGGGAAAGGGAGAGGAAGTTGTGGCGCATGCAATATCATAGGCTCAAAATCTCCCTTAAATCTTGGCAGCTCCTCTGTTGTGAGGAGTGGGGAAGTTAAGTTGAACTGAGGGGGGATTTAGGTGAACATTGTTTCCTTTGTTCAGAAAAATAAATAAAACATTCATCTGGGACAGTTCTCCCTCTCATCTGAGTTTCCAGCACAGCTCTCCTTGTGTTCCAGAACTGCCAAAGACTTTTCTAGCACCTGCAGATCTTAGTGCCAGTGCTGATACACAATTAAATAGTTCTTGAGAGGATCTGTTGAGTTAATACAGTCTCTATTATGTTTATTTTCCTTTTCTTCCTTGTTTTTATGTTCTTTTTAAAGAATTTAGAGCTATGAATACTTTTAAAAATAGATTTGCTAGGTAAAAGAACATGCACTTTTTCTTCTTCTGGTGAAGTTATACTGTCTTCATCACCTTGAAGCCACCTTGAAGCCCCTGCTTTTCCAGGGAGATGGCTTCAGAATGTGACATTCTTGTAACTTGTGCTATGATGCTTGAAATCTGTTACTGACATGGTGGTGGACCCAACAGTAGTGCAAAGTCTTACCTTAGCCCGAACCGGGAATGAGGCAGAACCCAAGGCACTGTCCGGATCCATGAGGCAGGCGGCAGACAAGAGAAGATCCAAGGCTCAGTCCAAGTTCCAAGAGGCAGGAAGTGAGCAAGAGAAGATCCGGGGCACAATACGAGTTCAGGGGCAGGCAGCAGGCAAGAGAAGGCAAAATGAAGTTCAGAGCAAGCCATCCCAAGAAGCAGCACCAGCACAAGCAAGCCTATAGCCGAGGCAATGCTGTGCTGAAGAGATGAGTTTAAATAGTCCCAGTTCCTGTGCTAGTGTGGGGACTTCCGGGGAAGGTGATGATGTGCCACAGTGGGAGGGGCCTCGATGTGGTGTGTGTCAGGCTGCATCGTGGCTGGGGAATGCTGCCGAGAACACCAAAGGGAACAGCTGATATAGAAGGATGCCGAATGGTAACAAACTCATTTTTTTGTTCTTTGTCAGGGTAAAACCTGGATCGGACAATTAGAAAGTCACTGGATTGTAGAGATGTGAATCATATGCCCGATCGTTTCTGCTTTTGGTTTCTTGTGGCTACAGGAAAATCTCGTATTCCTGCGGATCGGCATTTTTTTTTTTCATGAAAAATCATTTTCGGCTTAGTGCGCGCTAACTCCTGTTAGTGCGCACCTATGGTTCTATTTTAGTGCGTGCTAACTCCCGTTATTTATTTTATTTTTTTATTTTTTATTATTATTTTTTTTTATATACCAACATTCGATCTGAGATATCACTAAGACGATCTGAGATATCACTAAGCCGAAAAATGATTTTTTATGAAAATTCGGGGAAAGTACAATCATTTTATCGGTTTCCCGAATCATGACGAATTTGGAAATATCTTACAATATTTTAATTTGTGAAAAAAATGATGCACATCCCTACTGGATTTTAGTTAGCTTTGCAGTAAGTTTGAATTTTGTCCTTTAAAAACATTCATAACATATTCCTTAGCTTATAAAAACTTCTCCAACGTTGTCTCCCACCATCTCATATGATGTTAAACACTCATTTTACTCATAAAATCACCCATTGTTTAAAAATTATACCCTTTACTGTCAAAATAAACCTTGAATAGTGGCCCTCAAGCTCCCCTCAGGTGCCTACCATACTGACTGATTGTTTTTTAAATATGCTGATTTTTTTCACCTCAAATTGACAGGGCTCCACCAGGGCAATTTATGTTTTAAAAATTGATGTTTGAGCCTGGAGTAGGGCGTTCTCAGCATCCCTGGGGTCTGCCTACCTTGTTTCATTTCATTTTTATCTAATTAGGCTTTATTTTTATTAAATTTTTAGTCTCCAGTCTGGACCCATGGGACCTACTGATGTCACTGATGATGCCAGCAAGATTACAGCCTAACCTTGATAGTAGTGCTGGGGACTTTCCCAAGGTTCCTGATGCCAAACCATGCCTCCTTCCTCCTTTCCGTGCTGACATGAAGCTTCTCCTCTTACAAGTGTGACTGCATTCACAGCAGGAGAGCCG
Organism: Rhinatrema bivittatum; assembly: GCF_901001135.1. Taxonomy (NCBI): domain Eukaryota; kingdom Metazoa; phylum Chordata; class Amphibia; order Gymnophiona; family Rhinatrematidae; genus Rhinatrema; species Rhinatrema bivittatum. The sequence goes on along the minus strand of NC_042615.1, from coordinate 800,964,212 downwards.
GCAGCAGTAGCGGCCCAAAGTGCAGCTACACTCCAGTTCTTTCCCTCTCAACTGCCTCCTCCTTTTCTCTTTTGTGCAGGAGCCTGCCACTAACTCCCATGGCCCTTACACCATCATGGCTCACAGCCACCACTCTTGGGCCCCTCCTCACTAGAACCAATGGTGCCCTGGGAAGCCTTCTGCATCACTACTCTTCCCATCCTCCTGGGTAGGCCTCTTTAACAGGCCCAAAACCAACCCTGTCTCTTCTCCAACATCCAGCCCTTCCATCCTAGACCTCAGCTAGACCCGTGCCTGCTCAGTGACTTACAGTACCCCAATCTCCATTGAAAATCAGTGCCACTACAGCTCCACACTGATTCAAGCAGCCAAGACCCACTCCTCCAACCCAGCTCCAGGCATTACTCCCCCATCATGCTAGTCTTTCATATACCATGGGACTACCACATCCATTCCACTGTCCCCAATCTAGCAACATAGAATACGGTTACTTTAAAAAAAAAAAAAGTATATCCCTTGTATACAAAGTGGATGTGGGTGTGGTCTGTTTATCCAACCCTTAGTTCTTCTGTCTATTGGGAATTAAGCTTTAGTTTGTTAAGGTGTAATCAGCTTGTGATTCTTTAGAAGTATTATTTAAATATGAAATTGCTTGATAAGGGTTGGATACTAGGAGGCACAATAGTGATAATAGTAGGGCCAAATAAATGTTGAAAATGTTGGGATAGAATGGAGCCTTGAGGCAAACCACATAGGAGGGGAAATGAGTGAGAGGATACCTGTCCCAGGGAGATGGTTTGAGTATGGTCATGGAGGAAGGATTTAAATCAAGAGAGTGCTCAAACAAAAAAACTTAGGTCCATTAGGCTGGTGATGAGTAGTTTGTGGTCTACTCTGTTGAACACCACTGAGAGGTCCAAGAGCTAGAGATGTGAATCGTGTCCTCGATCGTCTTAACGATCGATTTCGGCTGGGAGGGGGAGGGAATCGTATTGTTGCCGTTTGGGTTTTAAAAATATCGTGAAAAATCGTTAAAATCGTGAGCCAACCCCCTAAAACCCACCCCCGACCCTTTAAATTAAATCCCCCACCCTCCCGAACCCCCCCTAAATGCTTTAAATTACCTGGTGGTCCAGAACGGCGGCGGTCCGGAACGGTCCCCTCAATTGAATCCTTTTGTCTTCAGCCGGCGCCATTTTGCAAAATGGCCGCCGCAAAATGGCGGCGGCCATAGACAAAAACGATTCGAACGCAGGAGGTCGTTCAGCGGCGGTCCGGAACCCCCGCTGAACGACCTCCTGCAGTCGATCTCCTGCCGGCGCCATTTTCCGTACGGAAAACAATTTGCGGCAAGAAATCGCTTCCTGAACCCCGCTGGACTCCCAGAAACTTTTGGCCAGCTTGGTGGGGCCTCCTGACCCCCACAAGACTTGCCAAAAGTCCAGCGGGGGTCCGGAATGACCTCCTGCGTCGAATCGTTTTTGTCTATGGCCGCCGCCATTTTGCGGCGGCCATTTTGCAAAATGGCGCCGGCTGAAGACAAAAGGATTCAATTGAGGGGGCCGTTCCGGACCGCCACCATTCTGGACCACCGCTGGATCCCCAGGTAATTTAAAGCATTTGGGGGGGGGGGGATTTAATTTAAAGGGTCGGGGGTGGGTTTTAGGGGGTTTTAGTGTGCCGGTTTTCCTGCCTTCCCCCTTCCCCCGATTTACGATTTTTTAACGATAAATCGGGGAATTGGTATTGTATCGTGGCCCTAACGATTTTTGATGATTTAAAATATATCGGACGATATTTTAAATCGTCAAAAAACGATTCACATCCCTACCAAGAGCACTAGGAGAGCCTGTTGTCCCTGATCTAGGTATAGACATAGACCAGCAACTCACCACATAACCACAAGAGAACGGGCCTTCTCTACTGCGGGACGAACCATTTGGAATACTATTCCCCCTGAACTCAGACAAGAACCCTGCCTATTAACTTTTAGAAAAAGGTTTAAGTCTTGGTTATTTAAACAAGCCTTTACATAAATTCACTGATTTTTTAGAACTCTCAGCACACTTCAAATAATTGGCACTGTATTTGAGTTACCTATGCTCTGTCTTATTCCACCCCCAGTTTTTTCATCCCTGTTTTATTGTAACTTTCTTACTTCTCTACTAAGTTAATGTTTTTTAAGGTTATTGTACCCCAGTTTCCTGTAAACTGACATGATATGACACTGTCATGAATGCCGGTATATAAAAGCACCAAATAAAAAAAAAAAACAAAACTTGTAACTCGGGGTGATATTTGGTGGTAGGCTAGGTTTGTCCTGCTTGATGAGCTAAGAAGAGCAAGAGTCATCCAAACAAGTTGTAGGAGGGAGTCTACTTCTTCTAAAGGCAGAGGATGGAAGGAAGTAAGGGAGTGAGATGGGTGTGTTTGGCTGAATATACTTTAGGTAGTCCATGGTGCTAATGTTAAGTTCAGAAATGTTGTTGTTGATAAAGAATTTGCTAGTTTATTGCAGTAGATTAGGGCTGTGCATTCATTTTTCACGAATTAGAAAATTTGAACTAAATTATCTAATTCATCCTGGTTCGGGAGAACCGAAAAACGAATGCAATTTTTCGGGTTAGTGCATACTAATAGGAGTTAGCTCACCCTAACCCGAAAATCAGTGTCCTCCGAAAAAAAAAAGCCTGAACCACAGGAAAAATGAAATTTCCTTTGGCGGGCAGAAAATGAAGCCCCAACTTTAGTGCAGTATCACTGCACATGTCTACAATAGTTATCTGTGCTTAGAGAAAGAGGTTAAAGTGTGGTAACTCCTTGGAGCTTTTTCATCATGTGGAAGAGTTCTCGTGGCAAGTTACATATCTGTGTCTAGTTTTCAAGTGGTATTGTTCCTTCATCAGGTCAGAAAAGAAACAATGCAATAACACTGGACCGGGCATATGTAGCTCAGAAAGAGGAAGAGGAGGAAGGATGAGGTTGGCAGGGTTGTTGAGGCAGTAAAAATTTACAGTTAAAATGGGGCTATATCTTTATCTCCTTCTCCTTGTCGCTAAATTCTTAACTAGTAATGATGTTGCTATCTGTTATTTGTAAACCGATGTGATGTGCAAACGAACTTTGGTATAAAAAAACCTCGTAAATAAATAAATAAATAAATACATACATAAAATAATTGAAGAAAGCCAATATCCTTAAGACCTTTTTTGTTTGTTTCAGAGTGTTGTGTCATCCTAATTTTAAATGCTTTGCATTCCAGAGTACTCCTAATATTCTCTTTTAGTATTCTGATTTTGAGGTCAATAAAGACGTGATCTTCCTATAAGAAACGTGCACCTACTGAGTTGTCATTCTGTTTTCTTTGTAATGTTTTATATTATAGCAGATAATAATTTTCAGACTGTCTGCACTGGGAAAAAGTCTGGGTCTATTTTATACCAATTTTCATGGGGAAAGCACATACATACTTTCCCTGTGGAACTTGAAACAGGTACAAAATACCCATGGTCATTTGTGCTGATTTTTTTGTTTTCAGCATTGCCTTGATGTTACAGTAGTGGGGTATACACTGTTCTGTCATTCTTCTCAGGCTGCAGATCATTATTGCTATTGCTTTCTGGATTTTGTCTTTTACTGTCTTGAAGTATGGTGAATATCTTAGATGATTTCCTGCATTCTAAAAGTTGTTAATCAGGAGGCCTAATGGGACAAATGAGCCATTTATGAATGTATAATAAGGGATTTTGGTCAGATTACTTTTTCTGAGCAAAGGAATGTAATATTTGTCTCTAAAATAGGTGTGATCCTCTTTTGTTTTTCAGACATGCAAAAATGTTTGAAAAGATGTCAGTAACATCTGTGACTGGGCTGAAGTACATAATGCTTGCTCAAAGATTGATGACAGTTTAAAGAATGGCAAGAAACCAAAAATACTTGCCAATATTTCAGTCTCAACACTGTCAGATTTAAATATCTTCTCAAACTCTTACATGGCCTGATTTCACAGAAAATAATGAGGTAAAAGCCAGCAGTGAATCACATACAAAGTATATTTTCAGAGTCCCCCAAAAACCTGCTATGACTTTTATTTATTTATTTTATTTATTTAACAACTTTTCTATACTGACATTAAAATACACATCATATCGGTTTACATTGTAACAAAAGGTTGAAATTACATAGAACATGGGAGGGGAGAACCAGGAGAATATATGAGAACGAGAGTAAGGGCTCTAGGTAGAGCCTGAAAAATTCAAGCACGGGGAAAGGGGAGAGGGAGATAAACATATTTACAAACATTGATCGTGGTCCTGAGGGGTGAACATAATTATATAGTTACTGCAGGGAGGGGGGCGAGGGGTGGGAGGGGAGGTCGGCTAGTCTGGGAAGGCCTGGTGGAAGAGCCATGTTTTGAGCATCTTTCTGAATTTCAGGGGGCAGGGCTCCAGACGGAGGTGGGATGGCATAGCGTTCCATTGTGTTGGACCGGCAATAGATAGGGCACGTTCCCTGGTTGCCGAGAGGCGGGCCTTCTTGAGGGGTGGGACTTGAAGGGTGCCGGCGAGGTTTGCTCTAGTGGGGTGGGCAGATTGCGAGAGTTGGAGGAGTTCACTGAGCCATGAGGGATTGTTCTTGTAAATAGATTTGTGTATAATGGTGAGGGATTTGAAGAGGATGCGGAAAGAAATGGGTAGCCAATGCAGTTCCTTAAGGACTGGGGTGATATGGTCTGTTTTACGTGTGTTGCTAAGGAGTCTAGCCATGGCGTTTTGAAGAATCTGGAGGGGTTTGATAGTGGCGTAGGGGAGTCCAAGGTAGAGGGAATTGCAGTAATCCAGCTTGGATGAGAGGGTGGCTTGGATGACTGTTTTGAGATTGTGTGTGTGAAGTAGGGGCTTGAGTTTTTTTATGATGTTAAGTTTGTAGAAAACACCTTTGAGGACAGAGCTGATGTGGTTTTTTAGGTTCAGAAGTGGGTCGATGAGGACACCAAGGTTTTGGACTGCGTGCTGTGAGGTTAAGGAGAGGGTCTTAGGGTCGTTGGGGGGGAGGAGCTTGAAGGTTTGATGGTTGTGGATGAGGAGAAGCTCTGTTTTTGAGGCATTGAGTGTGAGTTGGAGGGATGTAAGTAGAGAGTTGATGGAAGATAGGCATTCCTCCCAAAAACTAAGAGTAGCGGATATAGTTTCATGGAGGGGAATGATAATCTGGACATCATCGGCGTAGATGTAGAATTTAAGCCCAAGTTCTGAGAGGAGATGACATAAGGGTAGGAGATAAATGTTAAAGAGGGTGGAGGAAAGGGAGGAGCCTTGGGGTACTCCTTGGGTGAGAGAGAACTGAGAAGACTCTGAGCTGCCTAGTTTCACAGAGAAGCATCGGTTAGTCAGGTACGATTTGAACCATAGGAGGGCAGTGTCGGATATACCAATATTTACGAGGCTGGAGATGAGGAGTTTGTGGCTTATTGTGTCAAAGGCAGCTGATATATCTAAGAAGGCAATGAGAAAATTGTGTCCCTGGTCCAGGCCAATGAGTAGGATGTCTGTAAGGGAGAGAAGGAGAGCCTCAGTGCTCAGATTCTTGCGAAAGCCAAATTGTGATGCGTTAAGGATGCAGTTGTCTTCTAGGTATTCCATAAGTTGGGCTTTGAACTTTGCAAAGTTCAAAGCTTGATTACCTGCAGGTATGGTAGATCAGCATTTGTAAAAACCTAACTTTTAGTTTTCTTCTATGCAAATCCATTTTTATTCTACTTTATGTATGAGCTCCAGAGTCCAGGAAATCTACCTGGAGAGCGGCACGGGACTGCAAGGCAGGACTCGGGACAAGACAAGAGTCAGTCTTCTGCCTAGCTAGCCCCCTCCCTCGCAGGTTGAGCCCTTGTGCTCTGGGGGCCAGTAGGTCTCTCTGGCAGTAGTACATCATAGTGGTGAGTCCACACAGGCAGGAACACAACTAGGGATGGCAAGGCTGAACAGGCAAGGCTTAGTCATGGCAAGCTGGAGACAAGGCAGGCTGGAGACAGGGCTTAGACATGGCAGGCAGTCTTTGCAGGTAGGAAAAGGCAAGCAGACTGGGAAGGCAGGATAAGGCAAGGTTGGATACTATGCAGGACCTGGAACTAGGAAGAGTAGGACAGAACTTAGACAAGGTAGACAAGGAAAACACTGAACAAAGAACACAAAAACCTGAAGGCAGCAAGGCTTGGAATAGATTAGGCCCAAAGGCCCAAAGCAGGATACAAGAGAGAATAATTCCGATGGCCTGAAAACTAGAAACAAGGCAGGATAGGCCCGAGGGCCTCAAGGAAAGACAAGACAGAAGACCCACAGTCCTCAAAGCAAGGCAAAGTAAGACAAGGCAGAACAAGGTTTAGATCACGGAGTCAGAAACAACACCAATGAAGATGAGGTTAAAGAGGCAAGGCTAGTTTACATAGGGCTAGGACTTGGGTGTGGCAAGGGCAGTGAGTAGAAGCTTGGTAAGACTAGTGATGAGGTACATTGAGGACCTCTGCTGGTGGGAAGGTATCATGAAGGTAGGTTAAGGCTGTATAGCATGAGAAATCCTAACTCCTTCCAAAGGGAAAAAAAGGTTTGTGCAATTTTTATTTTTGTGGAGGGTGGAAAGGGGTTAAGTGTTAAAAGGTCAGGGCCTAAAGGCTTGATCTTAGCTAGCCTTTCTAAGGAAAGATTTTTAACTAAATCTCCCAAGATATTGGGAGGGCTGCATATACCTTTATGGGTATAAACATGGGAAAATATATCTATCATTGGTACCTAATAAGGACATAATAATAATAATTTTGATTAATATGCCCTCATTTGCATGTATGTAACAATTATTGTTTATGTGTGTGCCTCAGAACTTTGTGTTTGGTGTTCTATTCACTTATCCAATATCATAGGGCAAATGAGGACTCTGGTGGATAGATTTTTTCAGACTATTGCATATTTCTGGACCCCCTGAGTGCCACCACATCCAGGTATCTTTTCTGGAGCCTTACTGAATATCTTGTTTTCAGACCCAAATAAACCTTTATATGAAAGCTGCTATTTCAAAAAAGCAGAATATTTTAACATATTTACCCAAGGGAGACTCAAAAGACTGGATGAGAATTTACGGATTTTGTGCAACTTGACTTTAAGAAGCGAAAGTGTAAAGATAAATGTTATTTGAACTTTTGATGTGATAGAAAATGTATGATAACTAAGTGGGATTTTTTTTCCCTTATTTTAAAGACAAACATAATTGGAAAACTCTGTAATCTGACAAATTACTGATCGGGACTCTTTACGATGATGTACACACTAGGGATGTGAATCGTGTTCCATATCGTCTTAACGATAGAAATTGTGTGGCAGGGCAAGAAAATCGTGTTAGGCACGATTTTTTAGTTAAAAAATCGTTAAAAATTGTTTTTTCCGATTTGTGTGCACTAACGGGAATTAGTGCGCACTAACTGGGAGTTAGTGCGCACTAACTGGGAGTTAGTGCGCACTAACTGAAAATGATACAATTTGACACTTTTCAGGTCAGTTAAGGTCAGTTTAGGAATGAATATGTATTCCTATTGGCTGCCCTCTTATTTATTCATGTTACCAAGGTTCCCACTGACAGTATATGGGGGATGGGAAATGGAAACAGTTGGTAGCTTGACAAAACAAGTAATGTGATCAGTCCATGTGACTAGAACTTGTGCCCTAACCCTGATACCAGGGGTATTGTGATCTTCCTGCACACAGTGCCCTATCCCTATTAATACCAAGAGTGTTGTGATCTTCCTGCACACAGTGCCCTAACCCTGGCACCAGGGGTGTTGTGATCTTCCTGCACACAGTGCCCTATCCCTATTAATACCAGGAGTGTTGTGATCTTCCTGCACACAGTGCCCTAACCCTGACACCAGGGGTGTTGTGATCTTCCTGCACACAGTGCCCTATCCCTATTAATACCAGGAGTGTTGTTATCTTCTTGCACTCAGTGCCCTAACCCTGGCACCATGGGTGTTGTGATCTTCATGTACACAGTGCCCTATCCCTATTAATACCAGGAGTGTTGTGATCTTCCTGCACACAGTGCCCTAACCCTGGCACCAGGGGTGTTGTGATCTTCCTGCACCCAGTGCCCTATCCCTATTAATACCAGGAGTGTTGTGATCTTCCTGCACACAGTGCCCTAACCCTGGCACCAGGGGTGTTGTGATCTTCCTGCACACAATGCCCTATCCCTATTAATACCAGGAGTGTTGTGATCTTCCTGCACACAGTGCACTAACCCTGACACCAGGGGTGTTGCGATCTTCCTGCACACAGTGCCCTATCCCTATTAATACCAGGAGTGTTGTGATCTTCTTGCACACAGTGCCCTAACCCTGGCACCAGGGGTGTTGTGATCTTCATGTACACAGTGCCCTATCCCTATTAATACCAGGAGTGTTGTGATCTTCCTGCACACAGTGCCCTATCCCTAATACCAGGGGTGTTGTGATCTTCCTGCACACAGTGCCCTATTCCTGATACCGGGGGTGTTGTGATCTTCCTGCACACAGTGCCCTATTCCTGATACCGGGGGTGTTGTGATCTTCTTGCACACATCTCGGTATCAGGGATAGGGCACTGCATGCACGAAGATCTCAACACCCCTGGTATTAGGGATAGGGCACTGCGTGCAGGAAGATCACAACACTCCTGGTATTAATAGGGATAGGGCACTGCATGCAGGAAGATCACAACACCCCTGGTATCAGGGATAGGGCACTGTGTGCAGGAAGATCACAATACCCCGGAGGAGTGAGGGTCAGGCAGCTCCCCCCTGTCTGTGAAGCCAGCCTCTCACTAGTAATGCAGGGAGGGAGCTGTCTCAGACTTCACCATCCTCCCCCCCCCCCCTCACCCACACACCATTCACTAGCTGGGACATGGGGGAAGTCAGGAGTGAGGGTCAGGCAGCTCCCCCCTGTCTGTGAAGCCAGCCTCTCACTAGTAATGCAGGGAGGGAGCTGTCTCAGACTTCACCATCCTCCCCCCCCCCCCCCCGCCCTCACCCTCACACCATTCACTGGCTGGGACATGGGGGAAGTCAGGAGTGAGGGTCAGGCAGCTCCCTCCTGTCTGTGAAGCCAGCCTCTCACTAGTAATGCAGGGAGGGAGCTGTCTCAGACTTCACCATCCACCCCCCCCCCCCCTCACCCACACACCATTCACTGGCTGGGACATGGGGGAAGTCAGGAGTGAGGGTCAGGCAGCTCCCCCCTGTCTGTGAAGCCAGCCTCTCACTAGTAATGCAGGGAGGGAGCTGTCTCAGACTGGTATCAGGGATAGGGCACTGAGTGCAGGAAGATCACAACACCCCTGGTATCAGGAATAGGGCACAGGTTCTAGTCATATTGACTGATCACATTACTTTTTTTGTCAACTACCAACAGTTTCCATTTCCCATCCCCCCAACCATCACCTCAGTTGGAACCTTGGTAACATCAATAGATAAGAGGGCAGCCAGCCAATAGGAATACATATTCATTCCTAACTGACCTTTACTGACCTGGAAAGTGTCAATAATTTGTATCATTTTCTGTTAGTGTTCCTGAGTTTCCATTTCCATTTCCCATCCCCCCAACCATCACCTCAGTTGGAACCTGGTTAACATCAATAGATAAGAGGGCAGCCAGCCAATAGGAACACATATTCATTCCTAACTGACCTTTACTGACTTGGAAAGTGTCAATTTGTATCATTTTTAGTTAGTGCGCACTAACACGATTTAACGATTTTTAACGATAAATCGTTAGAATTTCTATTGTATTGTGTTCTATAACGATTTAAGACGATATTAAAATTATCGGACGATAATTTTAATCGTTGAAAAACGATTCACATCCCTAGTACACACTGAGAGATCCCTTGTGTATGTAATACAATTTACTGATACAGTCAGAAAAAGATACCATTGCTGCATATTCACATTGAGAATAGGAAACCTAGACAATTTAGATTCAATGCTTGCTTTATTAAGGTTTTTCCTTGGTCATTTGCAATTGAATACTTGACCAAGCCAAAGAGATCATCCACCATTCATATTTGCTATTCATTAGAAATGATATGAACTAACATGTACTTAGACACTCCTTAGACACGCATGTCTATATGGAAAGAGATGATGTGTGCATGATTATGTGGAGAGGAGGAGAGGTAGAAGAAAAAGAGACACCTGCTACTAAAAGAAATAAAAATAGTAAAAATTGGTAACTTCATCTATAATATGGCTGATGAGAATAATAAGCACACTAACGAAGAATTTATTCTGTGTCATACTGAAGAGCATGAATAGAAGAAATATGAACAAATACACATTTTATTTTCAGAATAAATTCCCCTCAAGAGTACATAAATTAATAATTTATTTTGAGCGCTACTGTTGACATACTAAACTATTAAAATGAAGCTTACATTTTCAATAGGTAAATATGTATGTATTTATTTAAAAACATTTATAATCTGACATTCATAGACATATCACATCAGTTTACAGTAATAAACAGTCTTGATTACATAAGTCAGAAATGTTTTATTGTATACAACTTTATTATAATGGGGGCAATTGCCTCTCATCCCTCACCCCTGGAAGCACAGGTAAAACTATATGTCCTATAAACATTGCACATACTTTTACCCACATAAAATGGGGACAGGGCAGGATACTCAAAATAAGTGCAGTTTTCCAAAACCATTTACCAGTGTAAAGTGCACTTATGTGGGTAAATCCCATGGACAAATCAGTGGCATGTATTGTAGAAATTTTCATAAGCCCCATTACACAAGAAAAGTGCATTTACATATCTAAAATCCATTTTTTTAAGTGTCTTTTTTTAAAAATCAGGGTCACAGATTTTACAGAGCATATTATTTAGCATCTACTCAAATACAGCACAAAGTATGAGGGTACATACATTGGGGTAGATTTTCAAAGGGGTATGCGCGTACAATACGCGCGCACCCCCGAAAACCTACCCCAAACCCCCCCCCCCCCCCCGGAGTGCGCCGAGCCTGTTTTGCTTAGGCTCGGTGGCGCGCGCAAGCCCCGGGACGCGCGTAAGTCCCGGGGCTTGCATGGAGGGGTGGGTCGGGGGCGTGCCGCGAGTGACGCAGCATTTCGGGGGCAGGCCGCGAGTGACACGACATTTTGGGGGCGGGCCCGGGGGTGTGGCGTTGGCCCGGGGGCATGGTTGACGCCTCCGGACCAGCCCCCGAGATGGGTGATGATGCGCCAGCAGCCCGCTGGCGCGCGCAGATTTACGCCTGCAGAAAGCAGGCGTAAATCTGCCAACAAAGGTAGGGGGGGTTTAGATAGGGCCGGGGGGGTGGGCTAGGTAGGGGAAGGGAGGGAAAGGTGAGGGGAGGCGGAAGGAAAGTTCCCTCCGAGGCCACTCCGATTTGAAAATCTACCCCAATGTATGTACCCTCATACTTTCGGAGCGGCCTCAGAGGGAACAGCAGCGCGCGCTGGGCTCGGCCCATTGTGTCTGTATCATGAATGGCAACTTGCATTTTCAAAGGAAACATCTGTGAGGAATTGTCCTTTAAAAGTAATCTTGCAGTCCCATGGGAACATCCCAGGTTACAGCTCTGCTGGCAGCATCATTATTGACAAACTTTTCCAAAATGTGGACATATCGGGAGGAAGAACAAGAAGACAGGAAAAAAATGGATGAAGTGAGACAAGAGTGGGCCAAATTAAAAAGGAGCTATTACAACAACAGCAACAAATCTGTATAATAGAAAAGTAAATGATAATAAGGAAAAAGAAACTGAAGAGATAATCCAAGGATGTGGCTGAAAAACGAAAGGCAAAATGAACAGTTCAAGAAGTACTAAGGATCTCAAAAAAAGGAACACAGGGAAGAATATCAGGTAAAGCAGAGGGCGATGAGGAAAGAAATCAGAAAAGCAAAAGGTCAAGCAGAAGAAAGGATTGTCAAAGAGGTAAGGCAAGTTGCCAAAACATTTTTCAGATATAGCAGAGAATGGAGGAAGGCCCAAGGTGGTATAGTAAAATTTAAAAGTGACAAGGAAAAATGAATGGAGAAAGACGAATAAATAGCAGACATATTTTAAAAATACTTCAGTTCGGTGTTCACTAAAGAAGACCCTGAAGATGGTTAACAAGACCAGAAAAGAATGTATGGGAAAAGCTAGGAAAACTGAAAGAGACAAGGCCATGTGGCCAGATGAGGTATATCTCGGTATACAAAGGGAGCTCAGAGATGTGCTTGTGGGTCCACTGAAAAATCTGTTTAATAGATCCCTGGAACAGGTGTGTTGCCGCAAGATTGAAGAAGAGTGGTTTGTGGTCCCGCTTCACAAGAGTGGTAGTAGAGAGGAAGCTGGAAACTACAGACCAGTTAGCCTCCCTCGGTGGTAGGAAAATTAATGGAGACTCTGCTGAAGGAAAGGATAGTGAGCTATCTACAATCTGGAGATTTGCTGGATGTGAGACAGCATGGATTCACCAGAGGAAGGTCTTGTCAGACAAATCTGATTGATTTTTTTTGATCGAGTGATTAGAAAACTGGATTAAGAGAGAGCACTTGATGTGATTTACTTGGATTTCATCAAAGCTTTTGATAGTGTCCCGCATAGGAGGCTCATGAATAAAATGAGAAGCTTGGTAGTGGGTGCTAAGTTGGTAGAATGGATTACAGACTGGTTGACTGACAGGAGACAGTAGATAATGGTAAATGTAACTTATTCTGAAGATAGATTAGAGTTAAGAGGAGTGCTTCAAGGATTGGTTTTGGGACTGGCTCTGTTCAATATCTTTGTGAGCAATATTTCAGAGGGCATAGAGGTAAACTTTGTTGTTTTTCAGATGATACAAAAGTCTGCAACTGAAGGAGTAGAAAGAATGAAAAGTTATTTAAGAAAGTTTGAAGAGTGGTTAGAAGATAAGAAAATAAGAACATAAGATATGTCATACTAGGTCAGGCCAAGGGTCCATCAAGCCCACTATCCTGTTTCCAACAGTGGCCAATTCAAGTCACAAGTACTTGGAAAGTACCCACACATTAAATAAATCTCAAGCTACTTGTTGCGGATGGAGTTGTGGACCCTTGGGCTGGCCTTGCAGAGAGGAGAAAGATGGTTAGGAGAACTCTGCAGAGAAAGATAGGCCAGCAGGCAGCACGGAGCCTGGCGACCAGGCAGGATCTTCACCCTGGAAGCCCGAGATCCCCCTGGGAGGAGCCTGTGAGGACCCGGGCTGCTGGGACAGGAGGATTCTCTCGGGACGAAGAATAGCAGTGTCAAGAAGGTCCGAGTGCTGGGCGGGTGGCAACAAGAAGCACGGAGAGACAAGCTAGAGTCAAGAACCAAGAAGACAGTCCAAAGGAGAGGCAGGACTGGAACCTGGAACAGCGAACTGAAGCAGGAGCGGGAGCTGGAACAAGAGACAAACTGGAGCTGGAGCTGGAACTGGAACTGGAACTGGAGCAGGGGTAGAAGCAGGAACAGAGGCTGGAGCAGGTCTGAAGCAGAGATGAAGGCAGGAACAAGCACGAGCAGAAACTAGTAACCCTCAGCGGGAGACCCTCGTTGCAAGGCAATTTGTCTAGTCAGGCGCCAAATTTAAATCCCCGCCAGCGTCTGACGTCATCTCCGAGGGTGGGCTGTGGCTTGGTGCCAAAGGCCCTTTAAAAGCTCCCCCCTCGTGCGCGCCTAGGAGGGGCGGAGCCAAGGATCGGAGCTGGACGCCGACGCGGAGAGGCCTGAATAGGCCTAAAGAATGCCGGGCCCTGCATTCGAGTGCCCGGGAAAGGAAGAGGTAAGGACCCGGTCGCGAAACCCGCGACCGGGACCACAACACTACTATTGTTTATTAATTAGTAGCAGTTTATGTATTTTTCCTTTAGGAACTTATCCAAACCGTTTTTAAACCCAGTTACACTATATGCTGTAACCACTTCCTCTGGCAATGAATTTCAGAGATTAACTACGGTTGAAAATTGGGCAGCTAGGATTCAATGCGAAGAAATACAGAGTCATCCATTTGAGGTAAAGGTATCCAAAAGAGCTGTGTGTGTTGGGAAGGCATTGCACAAAAGACTAATGGGCCTAGACGAGGAGAGGGACCTTGGGGTAATAGTGTCTGGTGATTTGAAGGCAGTGAAGCAATATGAAAAGATGATAGCTAAAGCCAGATAGAGACAGGTTGGAAATGGTCCAGAAAAAGGCAAACAAAATGGCGTGGGATCTGTAAATGAAGACATAAAGAGAAGCTGAAGGATTTAAATATATATAACCTGGAGGAGGAAGGTGCAGAGGTAATTTTGTACTATGTTATCTCGCCCTGGCTTGATGATACCCTGTTATAGAGTCCATAAAGCTAGGGTGAGAGAACATAGTAGAATTGGCATCTTTGTGAGACTTTACTGACTCCAAATGATGTCAAATATTCACCGAGGTGTACTGTGGTGTTTGTACATCTCACTCTACATGAGAAACTGCCCCCTAATCCCCAAGTGACACCAACACTTCACCTTGACCTATCAGATGACCCTCCTATAGAAATATAAATACTTCATCACTATGAGGGCCTTGTAGATCGTCTCTCTCTCTCTCTCTCTCTCTCAGGAATTATTGCAGGGTGTGGTAAGTTTACTGCACCATGCAAACTGGTATGGTACAGTAAATCTAAACATGCCCCTTTTACTTATCACAGGTTTTATCCATGCATTAATAACACATTTTGATGAATCTAGGGGAAGTTAGAAACTATCAGGCCAATAGTGATGAATCAAAACCATCCTTCCTAACAATTGTTCAATTTGTGCCCAATTTCTAACCTTCACATTGTAAGTAAAGTGTCAGAAAAATGAAGTTAGATGACATTTTAAAGGATTTTAATGTTGTTCATGAGCAGCAATCTGGTTTTAGAAAATCACATAGTACAGAAACTTTGATGATAGCTCTTACAGATTTTCTTTGTTGTAAATTGGAATGAGGAGATTCAGGTATTTTGAAACAGTTGGATGTTTCAGCAGCCTTTGTCACCGTGAACCATGATTTATTGCTAACTCATCTTCAGTCATTCAGGATTGCCAGGGTCATGTTAGTGTAGTTTGCTTCTTTTCTAATAAAAACTATAGGCAGAGAGTGCAGATTGGTAAAGACGGTTCCACGTGGAGATAGGCTCTGTCAGGTGCACCTCAGAGCTCGGCTCTCTCATCCATTTTGTTTAACATTTACTGGCATCCCATAGGACAAGTTTTGCATTCCTTTGGAGTCACATACTTCATATATGTCAATGACATCCAATTTTTTTATACCTTGTGATAAGGATGGTATCATTCCCCAATTGCTTTTCAATCAGTGTTTAGACAACTATAAACATCTGGCTACACAGTAATTATTTGTCATTAAATTTGCAGAAAATGTCACTGCTATGGACTGGAAAATATCCCTCTAAAGAGGGATTAAAAAGTCTAATACCTAAAGGATTTGAGCTGCCATGTCTTTCTGAAGTACATAATTTATGGGTAAATTTAGATTCAAATTGTCTTTCAAGGCACACATAAAAAATGTGGCTAAAACAGCATTTTTTATGCCCATTACAATCATTTTTTCCTCAAGAAATTTTTTGTATAGTGTTACAGGTCATTACATTAGGTCAGAGATGGGCAAATTAATGCCTGCAGGTGAGATGCAGCCCGATAACACTTTCTTTCCAGAAGGCCTATTTCTTTCAAAAATACTTTATGTACGGCCCGGTGACTTACTGATCAGACAGCCTGAGAGCCCATGTCATGATCAAGGCCAGAATGTTGCAATTGATGATGCTTTGAAATGCACAGTGTCAAGTTGGGTCACCCTTTGATGATGTCATCAGGCATATGGGTGGGCAGGTCAACATTGCTGCATGCTCTGGGCTGAAGACATGATTGATACATTTTTCTTCAGCAAGCCAATTGGTGCAGTTGCTGCCTCCTCACGCTGCTTAGCAGCAGCTTCCTCATGCTACTACAGCAGCTGTTTGCCCTACCTAACAATTATAGAAAGAGCAGCCATAGTTTCAGCCTGCTTCTACTGCTGAATAATTTCCTCCCACTTCATCTCTGAAGTTAAGGAATCTGCCCATCTCCCACAATGGTGACATATCACTCCAAATGGCTGATAGTGTCATTATGACCTGGAGACAGGAGCAGATATGTGGTTCTGTGTGTGTCTGGGTGAGTGATGTGCTCTGTTAGTCTCTGTCTATATCTGTGTCTAGGGGTGATGTAGGGCATGTAGTTTTCTTTCTTACCACACCAAAGCAAATACCAGAGCATGCACTGTGTGTGCACCCATTTAACACACATTGGCTTTTGACACATATTATCCTGTACTTCCACTCTTTATGTTGGAAGCTACAGATATGTTCATGTATAGGCAGGGAGAATATGGCCTCATGCTTTGTAACCAAACATTCCACCTTGGCCTGACTCTGTGTAATCATTCAGTTGAGAGGGGGCGGTTAAAAAGGTCTGCCCTATGTTGTGCCACCTAGCCAGATTAGTTGATAACTGCCTTTTCTGTACACTTTGATCCCCCCAGGCCCTTCATACTCTTCCATCCAGTACCTGCAGTAGGCTTATTAGTATTGCTTTTCTGGGGGTGTGACTTGTTGGAAGAGCTTCAGCTGCCAGGGAGGCTGTTATGTTTGAGGGGGCATGGATTTAGATGATGTCCACTTATTTTGGAAATGCATGGATGGCAGGGAAGGGGGAGGGCCAATGGTGCCCTCATACTAGGTACTTTCAGGTTCTACAGAGAAATGGTTTGGAGGAAGGGGAATGGGCCAGTGTATGGATGATGCTTGGGACAGAGGAGGGTTCATATGCCTGCCAGGACATCTATTTTGTTCTAATTTTCTAGACAGAGGTTTATTTACCCACTTATCTATTGAACATATCCTGATAACTAGACATTGAGCCTATCAAACAAGGCTGTACCACTTGAGGCTTACATTGCCATATGTACATTCTGGCAGGTTAGTCCTGCAAAAATTCTGTCTTATGTATCTGTACATCTTTTGGGTATATAGAATAGGTGGAGCTTTTATCCAGCTGATTATAAGGGATATGTTCTATCACTAATTGGAGCTGCATCACTTGTCCACTATCCAGCCTAATGAGAATGAACCTCTATCTACTTGTAGCCTTCTAGAAGACCATGTCAGATGCTGTGTGACAACTGTGGAAGAATCACAGAGGTGTGTAGGATAGCGTTTTCCATTAGTGAAGAGCAGAAAGTGAGAAGTCCTGCTGTTGCTTCGGACCAGGCAGACTTCCAAACACTGACTCCCACCCTGCACTGCCTTGGGTCTGCCTGGTCCCAAGCAGCAGCAGGCCTCCTCACTGTCTGTTCTTGGCAAGTGGGTGAACTCTATCCTACATACTTCTGTGATTTCTCCACAGTTGTCACACAGCAACTAACACTCTCTTCTAGCAGGCTGCTGGTAGAGGACATCCTTTTTAAACAGACAGACCTAAAAATGCTTTTATATATTGAGGGTCTTTTAAGTAGAGTGAGGACACAAGTAAGGGACCACAAGTAATCTCGTGGGGTGATTAGTGTCATTTCACCCAACACCACACAATATTTACATGTATACTAAGTACTCTCTAGGCTACACATTTCTTCTCCCTAGAGATGAAAAAGACCTAGTGCTTTATGTACTTTTCGAGTAGGCTACTGACTAAAGACTTGTTTGATGACAGCAATTGGTGCTAGAACCATAGAGCAGGCCCATGGTTTGGCCAGAGGTGACATGTTCACAATGAAATACACCAATGTTTTGTTACAGCTGCACTATGACATTCACATAGCTAAATAACCAATTAGTCACCAACAGAGTGAAGACACCTACAGCACCTCTATCCAAGTATTTCTATACCTATTTCATCAGACAGTATATGGAGGTGAACACTAGCTAGATAGTGGCCATCTTTCATACAAGCCCATGCACCGTTAGGTAAGAGTGTGCTCTCTGGAGAAGGCCCAGGAGTCTTCTTCCATCTAGCCAGCATAGTAACACTGTAGTTAGGAAATGCTTAGGAGTCTTCTTCCATCTAGCCAGCATAGGAACTCTAGTCAGGACAGGCCCAAGAGTCTTCTTCCATTTAGCAGGCACAGGAACTCTGTTCAGAGGAGTGGCCAGCCTTGTTTGGACAAATTCTCTTTGATTGCCTTTTTTGTTTCATTTTCCCCTGGGGCCTCATTAGGGATGTGAATTGTGTTCCCGATCGTGTTAACGATCGGGTTCGGCTGGAGGGATAAAAAAAAATCTTTTTTTTAGTGAGGCCCAAGCCGATAAAAAAAAAAAACACCCCGACCCTTTAAAATTGACCTCTTAGCTTCCCCCACCATCCCGAACCCCCCCAAAACATTTTACAAATACCTGGTGATCTAGCGGAAGTCTGGGGAGCGACCTCCCGTTCTCGGGCCGTTGGCTGTGCTAATAAAAATGGCACCGATGGCCCTTTGCCCTTACCATGTGACAGGGTATCTGTGCCATTGGCCGGCCCCTGTCACATGGTAGGAGCACTGGATGGCCGGCGCCATCTTTAAAAATGGCGCCGGCCATCCAATGCTCCTACCATGTGACAGGGGCCGGCCAATGGCACGGATGTAAAAAGTTTTGGGGGGGTTTGGGAGGGTGGGGGAAGGTAAGGGATTCGTTTTAAAGGGTCGGGGTGGGTTTAGGGGTTGTTTTGGTGTGCCTGTTCTCCTACCCTCCCCCCAAATAACTCCCTTTAGTGGACACTATCCCGATAAATGATTTTTTAATGATAAATTGGGGGAATTTCTATTGTATCGCATGCTTTAACGATTTTTGACGATTTAAAAAATATTGGACGATATTTTAAATCGTCAAAAAACGATTCACATCCCTAGGCCTCATGGGCCTTTTCAGTTGAGGGTGGCATCTGTTTAGAGGGCCTATCCCTAGGCTGTCCTGGTAGCTGGGGAATGCTGCATGGACTGGATTCTTGAGAAGCTAGGGATGGCACTGGTGGAGGCTCTGGCAAGCAATAAAGAATTTGAATCAATACGATGTTCATGTTGTTAATGGATGTTGCCACAGAGGTTAGGCCCTGTGTAAGGCTGCTGTCTGATCCTACAGGGCCTGGCTGTGGCTGATCTGAGCTCTTCTCAGGCGCACCAGCTCTGCCAGTAAGTGGTGGAGGTGGATGGCATGCCTCATTTCCATCCGGTCAAGCATCTAGTGCATTGTATGCTCCATTTCTACTGGTGTAGGTGCTTCAGATGCTGTGATCGGCGCTATTTGAGGTGTAGTCTGGTGCTCCAAATCCAGCATGTCTAGGCTGGGGGGCTCATCTTGCTGGATTTCAGCTGGCTCCTGTTGGCAACATGGCATGCTGGAGGCAGGTGGGGATGGCTGAGCTTCCTCACTCTGTCATCAATGAAGCCAGACCGGTAAAGGCTTATAATGAGTGGTATCAGTGATGGTAGGGGTGCCAGCATCTGGAGGTGTACTTGTGGTGACACCTACTGCTGCTACTCATATTTGTTTTCATTCCACTGGGTTTCTGCATCCATTTGGAAGGGTGCAGAGAAAGGTTCAGCTGTGCTGTTGCTCTTCGGGCTGCACTGCTGTTTCCTGGGGCTTCATGGCTGGGACTGGCAATTTCTTGGGCAAGAGCTGTGGAAAGAAAGAAAAAGACATACATACAAATACTAAGAACTACACAAGTACTGTTTGACATAAGATGTGTACTTTGCATCAATCAATATGAGCATTAGGGATGTGAATCGTTTAGGACGATTAAAATTATCGTCCGATAATTTTAATATCGTCTTAAACCGTTATGGAACACAATACAATACAGATTCTAACGATTTATCATTATAAATCGTTAGAATCGTGAGCCGGCACATTAAAACCCCCTAAAACCCACCCCCGACCCTTTAAATTAAATCCCCCACCCTCCCGAACCCCCCCCCAAATAACTTAAATAACCTGCGGGTCCAGCGGCGGTCCGGAACGGCAGCGGTCCGGAACGGGCTCCTGCTCCTGCATCTTGTCGTCTTCAGCCGGCGCCATTTTCCAAAATGGCGCCGAAAAATGGCGGCGGCCATAGACGAAAAAGATTGGACGGCAGGAGGTCCTTCCGGACCCCCGCTGGACTTTTGGCAAGTCTCGTGGGGGTCAGGAGGCCCCCCACAAGCTGGCCAAAAGTTCCTTCAGGTCCAG
Source organism: Rhinatrema bivittatum (assembly GCF_901001135.1). Classification (NCBI taxonomy): domain Eukaryota; kingdom Metazoa; phylum Chordata; class Amphibia; order Gymnophiona; family Rhinatrematidae; genus Rhinatrema; species Rhinatrema bivittatum. The sequence goes on along the minus strand of NC_042615.1, from coordinate 800,943,953 downwards.
CGGGGGTCAGGGAGCGATTTCCCGCCGCGAATCGTTTTCGTACGGAAAATGGCGCCGGCAGGAGATCGACTGCAGGAGGTCGTTCAGCGAGGCGCCGGAACCCTCGCTGAACGACCTCCTGCAGTCGATCTCCTGCCGGCGCCATTTTCCGTACGAAAACGATTCGCGGCGGGAAATCGCTCCCTGACCCCCACTGGACCTCCAGGAACTTTTGGCCAGCTTGTGGGGGGCCTCCTGACCCCCACGAGACTTGCCAAAAGTCCAGCGGGGGTCCGGAAGGACCTCCTGCCGTCCAATCTTTTTCGTCTATGGCCGCCGCCATTTTCGGCGCCATTTTGGAAAATGGCGCCGGCTGAAGACGACAAGATGCAGGAGCAGGAGCCCGTTCCGGACCGCTGCCGTTCCGGACTGCCGCTGGACCCGCAGGTTATTTAAGTTATTTGGGGGGGGGGGGTTCGGGAGGGTGGGGGATTTAATTTAAAGGGTCGGGGGTGGGTTTTAGGGGGTTTTAGTGTGCCGGTTTTTCGATTTTTTCGATTTTTCGATTTTTAACGATTTTTAACGATTTTTCACGATATTTTACCCCCCCAAACGGCAACAATACGATTCCCTCCCCCTCCCAGCCGAAATCGATCGTTAAGACGATCGAGGACACGATTCACATCCCTAATGAGCATATTATGCCAAAATATGTGGACAACCCAGCAGCCTTGATTTTTACAGTTGAGGTGAACTTACTGACTCCAGCATACTCCAGCACACTCCAGCTGCTCATCCATCCCATCAAAGACATCCGGTCCCAGCTGTTTGATCAGGTGATCTTCCATGGGGGTCATCATGATGGGGCAAGGGGCTCTTCCTCTGGCCTGGTGCAGATATTTATTCCAGCACACCACCATGGCCTTCAGATGGGCCTTTGTGTTGCGGTAATGGTGGACTACCTGCTTTTCAGTCTTTTTAACTCCACAGAGATGGTATATGGCCTGGGCAATAGTGTCTATTCATATACTCCAACATACATCCCCACTTCCAATATTTACTGATGCTGATGATAAGCCAAACTAATTTGATACTTAATAATGAGTGATCATCATAATAGGCTACCGGTAGATATAGTATACTTGGATTTTCAGAAGGCGTTTGACAAAGTTCCTCATGAGAGGCTTCTAGGAAAAGTAAAAAGTCATGGGATAAGTGGTGATGTCCTTTCGTGGATTGCAAACTGGCTAAAAGACAGGAAACAGAGATTGAATGGGCAATTTTCTCAGTGGAAGGGAGTGGACAGTGGAGTGCCTCAGGGATCTGTATTGGGACCCTTACTGTTCAATATATTTATAAATGATCTGGAAAAAAATACAACGAGTGAGATAATCAAATTTGCAGATGACACAAAATTGTTCAGAGTAGTTAAATCACAAGCAGATTGTGATAAATTGCAGGAAGACCTTGTGAGACTGGAAAATTGGGCATCCAAATGGCAGATTAAATTTAATGTGGATAAGTGCAAGGTGATGCATATAGGGAAAAATAACCCATGCTATAATTACACAATGTTGGGTTCCATATTAGGTGCTACAACCCAAGAAAGAGATCTAGGCGTCATAGTGGATAACACATTGAAATTGTCAGTGAAGTGTGCTGCGGCAGTCAAAAAAGCAAACAGAATGTTGGGAATTATTAGAAAAGGAATGATGAATAAAACGGAAAATGTCATAATGCCTCTGTATCGCTCCATGGTGAGACCGCACCTTGAATACTGTGTACAATTCTGGTCGCCGCATCTCAAAAAATATATAATTGCGATGGAGAAGGTACAGAGAAGGGCTACCAAAATGATAAGGGGAATGGAACAACTCCCCTATGAGGAAAGACTAAAGAGGTTAGGACTTTTCAGCTTGGAGAAGAGACGACTGAGGGGGGATATGATAGATGTGTTTAAAATCATGAGAGGTCTAGAACGGGTAGATGTGAATCGGTTATTTACTCTTTCGGATAGTAGAAAGACTAGGGGGCACTCCATGAAGTTAGCATGGGGCACATTTAAAACTAATCGGAGAAAGTTCTTTTTTACTCAACGCACAATTAAACTCTGGAATTTGTTGCCAGAGAATGTGGTTTGTGCAATTAGTATAGCTGTGTTTAGAAAAGGATTGGATAAGTTCTTGGAGGAGAAGTCCATTACCTGCTATTAAGTTCACTTGGAGAATAGCCACTGCCATTCGCAATGGTTACATGGAATAGACTTAGTTTTTGGGTACTTGCCAGGTTCTTATGGCCTGGATTGGCCACTGTTGGAAACAGGATGCTGGGCTTGATGGACCCTTGGTCTGACCCAGTATGGCATTTTCTTATGTTCTTATGTTCTTATGCTTCATCAATATAGCATGACGCTTTAAGACTCTGCCTTATGTATAATCATAAGTCACTGGTGGTTAGTTGTTATATACCAAAACAATTTTTTAAAGCTTTTTTTTGTATACAGCATTTAAAAGTCTAGCTATGAATACTTAGCTTAGTTTAACGAGTCAATTGTTCCATTGTAACTACTATTTTTCTCGAAGGATGATCATCTCCTCAAATTGTTTGTAGAATAGTCTTATAGTTTTACTTAGGGTAATAGTGTGCCAGATCTGACCCTCGGCTGCCCTGGATATCTTGGTAGCATTGTTACAGAAGAACATACCATAGTTTTGAGGACCCTGGCAATGATCATGGCATTGTCCTCTACACTGATCTTTAAAGCCTGAAGATGAGTCTGCCCTGCTGTCTGGCTGCCAGATGAGCAGGGTGCGACTTCCGCTTCCGGAGAGGTGTCACTTTCCTTGCTCTCACTCTCACTCCCACTCCCTGTTCCCCTCCCTTCTGCTTCCCTTCCTTTCCTCACCTGCCCTGCCAACTTCCCCCTCTATCCTCTCTGTGTATCCCTACCCTGCTACCGTCACAATCACCTGCCTATCCTCTTCTCCCTCCCAATTCCTCCTATCCTTTCCTTCCTATCTCTACTCTTGTCCCTGTCCCTATTCCTATTCCTCCTACTCCTACCACTCCTGCCCTCCTCCTTACTCTCCTCACCCCTCTCTCCCCACGTCTCTCACGCTACATACTCTCAAAATATTCACTCCTCTACACCACCACCACCACTCCTCCTCATCACCACCACCGCTACCACCACCACCACCACCACTCCATTTCCATACCACCACCACTCTTCCTCTTCAATAACACCACCACTCCTCCACCTCACTACTACCACCATGCCACCTCCACACAAAGACAAATAGGCAAACTGGACAAACTATCTGTGTATGGAAGTTTTTGTTAAAGACAAGAGACAAAGATAAAATTAACAGATAATTAGGTGAAAGAACCAGACAGTGCACTAAGAAATTGCTAGCTCAACTCCCTCCAACAACTAAACTCCAACTCATCTCCTCTCCTCTCCTTCCCACTCCTGACAGACCCTCAGAGGCAGCTGCAGGAAGCAGGCATATATAAACAAAGAAATTATTGCCGCTGCGTAAAATGACACGTGATGCGATAACACTGACACTGACACTGCACTCTGACACTGACACTGCACTCAGCTGCAGCTGCACTCAGCTGCACTCAGCTCTTGGATCAGTATTACTCAAGACATTGCCGATAATTTATGCCCCATCATCACCCATAAGCAATGCACCGCTCCCTTCAACAACAAACCCTGGTACACAAAGGAACTCCGTCAAATGAAGCACAATCTTAGGATTAAAGAAAGAGCTTGGCGCAAAGACCCTACCTTTCAGCACTCCAATTCCTACAAATCCTACCTTCACACCTACCGCCTGGCCATACAGAATACCAAACGAGACTACTATGCCTCCAAAATCCATCAGTACACTTTAAATCCGAAAGCCCTTTTCTCCTATGCCGCTACACTCACCAACCCCCCCACCCCATTCATCGCTGAGGAAGAAACCAGTAGGGATATGAATCGTTTTTTGACGATTTAAAATATCGTCCGATATATTTTAAATCGTCAAAAATCGTTAGAGCCGCGATACAATAACAATTCCCCCGATTTATCGTCAAAAAATCGTAAATCGGGGGAAGGGGGAGGGGAAGGGGGAGGGCAGGAAAACCGGCACACTAAAACAACCCTAAAACCCACCCCGACCCTTTAAAATAAACCCCCCACCCTCCCGAACCCCCCCAAAATGCCTTAAATTACCTGGGGTCCAGAGGAAGGGTCCCGGTGTGATCTTTTACTCGCGGACCTCCGGTGCATTGTAGAAATGGCGCCGGCGCTACCTTTTCCTTGTCATATGACAGGTCAAAGGTAGCGCCGGCGCCATTTTGTTTTTTGTCCCCCGAAGTCAGGAGTGTAGGAGATCGCACCCGGACCCCCGCTGGACTCCCAGGGACTTTTGGCCAGCTTGGGGGGGCCTCCTGACCCCCACAAGACTTGCCAAAATTCCAGCGGGGGTCCGGAACGACCTCCTGCAGTCGAATCGTGTTGCCATACGGCCGGCGCCATTTTGCGCAAAATGGCGCCGGTGCTACCTTTGCCCTGTCATATGACAGGGCAAAGGTAGCGCCGGCACCATTTCTACAATGCACTGGAAGTCCGAGAGTAAAAGATCACACCGGGACCCTTCCTCTGGACCCCAGGTAATTTAAGGCATTTTGGGGGGTTTCGGGAGGGTGGGGGATTTATTTTAAAGGGTCGGGGTGGGTTTTAGGGTTGTTTTAGTGTGCCGGTTTTTCCCGCCCTCCCCCTCCCCCTTCCCCTCCCCCCCCCACTGGACCCCAGGTAATTTAAGGCATTTTCGGGGGGTTCGGGAGGGTGGGGGATTCATTTTAAAGGGTCGGGGTGGGTTTTAGGGATGTTTTAGTGTGCCGGTTTTCGATTTACACGATTTACACGATATTTAAAAAACCCAAACTGCGACGATCCAATTCCCTCACCCTCCCAGCCAAAATCGATCGTTAAGACGATCGATCACACGATTCACATCTCTAGAAACCAGCACAAAATATGAAGAACTCGCCCGTTTCTTCCACAACAAAATAACTAACATACTTGTCAGGTTTCCCCCTACAGCTATGAACATGCCCCTTCCTCCTAAGCCCATCCACAGCCCCCCCTCCCTGAAAAATTCACCCAACAGCATTGACCTCACCTCATCTAAGGAAATTGAGGCAATTCTCAAAAAATCCAAGCCTGCATCCCACCCCTCTGACACTATACCCATGAAAATGTTACTCTCCATCCCCACCACTATTGCCCAACCCCTAGCAAATATTATTAACTGCTCCCTGTCCCCCGGCTCAATCCCAGATCCCCTCAAACATGCTATAGTCAAACCCCTCTTAAAGAAGCCTTCTCTTGATCCCAAAGACCCCTCCAACTATCATCCTATCTCCAACCTCCCTCTCATTTCAAAAATCATGGAAAAGGTAGTAAATGCTAGGGATGTGCAGACCAAAAGTTTATGTTCATAAGTCCATAAGTCGAAAGGGGGATCAATTTCGGTCAATATGGACATATGGAGAATTCCATAAGTTGAGTCTATGTCCATACATGCACCGATTCCCTAAATACAAATTTAAACCCCTCACCCTCCTTAATCCCCCCCCAAGACTTACCAAAACTCCCTGGTGGTCTAGCGGGGAGTCAGGACGCCATTTCTGAACTCCTTTGCGAGGCGCACGTGACGTCGGCGTCACGTCGGAGTGACGCGGACGTCACATGATTCCCCGCGGGTTTGCTCCGGGACCCTCGTTGGACCGAAAAGGAACTTTTGGCCAGCTTGGGGGAGTCAGGAGGGGGATTAAGGAGGGTGAGGGGTTTAAAGGAGGGGTGAGGGGTTTAAATTTTATTTAGGATCAACAATCGCGATTTACAACATATTCAACATAGCTATGTTGAATAAGTTGGAAATCCGATTGTTTTCGCCTCATCACTTTTTTAAGTTAAAAAAAAAAAAAAAGTTGCGTTTTACCTATAAGTTCAAAACGAATGCACACCCCTAGTAAATGCCCAGCTCATGGAATACCTTGACGACAATAACTTACTCCACGCCTCCCAATTCGGCTTTCACAAAAACCTAAGTACTGAAACCCTCCTACTATCGCTCACGGATTCCTCCTTACTGGCCTCGACCAAGGTCATAATTTTCTCATCGCTTTCCTCGATATTTCAGCGGCTTTCGACACGATAAGCCACGAACTGCTCATCTCCCGCTTAATAGACATCGGAATCTCTGGCACCGCCCTTCTGTGGTTCAGATCCTACCTCACCAACAGACGCTTCTCTGTAAAACTTGGCCTATCAGAATCTTCCCTTTTCACCCTATCTCAAGGAGTACCCCAAGGCTCCTCCCTCTCCTCCACCCTATTTAACATATACCTCCTCCCCCTCTGCCATCATCTCGGACTCAGATTCTACATCTATGCAGATGATGTCCAAATCATCATCCCTATCCATGAATCCCTATCTGCCACCTTATCCTTCTGGGAGAAATGCCTTGCCTCCATTAACACACTGCTCACCACCCTTCAACTCGCCCTCAATTCAACAAAAACTGAGCTCCTCCTCATCCATAACCATCAGACCCTTATGCTGACCCCATCTAATGACCCCGCGACCATCTCCCTCAGTGCACAACCCGCTGTACGAAACCTAGGTGTACTAATTGACCCTCATCTGAGCCTCAAGAGTCACATCAACTCCGTCATTAAAGGAGGTTTTTATAAGCTTATGGTCATAAAAAAGCTCAAGCCCCTACTCCATACCCATGATCTCAAAACTGTTATCCAAGCTACCCTAACATCGAAGTTGGATTACTGCAACTCATTGTACCTTGGCCTCCCCTTCTCCACAATCAGACCTCTCCAGATACTTCAAAATGCGGCAGCTAGGATAATCAGTAACGCACGTAAATCAGACCATATAACCCCCATCCTCAAAGACCTACACTGGCTCCCCATCCCCTCCCGTATCCTGTTCAAAACCATCACCATCATACATAAAACTATCTACAATCATAACTCCCTATGGCTAATGAACCTCTCCAACCTGCTCAACCCGCCCGCCCCACCAGAACAAACTTCACGTGCACCCTACAAGTCCCCTCACTCAAGAAAGCCCGTCTCTCAGCAACAAGGACCCGTGCCCTCTCCATTGCAGGCCCCACCCTTTGGAACTCTCTTCCTCCCTACCTCCGCCTGGAGCAATGCCCATATAAATTCCGAAAACTGCTAAAGACCTGGATTTTTCACCAGGCCTTCCCGGATTAATTTCCTTTGACATCTCTGCCCTGCCCCCCCTCCCCTTTCGCCAGCCTTCTCAATCTAATAATTTTCTAACCCTGCTAAACCCACTTAATCAGTGTAATCCAACCTCCTAGACCAAGTAATCTTAACAGTTCCATTTGTAAATTTTGTAAATCAAATACTCTTGTATAACTTGTATTCTTCCCAGACTTGTTAATCATGTTACCTCTATCCTGCTTCTCTCCTTCATTTAGTTTGTCAGGTTCACTGTTTTTCGAACCTTCTTTCAATTGTCCCCTCCCCCATCCCTGTTATTTGTAATTTTCCACCTTTTGTTATTATGTAAACCGACATGATGTGTACTTTAATGTCGGTATAGAAAAGCTGTTTAATAAATAAATAAATAAATAAACACAAGTTGTGCAAATTTACTACATGATGTGGTATATTAGAAATTAGCATAAACATGCCCCTTTATTAATGCAGATAATGCTTCATATTTCTGTTTTATTTATAGTAATGTGAAGAATCTAGGCTTAACTTTGTATCTGTACTGTGTCTGAATAGGGGCCACAAAATTAGTAGCAGAAAATATCCATCATAATATCAGATAGAGATGGAACAAAGCCAGTGATTTTGGCTAAGATAAAAAAGGAAAACAAAGATGTGAAGCATGTTTTTTTTAGCTGTGAAAATACTAATGAAGTATTATTTGTGTTTTTATTGATTAAATATAGGAGGTATGGTGGCATAATATTTTATGAATGTTGGGTACCATTGTTATCTGTTCTATAATGTTATTGTGAATATTTTGTAATTGGATTTTGATTTATTGTTCTTATTTGATATTGGAAAGTATATTGGGTTATTTTTATGAATATTGCACGTTGGAGAAATTTGTTGGTACTGTTTGAAATTCTTTTGTAACTTGCTTATTAATTTTTGTAAAATTAAGCATATAATACATATTTTAAATAAATAAACCATTTTCACATCAAATTAACATTAACAAGCAGGAATATGGAAACAAACAAACCATTTTCTTAGGTCATCCTCTTGGAAAATTCACTTAAAATTGTGTCTTAAGAACATTACCATTACCATCCTCCTTTCCCTTTATTTCCATCTCTTCCTTTTCCCCACCCGCCCTCTCCCCCTTCCCTTCATCCCTCCCACTGTTATTTTTACAATGATCAACAATGTTTAATTATCTGTGTACAGTTTGAATCTTGTAAACCGTTGTGATGGCTACACCGAATGACGGTATATAAAACCAAACAAACAAACAAATAAATAAATAGATAAATAAATACATTAATTAATTAAAGAAGAACTAGAAAAATAATGTTCTCATGGAACATAAAGATATTACTTCTCTGCACATTTTCCATGAGTGAAGATATGTGAACAAGTGTAAAATGAGCTTTGGAACACTGCCTATACCTTATGGGGTAGATTTTCAGACGAGCGCGAACAGCCTACTTTTGTTTGCGCTCCAGGCGCAAACAAAAGTACGCTGGATTTTAGTAGATACGCGCGGAGCCGCGCGTATCCACTAAAATCCTGGATCGGCGCGCGCAAGGCTATCGATTTTGTATAGCCTGCGCGCGCCGAGCCGCGCTACCTCCCCCCGTTCCCTCCAAGGCCGCTCCGAAATCGGAGCGGCCTTGGAGGGAACTTTCCTTTGCCCTCCCCTCACCTTCCCCTCCCTTCCCCTAACTAACCCACCCGCCCGGCCCTGTCTACACCCCCCCCTTACCTTTGTCGGGGGATTTACGCCTCCCGGAGGGAGACGTAAATCCCCGCGCGCCAGCGGGCCTGCTGCGCGCTGGGCCGCGACCGGGGGGCGGGTACGGAGGGCGCAGCCACGCCCCCGGGCCGTAGCCACGCCCCGTACCCGCCCCCAAAACGCTGCCGACACGCCCCCGGAACGCCGCGACGACCGGGCCCGCCCCCCGACACGCCCCCGACACGCCCCCCTCCGAGAACCCCGGGACTTACGCGAGTCCCGGGGCTCTGCGCGCGCCGGGAGGCCTATGTAAAATAGGCTTCCCGGCGCGCAGGGCCCTGCTCGCCTAAATCCGCCCGGTTTTGGGCGGATTTAGGCGAGCAGGGCTCTGAAAATCTACCCCAATGTCAGTAACTTTGAAACAGGTGCACAGGTGGACTTTTGTAGACTCGTGCCAAGGGACGTGGCCATTTTATAACATATGTGCATGTAGGCCCTCATGGTATAAAGTAGGCTGAGTAAATGCACATGTGGATGCCTATATGCACAAATGCTGATTCTACCACATAAGTGGGGGGATTTTAGTAGAACATGCCGATGCAATTACCAGTTTTCCCAGTTCATCCCCATTTAGCCCAAGTAAGAGATAGGACTTCCTAACTCCCCTAGTTAAATAGCTTCCTTTTTACCCAGTTAACCCCAAACTTTAAAACCCTGCTCATCTCTTTGCTTTTTTTTTTTTTTTTTACCTATACCTCATCCAAAGCAGAAGTAAAGTGCTTGTCTGCATAAATATTTACACACTGGTTTCATTGAGAAATCCAGTAAGGTCCATGCATTGCCCAGATAATGCCTATGCCCGCTCCTTTTTTGAGAAAATAGTTTTGTGCATGTTTTGGGAGATACACATGTACATGGAGCCTTTAAAAATCCGAGCGACACACGCCAGCCTGACTTGTGTGTGTACCTCCCAGTTTTGGTGTGCACCAGGCTTTTAAAATTCAACTTTATAATATCAAATGATATGTGCAGTATAACAGTGCATATACTTCTACCTACTGTTAAAAGTAAGACCATAAGAAATTGCCATTCTGGGTCAGACCAAGTGTCCATCAAGCCCAGCATCCTGTTTCCAACAGTGGCCAATCCAGGCCATAAGAACCTGCAAGTACCAAAACACTAAGTAGTCTCATACTATTGATGCCAGTAATAGCAAAGTCATCTTGATTAATAGCATATAGAAACATAGAAACATAGAAGTGACGGCAGAAGAAGACCAAATGGCCCATCCAGTCTGCCCAGCAAGCTTTCACACCTATTTTTTCATACTTATCTGTTACTCTGACCGCTGAGGTCAGGGCCCTTATTTGTAACTTTTTGGTTCCAATTCCCTTCCACCTCCACCATCGATGCAGACTGCAGTGCTGCAGCTGCATCTAAGTGAAGTATCTAGCTAATTGGTTTGGGATAGTAACCGCTGTAATAAGCGAGCTTCTCCCACGCTTGTTTACCCTGCCTGTGTAATTCAGTCCTTGTTGGTTGTCTGAATATAAATCATCTTTTCTTCATTCCTCCCTGCCGTTGAAGCAATGAGCTGTGCTGGATATGTATTCCAAGTGAAGTAGCAGGCTTAATTGATTCGGGGTAGTAACCACCGTAACAAGCAAGCTACACCCATGCTTATTTGTTTACCCAGACTATGTAATTCATTCCTTGTTGGTTGTTGTCTGAATATAAATCATCTTTTCTTCATTGTCCCCACCGTTGAAGCAGAGAGCTATGCTGGATATGTATTCCAAGTGAAGTATCAGGCTTATTTAGTTTGGGGTAGTAACCGCCGTAACAAGCAAGCTACTCCCCTGCTTGAAGAGGAGTGGAGGAGTAGCCTCAGGCTACAAGCCAGGGAAACCAGTATTCAAATCCTGATGCTGTTCCTTGTGTCCTTGGGCAAGTCACTTTACTCTCCTCAACCTCAGGTACAAAAATTAGATTATATGCCATGTGGGTTTAGGGAAATACCTGTGTAATCCACTTTCATGTTTGTAGAATTTAAAAAATCTAAGTAAACTTATCCAAAACTTTCTTAATCCCAGCTGCACTAACCACATCCAGAGCTTAATTGTGTATTGAGTGAAAAATAATTTTCTCCAATTAGTTTTAAATGTGCTACATGCTAACTTCATGAAGTGCCACCTAGTCCTTCTATTATCCGAAAGAGTAATTAACCGATTCACATTTACCTGTTCTAGACCTCTCATGATTTTAAACACCTCTATCATATCCCCCCTCTGCTGTCTCTTCTCTAAGCTGAAAAGCCCTAACCTCTTTAGCCTTCCCTCATAGGGGAGCTGTTCCATCCCCTTTATCATTTTGGTCACCCTTCACTGTACCTTCTTCATCACAACTATATCTTTTTTTAGATGCTGCCACTATGGAGCGATACAGAGGCATTATAGCATTTTCCATTTTATTCACCATCCCCTTCCTAATAATTCCTAACATTCTATTTGCTTTTTTGATTGATGAGGCACACTGAGCTGACGATTCCAATGTCTTTTAACCAGTTTTCAATCCACAGAAGGACATAACCTATCCAATTTGTTTGGATAGGGAGAATAACTTTCGAAGCTGTGTGCAGTGTGCGCATGCCCATATAAGTATGTATATGGGCATGAGTAAAGTTGCTATAGTATTTTATAACCTGCATGCATACAATATGTTCAGGTTATAAAATATGAATACATATGTGTGCAAAAATGCTTGCATATATAAAACAGTGCACCACACAAGTTCAGACTTATCTGGATAATTTGCGTTACTTATCCGGATTTGATACGATTTATCCAGCCAGCATGGACTTTCCCAAAGGAAGTCTCGTCCCACAAATCTGCTACATTTTTTTGAAAGGGTTAATTAACACATGGATGAGGGTGAAAGAGTAGATGTAGTGGATATGGATATTCAGAAGGTGTTTGACAAAGTCCCTCATGAGAGGCTTCTAAGAATGTTACGGTTCTGGCCGCGAGTGCCGCGCCCAGACCCTTACCTTCATGTTCCTGGACCAGTTTCCGCTCCTGGTGACCTGCTTCATGGCCTGTTCAGTGGCGTCCCCATGGGGGCAATGCCGCCGGGAAGCCTCCCATGGACGACCTGCTCCTAGGCGCTCACGTGCGCCACTTGGACGCTTTTCTAGGCCCGTTCCCGCCATTGGTGACTCCGCCCAATTCCTGACGTCAGACGCCGCGGCCTTCATAAGCCGGCCGTGGACATTCAGTCTTTGCTTTGCAACGGGGTTACCATCCGATTCCCAGTTGCTGAGTGCCCCGGAGTGGGTTCCCTTTGGAACTCGCTCCATTCCTGCCTGCTTGCTACAGTACCTGCCTGGATCCTGTCCACTTGCTAGCTACTAGAGATGTGAATCGTGTCCTCGATCGTCTTAACGATCGATTTCGGCTGGGAGGGGGAGGGAATCGTATTGTTGCCGTTTGGGGGGGTAAAATATCGTGAAAAATCGTGAAAAATCGTAAAAAATCGAAAAAAACGTAAAATCGCAAAACCGGCACATTAAAACCCCCTAAAACCCACCCCCGACCCTTTAAATTAAATCCCCCACCCTCCCGAACCCCCCCCCCAAATGACTTAAATAACCTGCGGGTCCAGCGGCGGTCCGGAACGGCAGCGGTCCGGAACGGGCTCCTGCTACTGAATCTTGTTGTCTTCGGCCGGCGCCATTTTCCAAAATGGCGCCGAAAAATGGCGGCGGCCATAGACGAACACGATTGGACGGCAGGAGGTCCTTCCGGACCCCCGCTGGACTTTTGGCAAGTCTTGTGGGGGTCAGGAGGCCCCCCCAAGCTGGTCAAAAGTTCCTGGAGGTCCAGCGGGGGTCAGGGAGCGATTTCCCGCCGTGAATCGTTTTCGTACGGAAAATGGCGCCGGCAGGAGATCGACTGCAGGAGGTCGTTCAGCGAGGCGCCGGAACCCTCGCTGAATGACCTCCTGCAGTCGATCTCCTGCCGGCGCCATTTTCCGTACGAAAACGATTCGCGGCGGGAAATCGCTCCCTGACCCCCGCTGGACCTCCAGGAACTTTTGGCCAGCTTGGGGGGGGCCTCCTGACCCCCACAAGACTTGCCAAAAGTCCAGCGGGGGTCCGGAAGGACCTCCTGCCGTCCAATCGTGTTCGTCTATGGCCGCCGCCATTTTTCGGCGCCATTTTGGAAAATGGCGCCGGCCGAAGACAACAAGATTCAGTAGCAGGAGCCCGTTCCGGACCGCTGCCGTTCCGGACCGCCGCTGGACCCGCAGGTTATTTAAGTCATTTGGGGGGGGGTTCGGGAGGGTGGGGGATTTAATTTAAAGGGTCGGGGGTGGGTTTTAGGGGGTTTTAGTGTTCGGCTCACGATTCTAACGATTTATAACGATAAATCGTTAGAATCTCTATTGTATTGTGTTCCATAACGGTTTAAGACGATATTAAAATTATCGGACGATAATTTTAATCGTCCTAAAACGATTCACATCCCTACTTGCTACAGTACTTGCCTGGACCTTGCCTGCTTGCTACAGTACCTATCTAGGATCCTGCCTGCTCGCTACAGTTCCTGCCTGGCTCCAGTACCTGAGTATTGCTACAGTTCCTGCCTGGTCCCAGTACCCGAGTCTTGCTACAGTTCCTGCCTGGTCCCAGTACCTGAGTCTTGCTACAGTTCCTGCCTGGTTCCAGTACCCGAGTCTTGCTACAGCTCCTGCCTGGCTCCAGTACCCGAGTCTTGCTACAGTTCCTGCCTGGTTCCAGTATCCGAGCCTTGCTACAGCCTTGCCCATTGTCCTTGTCTGGTTCCAGTTCCTGTCCTGTTCTCCAGTTTACTCGCCTAAGTCCCTGCAGCTGGGCCCCTACGGGCTCCTCCCGGGGGGGGGCTTCAGCTTCCAGGGGTGAAACCTCACCTAAGTCCCAGCGGCTGGGCTCCTACAAGCTTCTCCCGGGGGAGCACCAGCTTCCAGGGTGAAGAGCATCATCTACGTCCTGCCTGACATCTGCCTCCCGGCTTGTGGTGTACCAGAGACAGTGACCACCTTTCCAAGTCTCCCCAGGTTGGCCCAAGGGTCCACTAAACTAAGAAAACTAAAAAATCATGGCATAGGAGGTTATGTCCTTCTGTGTATTGAAAACTGGTTAAAAGACAGGAAACAAAGTTAGATTCAATGGTCAGTTTTCTCAGTGGAAAAAGTAAACAGTGGAGTGCCTCAGAGATTTATACTTGGACCGGTGCTTTTTATTATTTTCTAAATGATCTGGAAAGGAGCACGACGACAAGTGAAGTGATCAAATATGCAGATGACACAAAATTATTCAGAATATTTAAATCACAAGCAGATTGTGATAAATTGCAGGAGGACCTTGTGAGACTGGAAGATTGGGCATTCAAATGGCAGATAAAATTTAATGTGGATAAGTGCAAGGTGATGCATATAGGGAAAAATAACACATGCTGAAGTTACATGATGTTAGGTTCCATATTAGGAGTTACCAGACAGGATAAAGATCTAGGTATCATAGTGGACAATTCATTGAAATTGTCAGCTCAATGTGCTACAGTGTTCAGAAAAGCAAACATACATTTAGGAATTATTAGGAAGGGAATGGTGAATAAATCGGAGAATGTCATAATGCCTCTGTATTGCTCACTGGTGAGACCACACCTTAAATACTGTGTGCAATTCTGTTTGCCGTATTTCAAAAAAGATATAATTGCACTAGAGAAGGTACAGAGAATGGTGACTAAAATAATAAAGAGCATGAAGAAATGCTAAAGCGGTTAGGGCTTAGAGAAGAGAAGACTGAGAAGGGATATGATAGAATTCTATAAAATCATGAAAGGTCTTGAATGAGTAAATGTGGGATTATTTACTCTTTCCAATAATACAAGGACTAGGGGGTACAACATGAAGACCATTACAACTTCTGCAGAACTCAGCACCTAGACTTTTGACAGAAACTAGAAGATCTGTTCATATTACCCCAATATTAAAGGACCTTCACTGGTTGCCTGTTAAATACAGGACTCAGCATATAATCCTGTCCCTAATTCATAAAACGCTCTACAATGATAAAATTCAATGGTTAACTTCAACACTTCATTTCCATATCCCTTCAAGAACTACCAGATCAACAGGTACAGGGATGTTATATATTGTATATTCTGCTTAGTTCATTGTAAACCGAATTGATTTGATTTGTATCAAGAAAGTCGGTATATAAAAGCCTTAATAAATAAATAATAAAATAAAAATGTTACCAATTCCTTCCCCTAAGATTGCACATCTAAATATTGTTAGAGAAAGAACTATTTCTATTGCTGGGCCCCAACTATGGAATTCTATACCACAGGAATTACGATTAGAAACAGACATTAAATTATTTAAAAAGGGCATTAAAACATGACTATTCAAACAAGCCTTCCAAGAGCTGCTAGCTTAATCATTTCAGTCTATTGACTATAATTCAAGGTAATGTATATTTTTGAATTTACTATCTCTGCTCTTACTATACTGCCTCTCTAACAGTTTAAATATGAATATTTAGTTTATTATTTTATTTAGTTTAATATTTTATTTTATTTATATTATAATACTATGTATTTACTTCCTTTTCTCTTTTGGAAATGCAAATATTTTTAAATTAATATTTGTTATCTTCTGTAAACCGGTTTGATATGTTCGCACGAAAAATTCGGTATATAAAAATTATTAAATAAAAATAAATAAATGAAGTAAGCAAGTAGCATCTTTAAAGCAAATCGGAAAAAAATATTTTTCAATCATCACACAATGAAGCTCTAGAATTCGTTGCCAGAGGATGTGGTTAAGGCAGTTAGTGTTGCTGGGTTTAAAAAAGATTTGAATAAGTTCTTGGAGGAGAAGTCCATAAACTGCTATAAATCATACTGACTTAGGGCCTCATTTTCCAATATCGCATGCGATACCAAAAAGGGGTGTACCTTATGCTAATAAGCATGTGTATCGCAAATTGCAATATCAGCTATGCAAAAGGCTGTTATCACAAGTTGCACTATTAGTCCAATTTGGGCTACATTGCAGTTTCTGGACAGGCCTGTTTCAGCAGGAGAGAGAGAGAGAGAGAGAGAGAGAGAGAGAGAGAGAGAGAGAGGGAGAGAGAACCTTGCTATAGTGCCTCCTCCCTAGACAGGTATTTGTATCCCTATGGGAGGCCCACCTAGTAACTCGAGCTGAGGGTTAAGTATTAGTGTAGGGGGGTAGGGGCCACTTTGACATTCAACGTGAGATGTACGAACAGAACAGTGGTCTCTTTTGAATATTTGATGGCCTTCGGAGTGAGGTTCTCTCAACCTAGCTTGTTCTTAACAAGCTAGGTTGAGAGAACATTGCACAAATCTCATCTTGGAGTGAGTTTCCTCACTCCGAAGGCCAGCAAATATTCAAAAAAGAGCACTGTTCTGTTCGTACATCTCACGTTGAATGTCAAAGTGGCCCCTACCCCCCTACACTAATACTTAACCCTCACCTCGAGTTACTAGGTGGGCCTCCCATAGGGATACAAATACCTGTCTAGGGAGGAGGCACTATAGCAAGGTTCTCTCTCTCTCTCACTCTCTCACCTGCTGAAACAGGCCTGTCCAGAAACATCATGAACTGTAATAAACCTTTACCAGCTTCTAGTGCACAACATAACATAACACAACATAACATAATATGTTTAATTGGTTATCTATTCTATTTGTTCCATAATTTATTGTTAGTTCTATTGTTACCTGTTTTATTGTTCAACTGTTCTATGTAAACCCCACTACTCTTTTTGGGCATTTAAAAGTTGTATGTAAACCGGATTGATTTGTAGTTCCTACAAGAACTTCGGTCTATAAAAATTAAAAATAAATAAATAAATAAATAAATAACACAAATGAAAGAGGTGTAGTTATTGGCCAGAGCCATGCTAACACTGTTTTGCTGCACATGATAAATCCTCCCTACTTTACATTAACTCCACCCCCTGAATACAAAATTCGCTGTTAGCATGATTTGTGGAATTATCACCCGCAATAACTCCTTGGAAAATGAGGCCCTTACGGATTAGCCTCTGTGTATTACTGGAAATGTAAGCATGGGAGTTAGTTAATGTTTGGGTACTTGCCAGGTACTTGTAACCTGGACTGGCTACTGTTGGGATGGGATTAGATGTTGGACTTGAAGGACCCTGGGTCTGACCCAATAAGGCAACATCTTATGTTCTTAAAATAAGAGATAAGTCAAAGGCTGTGGGCTGCAAGGACTAAGAAAATTAAAGTTTTACAAACAGAGCTAGAAATAGAGGGAATGGAGGCTTTGTAGGAAAGATTAAAAGTTATTTTTTGGCCATGTTAAGCTCAAATAAATGATAAGAAATGCAGGTGGCAATGGCAGAAAGGCAGGTTGATATTGGGACTGGATGCTGGATAAATCCTTTGGTGTAGAGTTAGTTAAATGTGAGAGTTAGCAGCATAAAGATTTTACTGAAAGCCATGGGAGGAGATCAAAGTAGTAAGAAAATGAGAGAAGATAGGAGAACCGCATTTTTGTTGCACCACAAACTATATGAATGGCAAGATTGTTCTTATTAATAATAATAATACTAGAAATACTGCTATTACTGAGAAATACTGCTGCTGTAGAGAATTACTGCTATTCTTAACATACAACCTTCCTCTGTGGGAGACAGACTCATTATGAGTGGCATATGGCTTTCACTTTTAGTCTTATTCCTTGAAGTTTGTAATTGCATGACACTTAGGTTAATGGCATATACCAGGGACTACTGGTATTTCATCATATAGAATGTGTTTGCTCAGCTTTGGAAATCAGTCACACTGGGATCAATTTTCCAAAAAAGGGTGGAGTGACTAACTTTGCTGGCCAAATTCTGACTAACTAGGTTATAGAACTGAATCGTGTACTCCAGCAGAGTGCTAGGATACTGAAAGGAAAGATGGACACTGGGGAAATTAAACATTCAGCAGAATGTAATTAAAGACGAGCCAAATCCCCCTTTAAATAAAGACTTTTATTAATTGGACTAGTGGCAAGGCAAAAGAGCATCATCATTCCTATTAACCCCTCACCCACCACCTCACTCACACACATACACCAAGAAAGCACTGTTCAACCCTTCTCCCATGTCAGAATACTGCACCCCTGGCCAAGCCATGAATTTGAAAAAAATTAGGTTCCCCATGCTCCCAGCTCCCCCAATCGCCCCAAGCCCTCTTTAACTCAGATCAAGCCCGGATCGTCAGGGGCAGGTATCAAACGCAGTGAGCATGGGCTGCTATTTGCCTTAGGCGTGCACTATTTGGAAATACTGCATCGGAATCAGTTTGTGTTATTTGTGTTATTTTCAGAATTGGCATGCACTCTTTGTCTAATGCACTCTTTGCCTCCAGCACATGTGAACAACCCAATGCTAGGACAAACACACAAAGACCATGGGCACAAACAGTG
The DNA here is from genome assembly GCF_901001135.1 of Rhinatrema bivittatum. Taxonomy (NCBI): domain Eukaryota; kingdom Metazoa; phylum Chordata; class Amphibia; order Gymnophiona; family Rhinatrematidae; genus Rhinatrema; species Rhinatrema bivittatum. The sequence continues at coordinate 800,925,454 of NC_042615.1, read as the reverse complement.
TTTCCTTTTCTATGCACAGTGAGATTGAATCTATTATTCAAGCCCCTCATATTTGCCTGACCTGAACTTTCACAAATCAAATACCTTTCGCACATTTTATTTCAAAATCTAATTTTAGCAACTTCATGAATGTCATTGACATTTTTTCTTTTCTATAATTCTTCTTCCATGTCACATCCAATCTTATTCTTTCCTGAATCTGATACTAGTACTACTTCTGCTAGTAATGAGATTTTCTTCATCATTATTACCCACAGTCAAAAAAATGTTGATAAGTAACAAATACAACGCTTTGCTATGGCATTTGGATGAAATTAGTAATAGGGAGAAAAGGCATTTATGCAAAATCGTTCAAAATGGAAATTCATGTTTTGCTAGAAGTGTTGTAGAGTAAGCTGTTTTTTTTTTTTTTTTTTTAACCAATGATTTTTAGATATAACATTTAAAGAACAAAAATATATGTTCAAATATTATTGGCAAAACTTAGGATATTAAATCCAAAATCAGGAAAATTATTTCAGTTAACAGAGCAATAGGCAAAACAGATGCCATGTTTTTGGTGGCATAAGAGATGTTATTTATATAGTTACCGATAATGATTAACCTGAATACTACAGCAAAACACTGGCACTTGCTGACTTGGTTGGGGAAGGCAAGAGACACTGAACCATCACCACCCTTCAGCAGGGTATCCTCCCCAGCTCAAACTTTTCCCTTCCTTTTCTCTTCCCTCAGCAGCATCTTTCTTCTGCTGAGTCACTCAAACTGTAGAGAACCTGAAACTTCTAAATGGAGATTAGTAAATTTACTCTGCTCCGCCTCGGATGCCTTGGATTCCAGTTGGCGCCGGGCCAAGCAGCCTAAACTGTATCACACAAGAGTGGATAAGTGACACTCTTTTTGAGATTTGTTAGGTATAACCTAAAAACTGACCTCTCTCCTCAGTGTGTCAATACCCTTTAGACCTTAAACATCACTATGGTTAAAAAAAAAATGCAGGGAGTACCTAGTGGTTAGAGCAGTGTGCTATAAACCAGGGTTCAAATCCCACTACCGCTGCTTGTGACCTTGGGCAAGTCATTTTAACCTTCATTGTCTCAAGTACAAACTTAGGCCTGGATTCACTAAGCCACAATTTTTTTTTTCACGGGATGGGTCCCACTGTTGTGGGTGGGGGAATATTGCTGTTCTATTGCCACATTGTTTTGTCTCACAGTAAAAGGCCTCGAGGCAAAACAATGTGGCGTGGGCCTTTAATGTGTGATGGCGGCCCCCGATGCACCCTCCCGCCATCACCTTCAAAGGCCCAGCAGTGAAAAAATGAATGTCCAGGAAAAGTACCCAAAAGTGCCTGGTATTCTCCCTTGACCCCCACCCTGGGGCCACCAAGTGAGGCACCCCTGACAATAAAAAATACAATATTAGATATGCAAGTTCACACAATGACGCGACCCCCCCCCCCCCATCCACATAGAATCAATGAGTAAATGTTAGGCCCCCACTCCCCCTTTCCATAACAAAGATTGGGCCCCCCATACTCCTTTCCCTCCAACCCCCAAGAATAGAAGATCTTGTTGGTGGTATCATAGATTATAAGGCTCCTCTCCACCGGTCACCAAAGTTAACATAAAATTTGTTCTCCCAGTTTAGAGAAAGGATACAAAATGAAGAACTGGGAATTTTCTGAAGCATTTTCTCAATCCTTAACATAAGGCTTGGGGGTAACCTGCATGGAGTGGCAGTTATTATCCTTAACAGTAACATGGGGGTAACCTGCATGGAGCAGTAGTTACCACACTTAACAGAAACCTCAGGGTAATCTGCACGGAGTGGCAGTTACTATGTTAACAGACATATTTATTTTATTTTATTTTTATTTTAACGATTTTTATATACCAACATTCGTTAGAATCATCACATCGGTTTCCATAAAACAATAAAGCAGCCAACATGGCTTTATGGTGAAACTGATGATAAAACTGGGGAGCGGGGATAGGGAGAGGAGGGGGGGGGGGAAATAAGGTAGGGGTAGAGTTAGAATTAATAATTGGATATTATGTACAATCATTAAATGCTATAGGACGTTATGTACATTTGTTAAATGGCAGTATGTACAATATGAAATGTGAGGGTAAGTACATTTGTAATTGAGCGAACATTCTGTGCAATGATTAAGCAAGAGGTTTGGAAGTTATGTACAGTTGCTAGAAGTGATGAGGGCACTATAGTATATACAAACATTGGAAGGCATTATGTAAAGTAACAAATTAAAATTACGAAACATTGATTACAATCATTGCGTGTGAGAAGCTGGTGGGGGGGGGGAATGGAGAAGGGGATGATAATGTGAGGTGGTAGGGTAAGGAAGATTCTGGGGTTTACCTGGTGGTGGGTGGCATAGTTAAGGAAGGAGGAGTGGGTGTCAGGTGTATGCGTGTGTGAAAAGCCAGGTTTTAAGTATTTGTCTGAATTTTTTGGGGCAAATTTCTAGGCGTATGTTGGTGGGCATAGAGTTCAAAAGTGTAGGTCTGGCTAGTGATAGAGAGCATTGTTTGGTGGTTGTGAGATGCGAGAGTTTGGGGGAGGGGGGGTATGGTTGCAAGATAGGGTGTTCTAGTGGGTCTTGTTGTGGAGCGTAGCTGGAGAGTGTCTGTAAACCAGAGCATGTTTGGGCTGTAGATGGCTTTGTGTATGAGTGTGAGGGTCTTAAAATGAATGCTTGAGGCGATGGGGAGCCAATGGAGTTGTTTGAGAATAGGGGTAATATGTTCCTTTCTGTGGGTTCCGGTCAATATGCGCGTGGCAGCATTTTGTAGCAGCTGCAAGGGGACTATAGAGTTTTTTGGAACACCTAGGAGAAGAGCATTTGAGTAGTCTAGTTTGGATAGGATGAGGGATTGAAGACTGTTCTAAAATCATTGAGGTGCAGGATTGGTTTAAGTTTTTTGAGGGTGTAGAGCTTGAAGTAGCATTCCCTGAGGATGGAGTTGATGAATTTCTGTAAGTTGAATTGTGTGTCTAGGGTAACGCCAAGATCTCGTACATTTTGTGAGAAGGCTGGTAAGGACAGGGTTGTATTGACGGACGTGAGTAGGGGGTTGAGGTGTTGTGGTGCAATAATCATAAGTTCAGTTTATTATTATTTAGCACCAGGTTGAGTTGAGTGAGTAGGTTGTTGATGGAAGCGAATGCACTTTCCCATTTTTTCAGTGCACTGGGTAGGGAATCAGTGATGGGTATGAGAATCTGCACATCATTGGCATATATAAAATGCGGGAGACCGAGATTTGTGAGGAGATGGCAGAGGAGCAAGAGGTAGATGTTAAAGAGTGTGGAGGAAAGAGAGGAGCCTTTGGATTTGGATTCGTGATTTCCAATTTTGACTTTGAAATGTCTGTCACTGATGTATGATTTGAACCAGAGGAGGGGGATCCCAGAGATGCCAATTTCAGACAGTCTATCGATTAGTGTGCAGTGGTTGATAGTTTCAAAGGCTGCAGAGATGTCGAGCAACGCTAAATTGTATGTGTGGCCCTTGTCCATGCCCCTGATGATGAAGTTGGATAGGGAGGTCAGGAGGGTTTCAGTACTGAAATGCTTACGGAAGCCATGATATGATTGGAAGAGAAATTGGTGCTGTTCTAGGTAATTCATTAACTGTATGTTGACAGTTTTTTCAAGAATTTTAGCTAGGAAGGGTAGTTTGGAGATGGGGCGATAATTAGTTAAGTCAGCTGGGTTGAGATTTGGTTTTTTTAGTATAGGTTTTACCATGGCTAGTTTGAGTTGGTTGGGTATATTTCCGGTGGTCATGGAAATGTTAATGATGTCAGCTATGGATTGGGCAATGGTGTCTGGAATGGATAGGAGTTCTTTGGAGGGGATAGTATCAGATAGATGGGTGGAAGGTCTCATTTTCTTTAGTATTGAAATAATTTCTGTGGTAAATGTGGTCTCGAAGGTGTTCATGTTGGTGTCAGCGGTTTTTGGAGGGATTTTGATGGGCATGGAGGAGGTAGGAAAGCGCCTAGTAAGGTTAGTTATTTTATTGTGGAAGAATTGGGCGAGTTCATCACATTTGGTTTCGGCTTCTTCACAATGTGTTTAGTGATGTTCTGGTTAGGTCTGAGATGAATGAAAAAAGGGCTCTGGGGTTGAAGTGAAAGTTGTGTATTCTGGTAGCATAAAAGTCTTGTTTGGTTTTGAGAGTGTTTAATCGGTATGTATGTAGCAGGGTTTTGTATTTTGCTAGTTGCGTTGAGGAAGGTTCTTTGCACCTCTTCCTTTCTTGTGTTCTAAGTTTGTGTTTTAAGTTTTTAAGTTCTGGCATGTACCATGGTTGTTTTGTTTTTGCAGATGCCCGAATTTCTTTTATTAATGGACATAGCTTGTTTGCTGTATCATTGGTGATGTAGTTCCATGAAGTGTGGCGGATTCAGAATCTGTAAGGTCTAGTTTTTTGAGATTGTTAGTAAGTGTATCTATGAGGTCATCTCTGGGATATGGTTTTCTGAATAGGATTGTTGTTTTTGTGTTGGATCGTTTAATATTGTTTTCTATGGAGCAAATTGCTTTGATGAGGAAACGGTCATACTAGGGTACTGGTGTATAGGTGGGAGGGTTTGGGAGAAAGGAATTTGTGAAGATTAGGTCGAGGGAGTGGCCTGCTTTGTGGGTAGGTTTGGTTATGATCTGTTTGAGGTTCATGGCGTGGAGAGAGGTTAGGAGTGATTGGCAGCTGGGAGAGAGGGGAAGTGAGTCAATATGGAGGTTAAAATCTCCAAGGACGATGGCAGGTATGTCACAGGATATATTTGCTGCGATGAATTCTATGAGGGGAGAGATGTCACTGTCTAGGGTGCCTGGAGGGGTATAGATTAAGCATATTTGAAGTTGTGTTGATTTGAAAAGACCTACTTCATATTTGGGTGGGAGATTGACTGGGAGTTGCTTTAGCTTAAGGTCTTTTTTTGAGACGAGGAGGCGGCCTCCGCCTCTTTTTTTCGGTCTGGGGATTGAGTATATGTCATATTCTAGGGTGGGGAGTTGGTTGAGTAGGACAGTATCAGTGTCCTTTAGCCATGTCTCTGTTATGGCACAGATGTCTGGTTTTTCTTCGAGGAGTAAGTCATTAAGAATGAAGGTTTTTTTGTTAAGGACTGTGAGTTAATCAGGAGCATGGTGAGAGCTGTGATGCCCAGGAATTGTGTGAGAGGAGTGAGTATTATTGGAAGGAGTGAATTGGGTTGTGGGTGTGCATATGGGTGGGGGGGTGAAGTGTGTCTGGAGTGGTTGTATTTAAGTTTGCGTATCGGGAATGTAGCCATTTTGACAGAGCGGGGAGGAGGAGGTGAGTTTGAAGGAGTTGGCAGTGCGCTGGAGTGGGGGGGTGTGAGTTGAGTAGGTGGGGGGAGAGAGGGGGTAAAGGTAGTAATTGAAAGATGGGAAGGAGCTGATAAAGGAGTAGGGGGAGGTATGTCCGGGAGGAGGAGGAGGGTGATGTGGTAGGGAGGGACCTCAAAGGGAGAGGTTACTGTGAAAGGGTAGAACTTCCTAATTGAGGTTGACTGGGTTGTTACTGGGTTACAGGGGGGATGGGAGTAAAGGCGGCTAGGGGAAGAATGAGTGCGATTAAAGGAGCACAAAGGGAACATAAAGGGGCACACTAAGGGGCATGCCCCTTAGTCGCGCTCCTTCGGCATGCTACACAGGGCCGGCGCGGGCTTTAAATGTGGCTTGCCTGGCCGGATGTGATGCGCTTCGGGTAGGCGGTCTTTCATCGGTCGCGGTGCTCGGGTGGCTCTTGGCCAGAACACGGGTCGCAGCGTGGCTCCGAGGCCCATGCCCTGATGGGATGCAACACCGGCTGTGTCGGGTTGGAGGGAGGAAAGCTGTTCGGCGGGTGGGTCACGTCGAGGAAGGGCGAAGCAAGGCCGGCGCAGGCTTTAAATGTGGCTTGCCTGGCCGGATGGGAGTAATCTGCATGGAGCAGTAGTTACTACCCTCAAAGGAAATATAGGGGTAACTTGAGCAAAGCAGAAGTTACTACCCTTAACAGAAACATGGAGGTAATCTGCACGGAGTGTCAGTTACTACTCTTAACATAAACATGGGGGTAACCTGCATGGAGCTGCAGTTACTACCCTTAAAGGAAATATGGGGGTAACTTGCGCAAAGCAGCAGTTACTAACCTTAACAGAAACATGGGGGTAATCTGCATGGAGTGGCAGTTACTACTCTTAACATAAACATGGGGGTAACTTGCATGGAGCAGTAGTTATCACACTTAACAGAAACCTCAGGGTAACCTGCACGGAACAGCAGTTACTACTCTTAACAGAAACACGGGGGTAACTGGCACTGAGAGGCAGGTACTACCCTTAATAGAAACACAGGGGTAACCTGTATGGAGCTGCAGTTACTACCTTTAACTGAAAAATGGGGGGTAACCTGCATGGAGCAGCAGTTACTATCCTTAACAGAAACATGGGGGTAATCTCCACAGAGCGGCACTTATTATCATAAGAAATATGCTGGGCAGACTGACTGGAGCAATTGGTCTTTTTCTGTATAAGACCAGTGTATGTATAAGAGCTGAGTCATGGGAACACAAATCCACATGGACTTTGCTGGGATCATTGACTCATTTCTTAGAATCTCAGATAGCCCTCAGGTGATAATTTATTTCGGTCACTTATTACTGAGCCCATGGAAATTTGAGCCAGTGATAAGAAAGGGAACATCTCTGCATACCTATGCTAATTCAGAATCAAGTCTTCTGTTATTTTTGTCATTTTTGCTGCTCACACTAAAATCAACCATTACTTGCTCATCTAGCAGGTACGTGAGTTAGCAAAGACTGAATCTGAAAGGGCTGACCAAAAAATTAGCAATGCTAAAAGAAAAATAATGTATTGGCATTAGTTTAACAGTGAGTTTATTTTTTCAGCCCTTCCAACAGCTAAAATTCACATGTAGGAAGCTCTTAAAAAATTGTATCAAGCTGCCAGGGAATTCAAAAGCTGTCATAGCAAGTAGGGTATGCTCACAAATTGAAGAGCAATAACTTTGCAATTTGCAAAGCATCACTCTCTGTGATTGTTTTTGAATGCATGCATCACCCTTAGTTAATGTAGTGGCTGTCCGATTAAAATTACTTTTTAATTTGCAGTGTGCAAGAAGGCAGGCATCACCAGTATCTTCCCAGATTCTCTTGAATGGTACAAAATACTGCATAGTGCTGCAAATGTAAGCAAGTAGAAAGCAGGGATAGTTGAACTCCCATTCAAGATTGCTGGGTGTATGCTTTTCCACCCTGGCTGCAACTTAGGATGCATTAGCTAGATCAGTGATGGCCAACCTTTTGAGCTCAGTGTGTCAACATTCATAAAAAAAAGAGCATAACTCGGGTGGTGTGTCACTTCTAGAAAAATCCATAATTTTGTGATATTTGTAGCTCTAATTAATAGCAAAAAGTTATAATTGTAATATATGTACTGTATTTATTAATAAAGCAAAAACAAATAATTCTTTACCTTACCTGCTTAGTGACATTTTTGTTGCTGAATTTCATTGGCTAAATCTTCAATTAAAACACTCTCTCCCCCTCCACCCCCCACCCACACAAACTCTTACTCCCCTGGATTTTCTCATACACACTCATGCTCTCACACTCACTGGCTCCCTCACATACACACACACACAGCCAGGCTTCCAGTCATACACACACACACACACACACACACAAAATGAACCCCAGGCAGGCTCCCATTCATTTTCACACCACTCCCGCTCCATCCTCCAGGCAGGCACCAATTCATTCTCACACACACAGACCCCCAGGCACGCACCCATGCATTCACACACATACACCCCCAGGCAGAGTCCCATTCATACACATGCACACACTGAAGGCAGACTCCCCTCTCTTGCCAGCAACCTCAGAACCTCTCTCATTCCTCTGCTGCCACTGTCACTGCTGCCACATGGCTATTGGGGAGGTGCCGATTTCTGCTACTGACACTGAAGCCCATTCTGCTGCCTCCTCTATGCAGGCCCCGAGGGCTTCCACTTTCTCCATGCTGATCTCATACATTGCGAGATACACATAGAGAAATTGCTATTCTTGCACATTCCCAAAGATTACATGTCCCAATCACTAAAAAGTAATTTATTTATTTTTTTTACCTTTGCCGTCTGATCTTAGTTTTCTAATTGGTTGGTCACAGGCTTTTTTTCCCCCACCTTCCCTTTCTTATTTTTTTTGCCAATTCTTTTTATATTGTCTTTTTTTCTGTTTCTTTTCTCTCCATTTCTTCCCTCAAACACACAGTCAGGTTCTCATTCTCACATGCATTTCTCTCTCTCACACACACACAGGCTCTCACTGTCATATGCTCTCTCTCATACAACCATTCATACACACAGTCTCTCATTGGCACATGCTGTCTGACTCTCACACACACAGGCTCTCTCTCACTCCCACATGCTGTCTTGCTCAAGCACATGCTTTCTCTGCAAACATTCAGGTCCTCACTCTCACACACAATCTCTCAACTCATCTCATACACGCACACACACACACCGTCTACAGACCCTCAGTCTCTCTCTCACCTCTGGGCCTTCTCTTCACGGGTCACTGCAGGATGGGCTCTGCAGTGACCCTAATCTTCTCGGGCCACGGCGGCCCTGCTACTGGGCCTCTTCCTCTTCTCGGGCCGCTGCAACTTGGGATTCGCGGCAGCCCATAAGCGCAAGCGCTGCTTCTCTTCTACCCACACTGATGCTTCTCCTCCTTCCTGCCCACGCGGCTCCGGCAACGTTTACTTCCAGGTCCGCGCAGGCAGGAAGGAGGAGGAGCAACAGCGCGTTTAAATACAATCTTTTCTTCGGGCCGTGGTGACGTGAACCTCACCACGGCCCTGCCTATCTGCCTGTCGCTGCGCCGTATGAGCCTCCCTGCGCCCTGGGGGCATTGGGGGTCCGGAGGGTAAAAACTAATTTTAAAGGGTCGGCGCAGCTGATAAAAAAAAAGCTCAGCGCAGCCAATAAAAAAAAAAAAAATTCCTGATAGTCCACAAAACGCTGCGCGTGTCAGCAAAAACGTCTCGGCGTGTCACCTCTGACACACGTTATCATAGGTTAGCCATCACTGAGCTAGATACTTCACTTAGATGCAGCTCCAGCACTGCTATCTACGATGGCGGGGGTGGAAGGGAAATAGAACCAAAAAAGTTAATTAAAGGGACAAGAGTAACAGAAAAGTATGAAAAAGAAAATAAGTGTGAAAACTTGCTGGGCAGGCTGGATGGACCGTTTGGTCTTCTTCTGCCGTCATTTCTATGTTTCTATGAGCTCCTTGCTTTCCCTGCCTCGCCCCTTCCACCACCTTCACTCCCACACACCATTTCTGCAGCAAACACAGTAGTGACCGTAAAACTGCTACAGAACTCTGTGCCATGATGAAATTAAAGTGACCCATTCTGGCACAACTGCCATCAACACCGCATGCGTTATGTAGGCTCCTCAGTAATGAAATGAATGCTGTTTATGGTGGAACCCTGTTAACTCTGTGATGTGCTTCCTATTTAGTACCACTGCTCACTGTTCAGTACACTTTCAGCACTCTATAAATGGTGAATATTGGAAATGCAGACAGTGATAACCACCCATCAGAGCTATTTTCTTACTGATGCGTCTTCAGTGCTCTAAAGTGCAAGGCAATATTTTACTGAAAATAAAGGGTATTTTTTTAATGTGCCTCAATTTCTCTGTAGAAGACAAACTATAAGTTGTGCAAACATTTTTTATTAATTTAGTTATTTCCTGCTCACAGGTTTCCCAGATTACAAGATGATATGCATGTATGGATGCTAAAGCTCATCTCTGCTCCTAGTTCCTGCTGTTGTTTCAGATGTAACTTTTGCCCTGTCACTTGGATACATGCAGACATAACGAGGTTAAAATCTCGCCTTCCCATCTGGACTCCAGGCTCGTCAGGAACCCAATGGACCCTGAATCTGTCTATGGTAATTGCTGACTTTTATAAAGCAGAAACCACAAATGCATTGCCACGGCGTGGCTCTCTCAGAAAGAGCTGCAGTAAAATTTGGCAGGAATTTCACGAGCTCGGAGATTTCAAGAAGCTGAACTTTGAAGAACAGACCTGGTGGTGGTTCTACAGGCCAAAATAAAATGAAGGTAAAATATACAGAAGTTCAAATGAGGCCAAGATGCACTCGTACAGCTATGGCCAGCATAAGGTTTTGTTACATTGCATTTAAATGCACTTACAAATGGGTTTTCTGTACAGAACAGGATATCTAGCAATGTAGACTGACTTTTTATGTTGTTTTTCTTTTAAAGCTACTGAATCATTTTCATACTTCCTTTGACTCCTGAAGTGCTCCTCCTAGAGATGTAGCCCTCATCTTCATGCTTCCCAGTAAGCTGGAAGCTGAGTCCTTATGTAAATTTCAGAACTGTGCTCAGCCGCATTTCTCACATTTGCAGGCCAATGCAATTTCATATGCTAAGCACAGTGCATTAACACATTGGACATGCATTTTGGACGTGTGTCCATAACCCCCGATGCAATAAGGGGATCAGCATGTCCAAAACCCACATCCAAACTCATGCAAAGTTAATAGGTTTGCATCACATGTAAATTCCAAATAGATGAGGCTATTAGCTATTACCTCACAATGCAATAAATCCCTATGCACCCTAGAGCACTTTTTAACTTGTCAATTTTTATGTCTGCCCGGAACAAGCACAAAGTCTTTGAGCGTCAAGAGCTCAATGACACCATTTATGGAACATAGTGTTTGTGTAAAACTAGAAAAACTGAAAGAGGAGAAAACAATGAGGCTGAATGGGATGCATCCTAGGATATTCATGGAGGTCAGAGATATTCTGGCAGGTCTGCTAAAGGACCTGTCCAATAGATGTTTGGAGGCTGAAGAATGGAAGATGTCTATCTGTATAAAAGTGGTCTGTATAAGGGGGGGGGGGGGGGGCAAGATGGCCGTACACTGAGAAGCACACCAATAAGTCACCCTCGGTGATTTCCTAAAAAGTTTCTCTTTTCCTCTACCGCAGCGCCGTCAATTTAAACAGAAAAATGGCTCATACTAAATGAAAGGCTAGACTCAGGGAAACCGTTTCTAGCACTTCTTTACCTAGTTTGACGCAGTGGAGAATCAAGGAGTGCTTTGGCGCGTCCCCAGTTCTAGCTCCCGACATGATGGCCACAGTGGAGCAGGACATGGAGCGGGGCCTCTCATTATAGGCAGATGAGATCTCCCTTATCCTGGGAGCGCTGGTGATACCTTTTCCTCTGGGGACTTGTCTATTGGAGCCAGTTGTGAACCTGGATGGTTCCTGAGAGAGCCTGCAGGAGTGTGGAGTACAGCAAGAGGTGGGGAGGAGACCTGTTTTTTCACTGGCAACATCAGATGGTGGTGAAGGCTCCCACTACCAGGGACCTTGGATTATTCCCATCCACGCCTGAGGACTCTACCGCTCTCCCCCAGAGTTGGTATGGCTTGCCCTCGGGGTGTTGGAGACAACTTAAAAACCTAGGTTGGTAAAGCTAAAATTACTAAACCTGCCATTATTACTTTAGAGGCACTGTGGAGTGCATTAGTTAGTTTGGAAACATCAATCTCTATGTTAACAAATGTAGTTGTGGAGACTAACAATGCTCTCAAATTGAATTCTACCACATTGATGAATCAGGAGGGAAAATTTTCAAATTTAGACTCTCAACTAAATATGGTGGAAAAAATACAGGAGCACTTAACTCAGACTGAGGTGTTACAATCAAAAAAGCTTGAGAACATTGAGAATACTTTACATTCTTTAAATTTGAGGGTACTCAACTTTTCTGTTATTAAACAGTTGGCTCCAGTTGAATTGTTTAAGAACTATGTCTCACAGATCTTAAAAATTCAGGATACTTGCATGCCAGTTATTACCAAGTTCAATATCTTTATGAGCAGTGGTATTGCTGAGGGGTGGGGGTTCAGAGGAAAACTTAGCCTTTTTGCAGATGATACTAAGAATAGCAACACAGTGGACACACCTGGGGGTAGACAGTATGGGATGTCATCCAAAGAGATTTGAGGAATGGTAAATTTCATATCATGACCTCTTGTTCTAAAACTTCCTTTCCCTTGAAACAAATTTGCTTCTTGTACATTTTTTATGCTTTTTAAGTATTTAAATGCCTCCATTATATATTTTCTATCTCGCCTCTCATCTAGGCTATCCATATTTATATCCCTTAGTCTCATTTCATATCAAACAGATTTTCAGGATATTCTAAATGAATATGCATGAGATAGATTTTCATGCAAACTCCCTCAAATATATGTAACCAAGTTTCATGCATATTCATTAGGGATATCTTGACAACCTTAGCCAGATAAGTTGTCAGGGATAGTCAGCAGAATAAGCATGTTTTTTAAACCTTCCCTCAACTGCAAGGGCAGTGGGGGGGGTGAGGAGGAGGAGGAAGGAGAGCTAGGGGTCACAGAGGGCATTTTCAAGGCTGAGTGGTTCCTTTAAAAGATGGCAGCCCTACCATCCAGGGGCTACATCGTGATGTCTTTAGGGTGCTTTTGCTGCTGTAGTATTTTTCCCATCAGGAAATACCATGGACCATGATATTTTCCCATGGAGAAAAATACCACATGATTCATCAAGCGGCAAGGTAATTCACCAAGCCACGGGTCAATTACCAAGGCTTAGTGAATTAGGCCATTAGCCAGACTAATAATGTTCAATATCAAACTCTTATGTTTTTAGCTGTAAATTCTTCAAACTTAGGTGCTCATTTACTAAGCTACATTAAGCCATTTACCAGGTGATAAACACTATTTTTCGAGCAATAAATGACCTAATGTGGAGATTTCAAGAGGTATTTGAAATATTTTGCATTACTTCAATCGCAGCTCCTGAGTAAATCTTGTCTCCCATGAAAGTAATAAACCCTGGGGGTCTCCACAGATCTTCCATCCAGCAGCACCATTTTAAAAAATGACCACCACCAAGCCCAGAGCCTGGAGGTGCTCTGGGCTACCACTGGACCACCATGTCTAATTTTGTGAGTAAGAAAGGGTCCAGGTGTGGGGTCATAAATGATAAGAACATAAGAAAATGCCATACTGGTTCAGACCAAGGGTCCATCAAGCCCAGCATCCTGTTTCCAACAGTGGCCAATCCAGGCCATAAGAACTTGGCAAGTACCCAAAAACTAAGTCTATTCCATGTTACCATTGCTAAAGGCAGTGGCTATTCTCTAAGGGGTAGATTTTCAAAAAACGCGAATAGGCGTACTTTTGCTGGCGCATCAGGCGCCAGCAAATGTACGCTGGATTTTAGTAGATACGCACGGAGCCGCGCGTATCCACTAAAATCCTGGATCGGCGCGCGCAAGGCTATGAATTCTGTATAGTCGGCGCGCGCCGAGCCGCGCAGCCTACCCCCGTTCCCTCGGAGGCCGCTCCGAAATCAGAGCGGCCTTGGAGGGAATCCTCTAACGCCCTCCCCTCACCTTCCCCTCCCTTCCTCTACCTAACCCACCCGCCTGGCCCAGTCTACACCCCCCCTTACCTTTCTCCGGGGATTTACGCCTCCCGGAGGGAGACGTAAATCCCCGCGCGCCAGCGGGCCTGTTGCGTGCCGGGACGTGACCTGGGGGCGGGTACGGAGGGCGCGGCCACGCCCCGGACTGCCCCGGGCCATAGCCACGCCCCCGTACCCGCCCCCAAAACGCTGCCGACACGCCCCCTAAATGCCGCGACGACCGGGCCCGCCCCCCGACACGCCCCCGACACGCCCCCCTCAGAGAACCCCGGGACTTACGCGAGTCCCGGGGCTCTGCGCGCGCCGGTGAGCCTATGTAAAATAGGCTCACCGGCGCGCAGGGCCCTGCTCGCCTAAATCCGCCCGGTTTTGGGCGGATTTAGGTGAGCAGGGCTCTGAAAATCCGCCCCTAAGTGAACTTAATAGCAGGTAATGGACTTCTCCTAGAAGAACTTATCCAATCCTTTTTTAAACACAGCTATACTAACTGCACTAACCACATCCTCTGGCAACAAATTCCAGAGTTTAATTGTGCGTTGAATAAAAAAGAACTTTCTCTGATTAGTTTTAAATGTACACCATGCTAACTTCATGGAGTGCCCCCTAGTCTTTCTACTATCCGAAAGAGTAAATAACCGATTCACATCTACCAGTTCTAGACCTCTCATAATTTTAAACATCTCTATCATATCCCCCCTCAGCCGTCTCTTCTCCAAGCTGAAAAGTCCTAACCTCTTTAGTCTTTCCTCATAGGGGAGCTGTTCCATTCCCTTTATCATTTTGGTAGCCCCTCTCTGTACCTTCTCCATCGCAATTATATCTTTTTTGAGATGCGGCGACCAGAATTGTACACAGTATTCAAGGTGCGGTCTCACTATGGAGCGATACAGAGGCATTATGACATTTTCCGTTTTATTCACCATTCCCTTTCTAATAATTCCCAACATTCTGTTTGCTTTTTTGTCTGCCGCAGCACACTGAACCGACAATTTCAATGTGTTATCCACTATGACGCCTAGATCTCTTTCTTGGGTTGTTGCACCTAATATGGAACCCAACATTGTGTAATTATAGCATGGGCTATTTTTTCCTATATGCATCACCTTTCACCTATCCACATTAAATTTCATCTGCCATTTGGATGCCCAATTTTCCAGTCTCACAAGGTCTTCCTGCAATTTATCACAATCTGCTTGTGATTTAACTACTCTGAACAATTTTGTGTCATCTGCAAATTTGATTATCTCACTTGTCGTATGTCTTTCCAGATCATTTATAAATATATTAAAAAGTAAGGATCCCAATACAGTTCCCTGAGGCACTCCACTGAGAAAATTGTCCATTTAATCCTTCTCTCTGTTTCCTGTCTTTTAGCCAATTTGCAATCCACGAAAGGACATTGCCACCTATCCCATGACTTTTTACTTTTCCTAGAAGCCTCTCATGAGGAACTTTGTCAAACGCCTTCTGAAAATCCAAGTATACTACATCTACCGGTTCACCTTTATCCACATGTTTATTAACTCCTTTAGCCAACCAGGGACGGACAGATTTTGGTTCTGAAGGGGAAGGACAGGATATTGGGGCTGGTCCTGGGGAATATTTAAAAAATGTATTTTTGTTTTGTTTTTACAATGGACTACCTCCAGGTGTGGTAGGGGGAGGGGACATGGGTCGATGTATACTACTTTTAGGACAGAGAGCTTAGTTGTGGCCATTGACCCCTTTAAGCAGTGGAAGGCCCAGAGTCCCGAGGCCACCATTGCACATTATTTGGGGAGGGGGGGTGGCATTTTCTGCCACAATATTTTTCCATGGAATTTAACTGTGAGGAAAAATACCACAGAAATCTCAAAGCCTTAGGGCCAATTACCCTTAGGCACCTAAAATTTAGGTTTCCAAATCAAGGCCTGCATTTTCTTCACCTACATGTTGGCACTTAGATTATGTAACTAGACCTGGAAATCAGCGTTGAATTTTTAGCTTACATTACTCTTCTTGTCCCAAACTTGGCTTTCCCCCAATTTTTGAGATGTATATGTTTAGGCACCTAGTAAAACTAGATCCCCAAATTTAAGCATTCAGAAGTTAGAAATATTCATTTATGCAGATCTCTTTTAAGTTAAGTATCTATATTTTTTAATATCTACTCTTTCTTGCATTATATACTGATTATTTTTAGTGTGCACACTAATCTTTTCAGTGAGTGCACACTAAAACGTATTAGCATGCAAAAAAGAGACATTAACCAATGGTCGTCATTTATTCAGATATCCAAGATGGAAGTGGAATACATGCTAAAAAACATAAACCCAGCTCCACACAAAATTGACTCAATACCAACATTTGAACTCAAGAAAACAGCTAACACAGTCTCCCCTATATTAGCTAAGATTATAAACCTATCCCTAGAAGAAGGAACTATGCCAGATATACTAAAAAGGGCAATTATAAAACCAATCATAAAGAAAAAAAACAGTGACCCTCCTGATCCTGAATAACTACCGCCCAGTCTCAAATCTTCCCTTAATAGCTAAACTAATAGAAAAAACAGTACAGAAACAGCTAGCTGAACACCTAGATAATAATAACATACTGTATCCATCCCAACATGGATTTTGAAAGCACTACAGCACTAAGACACTACTTTTCTCACTAACAGATAACATTCTAAGAGGTTTTGATAGTAGTAAACATTACATTCTAACAATGCTAGACTTAGCAGCAGCCTTTGACACAGTAAACCACAAAATACTACTAAAAAGACTAGAAGAAATCGGATTACATAGCACAACAATAAACTGGTTCAGTTTATATCTAAATAATAGGTTCTTTCAAGTTCAGATCAACAACGTATTATCAGAAAAAGTCAATCTCAAAACAGGAGTACCACAGGGATCAGTCCTGTGTGCAACCCTCTTTAACATATACATGCTGCTTTTATGCCATCTGCTAGCAGGACTAGGAATCATACATTACATTTATGCAGATGATATTCAACTAATTCTACCAATCGAGGACACATTAGAGAAAACGTTAAACCTAGCTAACATGTACCTAGACATTATAAAACAACTGCTAAACTAAATGGAACTTGTGATTAATATTGAAAAAACAGAATTTCTACACTTAGAATGGAAAAATATTGAAATCATCCAAACTCCAATAATCCTCAAAGACAACCTGAAAATCGAACTAGCTGAAAAAGTATGAAATCTTGGAATAATAATGGACCCAGAAATCAATCTAAAACAGCACATATCGCTAAAAGTAAAAGAAGGCTATGCAAAACTCATGGTACTCAGGAAACTAAAACCACTACTAACACTAGCTGATTTCAGAACAGTACTTCAGGCATTAGTTTTCTCCAGCACGGATTACTGTAATGCCCTTTTACTAGGACTCCCGAATACAACATTAAGGCCACGTCAAATACTTCAAAACACAGCAGCTAGAATACTAACTGGAAAAAGGAGGAGGGACCATATAACTGAAACCCTAGCGGAATTACATTGGCTACCTATTGAACACAGAATTAAATACAAAGCCCTATGTACCATACATAAACTAATACATGCTGAAAAATCGGATTGGCTAAACACAGCATTATGAGTACACGTCCCACATAGAAACCTTCGATCAGCAAATAAAGCACTCTTAACCATTCCCTCAGTAAAGACTGCGAGACAAACCCAAGTGAGAGAAAGGGCCTAAACTTTAGCAGCACCCCACACTTTGGAACACAATGCCTCTAGAGATCAGATTACAAAGAGATCTCAAAACCTTTAAGAAAAGTTTAAAACATGGCTTTTTAAACAAGCTTTTTATAAAGAGACTGGAGAATAGAAAATATACAGGAATAGGCAGAAGAGCACCAGCACACAGCACTATTCTAAAAATGTGCATTATAATTGTCTATGAACTCTACATCAAAATAAATGTAATTGTAATAAACACTATGAATATGAATTTTACCCGTGAACAGTACCTTACAGGTACACTTGGTCATGACCTACTTCACTAAACGATTGATTGTCTTTAACAATTTATTGTAACTGAACCTTTTGTGGCACCTGTTAGAATGTACTATAGTACACATCTCACCTATTTTAATTTATGTGCCTACATGTAAACTATTGCGATGGTATATAACTTAGCGACGGTAAAGAAAAAGATTTAAATAAATAAATAAATAAATAAATACATAAATAGACCTACAAGTCTAGTCCAAAACTGATCATTTAGGAAACAATATAACTAGAAGTTTTTAGGGACTTGGAAAGAAGCCAAACATGATACACTGGACAGAAAATGCAAACAACTGTAAATCCAGAGATCATCATAATATGTGACAAATTCCTGAGGGTTTATGTGAAAATAGAATCCTGGAAATTCATGCAGGTCAGACAGCAGAGTTTTGAGAGTATGCTGTAGAAAATATTTTGAAGGAAATATATCAAAACTAATGATTGTCTGGAAAATCTATTATATAAAAAAGTGGGAATGTAATTGGAAGATGTGAAGGATTTGAATTGCATTCATCCATCCCAGAAAGTTATCATAAAAAGAGGAGCAGAAGAAGAATGTGGTTTTCAAAAGATAATAAAGTGCAGTATCAAATATCAAGCACTAGCAGAATGCATTTGAAGAGTTCAAAGGATATGGTATATGGAAGGACTGTGAGAAGATTATAAGGGCAGATAAAACAAGTTAAATAATTGGAGTGAAAATGAATAATGAAGATCACATAGAGCAAGACTTGCTGTGTGTCAGACCATGGTACAAAGGTTTTCTTCTCTTATACTGTATATATTCTGCAGACAATATGAATTATAATGTATACGCTATGGGGCAGATTTGTAAGCATATGCGCGTGCGTCCATGTGCGTGCCGGTGTGCGCATGTTATAAAATCCATGGTGGCATGGGCAAGCGGGGGTGGAATAATGCAAATTTCATGCAGCGACACATCGCAGCCTTCCCCAGTTCCCTCCCAGTTCGCTCCAATTAAGGGGTAGACTGGGAGGGAACTTCCCTACCCGTGTATTTTTTATTGTACCTTTTTCTCTTCGAGAGGAGCAGTAGCAAGTTCAAGTTACGCACGCTAGCAGAGTGCCAGCGCTCATTTCCCCGGCACAGCGATAAATGGCCGCTGTACCGGGGTTTCAACCCCTGCCTCTCCCCGCCCCCCCTCCCCGCCCCTTTTCTTCAGCCCGGCAGTTCTGCACGTAATGGGAGTTACGCGCGTGGCCGGGCCCCTTATAAAATGTGCGCAGTGCAAGGCCCGGCCATGTAACTGCCATATTTTAGGGCGCAGGCGATTTAAAATCTGCCCATAAGAGGCTAGTTCAATCAAGATGAATAGGACATGGATTGGCATGTTCTTCTGTTTGCAATTGCCCATTAGAGATTGGCTTTGGCTGAACCTTTCTGTTCAGCCTTCATTATCGGCCCGCCGCAGGGAAATTTTGTTTTCCCGCGGTTCAGGCCTTTTTTCCTTCGGTGCCCCGAATTTCAGGTTAGTGCGCACTAAGGGGGTTAGTGCGCACTAAGGTTACTGCGCCCTATTGGGAGTTAGTGCACATTAACCCTGAAAAATGAAATTTCCTTCATTTTTCGGGGTGGCCGAAACAGGACGAATGCACATCCCTATTGGCCATAACTCAATTCTGCATGAGTCTAAGCATGAAAGACAGAGATTAAGGACGTGGACAAAAATGCAGTCAAAGGGCAACATTTACTAAGCATTTTTCCCATAGACACAGAATAGGAGAAAAGCCTTGGTAAATCAGGAACAAAGTGAACAAGTGGAAAGTTTCTGGTTTCTGCTCTGCTGATTTTAAGGAGCAAAATATTCCATGCAAAATTGAAATGCTGTAGCTTGTGGATAAATCTAACATGAATGAATAATTTTTGTCATAGGTCTGTGGAACGTTTGGTCGGGGAGGCAAGTTTTCCCACAATTTAATTTAATTTAATTTAATTTGTATCTTACATTCTGCATTAGCAATGGTTCAAAACCTACTCCACTGTATATAGGTCAATTTTCAGTACCCTGGAAAACTGACTAAAATTAGCCAGATAAGATATCAGGGATATTGAGCAAAATAAACATTCCACAGAATATTAGGGATGTGCAGAGGCTACCGATTCGTCTGATTCGGTATTCGTATTTGTCGGTGGGCAAATACGTTGCATTCATTCAATGGCGCCACCAATACATTGATACTTGGATTCGTTTGCCGGTTCACATTAAAGTCAATGGGGGAAGTATTTGCAGCCTATTTTTGGCTGCAGAATTGGGGTTTTATTATCAATTTTGATGAAAAATCTGGGGAGCAATCATCAGAACAACAAAAGAGCTCCAAGGTACTTAGACTGTGGCAAAGTGGCACCAAAGTGGCACCAAAGTGGCATGAATAGCCTAAGGTACTTTAAAGGGGCAAAAGGGTACCAGGAGTGGCAAGAAGAGTGCTTTAATGGAGGTGCAAAGCAGCAGCGAGAGTGTCAAAAACACACCACAGCTTCAAAAGAGAGCACCGATAACAGATGCATGAACCCTCGAAGGCAGCTCAACAGGCAAAGCGGCAAGACAAGTGGCATCAACATCCTACAGCACAATGAAGGGGGAACATAGCAAGCAGAAAGACTAGCACCAACACACTGAGCAACTATTATAGTGGCCAGAACACCACAAGGAGTTGAGTGAGTCATCTGGTGTATGGCAGAAAGGCACAGAGGTAGAGGGTAGATATAGGCTGGCTACACCAGGGAAGAGTTCCCTTTCCTTTGTGCAGGAAAGGGCTCCCTAGAATGGGTTCACCCCTAGAGTGGGGTGTTTCCATTGGCACCTAGTGAGCTCTCGCTGGTCTTTTAAAATCTGGTGGAGTTAGCAGATATACAAACAAGAATTTTCAAGGCTGAGGCGGAGGAGGTTTCCATGTAAACAGTGGTTCAACATGGGTCAGAGGGTAGATACAGGCTGGCTACACCCGTTGAGAGTTCCCTTTCCTTTGAGCTGGGAAGGGCTTCCTTGGAATGGGTTGGCCTCTAGAGTGGAGCACGAGCCTTCAAAGTGTGGTGACCTGGAGCAGGATGCCATGTGAACAGCGGTTCAACATGGGTCAAAAGGTACTAAGAGATAGGCTGCAACACCGGGGAAAGTTCCCTTTCTTTGAGCAGGAAAGGGCTTCCTTGGAATGGGTTTGCCCCTAGAGTGGAGCATGAGCCTTCAAAACTATTATAGACCTGCTCCCCCAGAGGGGAGGAGTTAGCAATCTGTTAAAGATCTGCTCCCCAGAGTAATCTGTTATGAATCTGCTCCCCCAGAGGGGAGGAGATAGCAATCTGTTATGAATCTGGCTGCTGGATACTCCCGTTGAAGGAGGAGTTAGCAATCTGTTAGTGAACACCCTGCCAGAGGTGGAGTAGCACTCTGTACAATTGCTAAGGAGTAGCAATCTGTTAGTGCTTAGTTCCTGTAGAAAGATGAGCCAGCAACCTGTATGATTCCCATGGAGAGATAGCTATCTGATATGGATCAGCTTCCGCAGAGAGAGGAGTATGGTCTGATATGGGTTGGCTCCCACAGAGTGGCAGATGATAATATCGCTCTATTAGTGTAAGAGTACGCTTAGCAGAAATAGTGAATCCCTGTGCCGATGGCAGATGACTGCGCCCTCAAGTAGAGATCTTGAGAGGAACCACCAGCTAGGCTGGAGTATTGAGACAAACATAGATAGTTCTTTATTAGACTGGAAGTAGAACTACCAGAGGTGGCAGTAGTGAGTTGATGTGCCTGGCAGGGCTGAAGTCCCTCTGATACTGAAATTACAATCTCCGAGTTGCTGAGCTGTAAGGAGAGACTATAGGTAGTGAGGGTATGCTGGGCATAACCAGTGTTAGATGATACACTCACAATTGTAAATATCTGCAATGTTTTCTTTATGGAACAGAGAGTCTTCAGTATTCAGGAACAGGAGCCGCAGGCGAATATTAGTTCCTAAAGGCAGTCTGAAATAGAACTCACAATAACAGTGTATGGGATGACTTCTGGAATGGAAGAGAGGCTAGAAGAGATTTAGGAACGTAGGCCCTCGTGGAGCGAGTACCGGTTCCTATCTGCAATCTGCAATGGTAACTCATGATCTCCGTACCTGTGATAACGTCTTAAACTGAAAGAAGCCTTAGCGATTAGGAACAAGGTCCCTTGTGGAGCGAGTACCAGATCCCGTCCAACAATCTGAAATCAAGAATAGAGAGAGCGGAGCCCCCGAGGAGCGGGTACTCATGGTAAGTTTCAAAAGGCCAAGCAGTGGAGAAAGATTTCCCCTTCCTGACTCGGATCATTGTTGCAAGTAGCATGGACTGCCGAAGCAAGTCCCGATGGAGTTCCTTACTAACTCGTTTGAAGTTAGCAAACGAAGACCTTTTAAATTGAAAACAGATGACGTCACTATGGGGGGACGCCCACGAGGTTCGTGCCCTTGCTGGTACAAAGTCTGGAGTGCGCGTACCCTTACATCATCAGGAACATGGCGGATCCGTAGCATCAAGCCAGCCCGGGGATTCCGGGACCAAGAGGCGGAGAGAAGGCGTGGCTACATCTGTCCGTCTGGGCCGAAAGGAGTCACCACAAAGGTAGAGAGGGTAGAGTGAGGGCGAGAATAGGCACGAATGCAACAAAAGCGTGGCGACGTGGAGGAGGTCTCACTGTGAACAGCGGTTGAAAATGGGTAAACCGGTGCTAAGAGATAGGCTGCAACACTGGGGAGAGTTCCATTTCCTTTGAGCAGAAAAGGGCTCCACGGAATGGAGCCCTTTTTCCCCTAGAGTGGAGCACGAGCCTTCAAAGCGTGGCGACCTGGAGCAGGGTGCAACACCAGGGAGAGTTCCCTTTCTTTGAGCAGGAAATGGCTTCCTTGGAATGGGTTGACCCCTAGAGTGGAGCACGAGCCTTCAAAGCGTGGTGACCTGGAGCATGGTGTCATGTGAACAGCGGTTCAACATGGGTAAACTGTTGCTAAGAGATAGGCTGCAACACTGGGGAGAGTTCCCTTTCCTTTGAGCAGAAAAGGGCTCCACGGAATGGGATGGCCCCAAGAGTGGAGCACGAGCCTTCAAAACATGGTGACCTGGAGCTGGGTGCCATGTGAACAGCGGTTCAACATGGGTCAACTGGTGCTAAGAGATAGGCTGCAACACCGGGGAGAGTTCCCTTTCCTTTGAGCAGGAAACGGCTCCCTGGAATGGGTTAGCCCCTAGAGTGTATAATGGTACAAATTGTTAGGATTTAAGCGTTTGCAAACAGATCATGATTTCATAAGCAAGATGGAGAAAGTTCTCTTCTCTGCCCTGAAACTAAAGAAAACTGTTGTTTTATGTAAGGAACCATGCTGTGAATGATTACTAGTTTGAATTGCCAGAGACTGAGGTTTCCCTTTGCAATGAGGGTTTAGCCGTTAGGGCTGGACATAAGGCCTGACCGGACAGGCACAGCAATCGAGGTAAAACTCTTGTAGGGATATAAGGCCTGGATGGACAGGCACAGCAATCGAGGTCAAACCCTTGTAGGGATATAAGGCCTGGATGGACAGGCACAGCAATTGAGGTCAAACCCTTGTAGGGATATAAGGCCTGGCCGGACAGGCACAGCAATTGAGGACACAGAACAAACACTGTTAGGGACATAAGGCCTAGTCGGACAAGCACAGCAATCAAGGCCAAACCCTTGTAGGGACATAAGGCCTGGATGAACAGGCACAGCAATCGAGGTCAAACCCTTATAGGGACATAAGGCCTGGACAGACAGGAACAGCAATAGAGGACAGAGGTCAATCCCACCTAGGGACATAAGGCCTGGACGGACAGGCACAGCAATTGAGGTCAAACCCTTGTAGGGACAAAAGGCCTGGACGAACAGGCACAGCAATTGAGCTCAAACCCTTGTAGGGACATAAGACCTGGATGGACAGGCACAGAAATCGAGGTGAAACCCACCAAGGGACATAAGGCCTGGATGGACAGGCACAGCAATAGAGGACAGAGGTCAAACCCACCTAGGGACATAAGGCCTGGACGAACAGGCACAGTAAGCAAGGTCAAACCCTTGTAGGACATAATGCCTGAACGGACAGGCACAGCATTCGAGGTCACCAGTCAAACACTCTTAGGGACATAAGACCTGGACGGAAAGGCACAGCATTCGAGGATTTCCTTTGTGCAGGTATGTTGTGGTTTAACCTGTCACATCTTCCTGAACTGGTTCACTGCCAGAAAAAAAATGGCATCATCTTCATTTCTGAAAGATAATTCTACAGAGGATGCTTTTAGAGCAATAGAGACTGCCATTTGTGAAGCAAGAACTGAGCTGGATATTATTTTTTAATACCCAGAAGCTATTAACTGTACATATGCACTTCAGCTGATGACAAAGGAACTTGAAGAGCTCTCAGAAATAAGAAAACCGCTACTCAAGTCAAAATCTACAATATCAGCATATGTGGACTTTGTGGTTTTCACAGTGCCTCTGTAAACAATGGGAACACAGAGGATAAACTAGAGTTTTCAATAGTACTAGAAAAATTACTGTTGGCAAGGTCATGAAAAATATTGAGCATATGAAATATGCAAGCACCAAACACCTTAGCCAGTATGGCGATCGACTGCCATACTGGCAGTCGATCGCCTTTGCCCTTACCTTGTCACAGGGAGCGACGGTCGCTCCCTGTGACAAGGTAAGGGCAAAGGCGATCGGTGCCATTTTGAAACCTCCAGCACCGGCACCGGCACGATTGAAGGGATGGCTTCTGGACCCCCTGCTAGACCACCAGGTACATGTAAAAGGTTTTTTGGGGGGTCGGGAGGGTGGGAGAAGCAAAGGGGTAATTTGAAAAGGGTCGGGGTGTTTTTTTTTATCGGGCCATCGACGCCTTTTTATCAGTGGTAGCCAAAATGTCGCCGATGGCCCGAGAGCGGGAGATCGCGCCGGGACCCCCCCCCCCCCCCTCCCCACTGGACTACCAGGTAACTTAACATTTTGGGCGTGTTCGGGAGGGTAAGGAATTTCTTTTAAAATTCTGGGTGGGTTTAGGGGTTGTTTTGGTGTGCCGGTTTTCCCGCCCTCCCCCAAATAATTCCCGTGCCCTATTTAACGATACAATATAAATGCTCCTGACGATAAATCGTGGGAATTTGTATTGTATCGTGTACTCTAACGGTTTAGAACAATTTTAAAATTATCAGACGATAATTTTAATCATTCAAAAACGATTCACATCCCTCATGTCTATGTCCCTAATGCTAGTGGTATAAAGTGAAAACTTGGCCCCAAAGATTCCCATATACCATGGTGCCAATGGGCAAAAAATAGTTTAGCTGAAGGCTACAGAAAAGAGGGGTCTTGTATACATTACCACAATGCTTACACTGGGATACCACCTTCGTAGGGGACAGCTTTCAACCACATGGGTATCAGCATACAACATAGATAACCTAAATCACCTAGGCAACACATCAGGTATAGGAAGATTCATACCCTACTGATAGTAAGATTTCCCTTATAGAGTCTTACTGATCACTACTCTATTACACCTAACATGTAGGCAAAAGGCCTCCATGAAGTCATAACACTGAAAATAATATGGCTGAACCCTATCTGAGATTCTTATTGCTGATATTACCTTTTTACGTCACACCCTGGCCTGCTATAATGGAGATGAATACACATAAAACTGCCTATCAGAGTGCAAGTGGAATTAGCTTAACCAATATCTGTGTAGGCTGTACTAGCACCAGCCAACCATACAGGCATATAGAGGACCATAGTGAGTGTTGGAAATATAGATCAAAGGAAAGATAATTAGACAAAATCAGATTATTATTGTTATTAACAGCCATTGTAAGACTGCACACATGATTTTAAGATGCAGAATACAGGCCCAGATCCTCTCAGAGAAAGATTTTCTATGGATGCTGTGACCTAGGGAAATCTAATAAGGGAACAGGCTTCAAATGAGATCATCATCAAAAACTTAGATTGTAAGCCCTCTGGGGATAGAGAAATACCTACAGTACCTGAATGTAAACCGGTGTGATATCTCAATTGAGATGAATGTCGGTATATAAAAATAATAATTAAAAAAAAAAAATCATCTACACATGCCTTGAAGTCTTCAACCTAATTAGATAGAACAAGGACAATGCTAAACAAACTTATAAGATATTACTCATACAAAAAAGACATATATATATATATATATATATATATATATATATATATATATACATATATATATATTTCATTCAAGCACAATCAAAAGCCGAGGACCTGGCCCAGTACTTCCATGACAAAATCAGCAAGCTCGTAACGCAGCTACCTAACACCACCTCGCCTCACTTGACCTCCACACCAAGCACTACCAATAAAGCCTCGCAACTGGAGCAATTCGAACTCACATCAGCCAAAGAGATCCAATCTATCTTGAACAAAATGAGACCTTCCTCTCACCCTGCTGAGCATATTCCCACCAAATCCCTCCTGTCCATCCCAGAAATCATATCACAAAAGCTAGCAAACATCATCAATTTCTCTTTATCAGAAAGGCTCTACCCAGATGACCTCAAGATGGCAGCCATTAAACTGCTCCTAAAGAAGCCAAGCGCAGATCCCAATGACTTGAACAGCTTCAGACCGATCGCCATTCTAACATTCATAGCCAAGATAATGGAAAAACTAGTCAACTCGCAAATTTCAGACTACCTCGAAGACAACAAACTCCTCTTCCCCTCACAATACAGGTTTCGCAAAGCTGCCAGCACAGAATCCCTCTTGGTATCACTAAAGGACCACCTGATTCTGGGTCTTGACAAAGGCCATTCATTCCTACTGATCCTGTTGGACCTTTCAGCCGCATTCGACACGGTCAACTACACCAGCCTCATAAAACAACTATCATCCATTGGAATCGCAGGGTCCACCCTAGCCTGGTTCAAAACTTTCCTTAACAACAGAGGTTACAAAGTGAAAATACACAATAAGGAATCCTCCCATTTCAATGCCCCCATAGGAGTACCACAGGGATCCTCTTTATCACCTACCTTGTTCAACATTTACTTACGCCCACTGTGCCTCCTTCTAATGGATCTCAATCTCAAACACCTTATCTACGCAGACGATGTTCAGATAGTGATTCCCATTAAAGAATCACTAGTCAAAATACTTGAATACTGGGATTCGTGCCAATCAAAAATTAATGACCTTCTCTCCAGCTTGAACCTCATCCTAAACACCTCCAAAACAGAACTTATACTCATTACTCCTGAAAACAACAATCAACATACTCTCACATCAAACATCCCCCTATCTTCTCAAGTCATTGACCTAGGAGCCATTATTGACAACAATTTGAATCTGAAAGCTTTTATAAACCGCACCACTAAGGACTGCTTTTATAAACTACAAGTATTTAAAAGAATTATGCCTCTCTTCCACTTCCAAGACTTCAGAACCATACTTCAAGCAATAATCTTTGCTAGATTATTGCAATGCCATACTTCTGGGCCTTCCATCTTCATACACCAAACCTGTACAGATGGTACAAAACACAGCGGCTAGAATCCTCACAAATTCCAAAAGAAGAGACCACATCTCACCCATCTTAAAAAATCTTCATTGGCTCCCCATCCAAGCCAGAATCCTCTACAAATCCATTACCATCATCTACAAGTCAATCCATCACCTTACATTCCTGGACCTTCAATACCCGCTCAGCCTTCATACCTCTCAAAGACCAATCAGAGAAGTCCACCGAGGATCCCTCCAGGTACCGAACACAAAATCCACCCGACACACAATGGCAAGAGATCGGGCATTTTCGACAGCTGGACCCGCACTTTGGAACTCGATCCCTACAAATCTCCGCCTAGAACCTTGCCTACCAACTTTTTGCAAAAGATTGAAGACCTGGCTTTTCAAACAAGCCTTCCCGGACAACTCATAACTACCTCCAGTTCATATAACAATGTCACCATCTAGTACTGTAAATATTTACTAAATTATTTATATTTCCCTTACAGTTCCTATTACTCCTCACTCTCCCTCTTTTCGCTCTTTCCACATTATTCTACCCCTGGTTTCTTGTAACTGCTTCCTCCTTGCACAAGTTTAGTTCTACTGTTCGTTGCACCCCTTGTTCTATGTAAACCGGCATGATGTGACTTGTTCAGGAATGCTGGTATATAAAAAATCTAAATAAAAATAAATAAATATATGCACTTTAGGGAAAAGTATGTGTGTACATGTACTATGGAAATTTTTATATTACATGTTCTAGAAGTATTAGGTGCATGATTCTAACCCCATTAGCACATAATAAAGCACATATGAGAGTATATAAACTCAAATCTTGGTGCCAGTTCTCTAAACAGCACCTTGACAGGCGGAAAAGGACCTCTGCTGAGGAAGCCAAACTTCCAGCCTGGGAGGTGGACCTTTAGGTCAGGGAGGTGATGAAAGTACAGAACATACTTTATGGGACAGTCTCAAGGAAAGTGGGTTCTTACTGCAATGAACAGACCTGGGAGAAAATATGCCACAAACTGAATGCCATCTTCCACAACAACATAAATGTGCAAACTTTACCCATAAGTGGAGTACCTTAGATGAAAGGTGAAGAAAAAACAGGTCACGCTGAGGTTAGAGGGGAATTCAATTGGATAACTTTTATATCCACTGAATGCATGTTTTTGAGAAGCATTGCAGAGGCTGCAGTAAGGTCGTACATCTCAGGATCAAGAGGCAAACAAGGTGAATTTGGTATGTATGGCATGAAGCTACTTTCATAGCTTTATAATAGTAACTTATCTAACTATATACATATTTATATATATGCAGATTGTCAATGGTCCCAAAGGCCAGTAGGGCCTTCAGTAATGGGCAACTCCATTGCTATATGCCTCTAATATTTGGAGATCTGAATTTGTTAGCTATAACCTCATTTCCTTTACAGAGAGTCAATGACATAGTACTCTTGATAGGAGATTAGTAGCAGGAGGTCTTTGTGTGAAGCTCCTTTGGTTGTTACTCACACTTTTAGTGGAGATCCAGTGGGATGTGAGAAAATATCAATGAAACAGGCATTTTTTACAGTTTGTGTAATTTATTTACTTGCAGGCAAAGAGGCATACTATGACTCGGATGCACCTGGCCTCAGTTATCAAGCTTGTTCATGGCACAGACCTTCAGTGCTGCCTGACAATACAGAAGTAGCAATCAAATCTGAAGAGGATGGGTCCCATGAGTCTGCTGATGCCATACAGGAGGAGTAAATGAATGAGAAAGACATGAAGAGCTGAACCACACAGAGTTTGCTGTCAAGAACTTCTCCACATATGATGAGTTACATACAGTTGTGATTCCACTCGCAGAGGGGAGGCCTGTTCCGTGTTCCTGGTATCTTGTCAGTTACAGGTTCCTGTCTTGAGCATCTTGCTCCTGAGTCCAAGTCTTTATTGCTGATTTTCATATCTTGTTCCTGGATCTAAGTCTTTTTCCTGTTTAGAGCCTCCAGAGTCTTTGTTTTCTGGTCCAAGTCTCCAGACGTTCTTTGGTTTTAAAGTCTTGCTCTGAATTCCTGAATTCCGGGGTCCAGGCCCTGGTTCTGAGTTCCTAAGTCTGAGTTCCTGAGTTCTGTCCCAGTCTTCAGAGCTCTTGTTCCAGCTTCTGCCTTGTTCCTGAGTCCAGTGCCTGCATCGCTATTGTCTTGGTCCACAACCAGCTCACAGGTTGTGTAGGGCACACAGTAGTGCAGGGAGCTCCTAGAGTTTCGTCTAGTTCCAAGTCTTCAGAGCCTTTGACTTGTTCCAAGTCCTCAGAGCCTTGATAATATCCTAAGTTCAAGCCATGTTCCAAGAGGAGTGTGCCAGTTCCAGGCAGCCCATGCCCAGATGTGTTCACCCGTGAGCAGTGTGGACCATGGCCAGCCTCTGGGTTATGCCGTGTTACAGGGGCTTATGCTCTTGAGCATCCCATTTCATGCTCACAATAGATACTCCATATCTATTTCCACCATAGGAGAGGGGAGGAAGATGCACATCCAAGAAGGGAAGAGCTGCAAAAATCACCATATCTGATGTAAGGTTGCCATTCACTCCTGTAGAAGGTTGCTTGCTTGTCCAAAATGATCCATCTTGTGAACCTCCTTAGTGGCTTACTGCAGGAAATGCATGGCATTAAAGAAGTGCAGCAAGAGGTGCTATAGGGAATTAGCCAGGTGTTGTGGGAGGAAATGCATGGAATCATCAAGGTTTTGAAGGAAATTCTTCAGTGCATACCTCCATGGCACCACAGTCAGCATGGGCCAATTTGTGAAGCCACAGGTCGCTTGGATAAACCTCCCCCTACAGTTCCATCACAGGTAATATTTCCACCGCTTCCTGAAAGTCCACACCAGAAAGTATTCTTCTTCCTCTATACTCCACCACATCCAAGGATTCCTCCTACCCTAGTAGGCCTACAGATGTATACAAGTCCACCTGCCCTCACATTCTTTGCCCCACACTGAAGTCCCTGTACCAGAGCTGAAGTCCATCTTCTTATGGCTCCGAAAACATAAGCTCTCAAGAGGATCTCTTGCTTCTAGGATCTTCCTATAGCTCTTTACCCTTGCCACATTTTTCTGTGTATGTTGCAATAGAAGGTACACTCAACTGTAATTGTAAGCCCCTTCACAGAAGCACTAGACTAAGGCAGTCCAAGATGATAGAGGCCTTCCAAAAAAGAGGGGACATCTTAAAAAAAACAAAAATTAATGTCCAATGTACGTACATCTCACTTCACTTGTTAAAAATGTACTGTGTTTAATAAACAAAGCTATTTGATATGATTCTCATACATAGGATTTAATTCCTTGCCATCTCACTTTTTCACCTACAAAAAAATACACATTCACCTTGAAAATTTTCTAGTATCAGTGTTCCTTTCAAATACATATTGGCAGTTGTCTGGCAATGTATCTCCAGCGTTTCCTCCATTTGCTGCCTCCTCCTCATCACTGTGTACTACAAGATTTGCATTTTCACCCTCAGGGAGATGCAAAGTTATGGAACATACATCAGAATAAAAATGTCACAGACCTACATGAGGTTGTAGAGGTGACAGGCAGAAGAAACAAGTTTTGAGTAGGCCAAGCGTCTGTTTTGTGACTGCCCTGGTCTGCCTATGTGTCCAATTGTAGCATTCATCTGCCACTGTATCAAGTTATGAAAGGGGATTCATGAGCTAGGATTTGGGTGAATATCCTCTATCACCTGTCGGGGAGAATGCATAGGAGAGTGAGATATTCCAAGGTACTTTGCTGTATTACTTGCCCATGATAAAGACTGGATCAGTCCTCCTGAGGAAAAGCAACAAGACCACCCAGACTCAGCGGGAGTGAAAAGGGCAGAGGTTAATTGCAGAATAATTGTTGTGGGAGCAGCATATATACTTAGAAGCCATCCTTTACTAATGTGGCCAGCCTGGAAGCATTCATGAATTTGACTATGAGAGGATGTAGGCATTGTAGCAGGACCCTGGACACCTGGGCACTTCATCCATAATGATACCCTTATCAGTGCAGACCATCTGCATGTTGTGGGAGCAGAAGCCCTTGCAGTTGCAGAATAGGACCTCATTCCCAGTACGTGCCCTGATAGCCACATGTGTGCAATTGATAGCCCGCAAAACCAAGAGGAAATGTGCAGTTTTGGTAGAAAGCAGTCATAATTTGTTCATGTTGCTGTCTGCTACGTGGGAAGGATATATGTTCATCAGAAAAACCTGATTAAAATCAGGTTATGAACTTTGCCTTGTGCAAGCCTATCTATCCAACTACAGTTATGTTCACAAAGGAAGACCAGGGAGAAAAAAGGTAGCAGAATTACCATTATTTGTCATAAATCTGTCAACATCAAATAATTAACCCTTTCTTCTTAACCTCCAACCTAATTTTTGTTTTTTTTAAACTCAGCCAGTATCTTAAATTTAATTTACTATTAATGAATCAGTCTCATGTGCTCACCAGTACAGCTTTAATGTAATCTTATCAGTAGAAATAGTGAGAACCAAGTTAGAAGTTCATATTTGCTCTTACTTGGGGATTTTAACTTGCACACTAATGAGCCTTCAAAATGTTTTGAATCTAGATTCAATATACTGAATATGCTTGCCTATCTTAAAATTATCCAGATAAGTTTATCCGGCTAATTTCAGGGCAACTGAATAGCAGTCCTCCATTTACTAAGTTGGATAACGCTGAATATCGTCTGTTATATTGCTTAGTAGGGATGTGAATCATTTTTGAACGATTAAAATTATCGTCAGATAATTTTAAAATCGTCCTAAATCATCAGAGTGCACGATACAATACAAATGCCCCCGATTTATCATCATAAATCGTCATAAATCGTTAAATAGGGCATGGGAATTATTTGGGGGAGGGTGGGAAAACCGGCACAACAAAACAACCCCTAAACCCACCCCGACCCTTTAAAACCAATTCCTTACCCTCCCCCACCCTCCCGAAACCCCCAAAATGTTAAATTACCTGGTGGTCCAGTGGGGGGGGGGGGGGGGTCCCGGCGCGATCTCCCAATCTCAGGCCATCGGCGCCCTTTTTGCTGCCACTAATTAAAATGGCGCCGATGGCCCGATAAAAAAAAAAACCGGCGCCAACTTCTTTAAAGATGGTGCCGGCCATCTTTACTCATCAGCTCCTATTATACTATACTCTATAATAGGGGCTGATGAGTAAAGATGGCCGGCGCCATCTTTAAAGATGGCGCCGGCCATCCAGTGCTCCTACCATGTGACAGGGGCCGGCCAATGGCACGGATACCCTGTCACATGGTAAGGGCAAAGGGGCATCGGCACTAGCGCAGCTGATGCCTGGGAACGGGAAATCGCTCCCCGAGGCCCCCCTGGACCACCAGGTAATTTTTAAAAGGTTTTGGGGGGGGTTGGGAGGGTGGGGGAGGCTAAGGGGGGTTGATTTAAAGGGTCGGGTGGGTTTCTTTTTTAGCGGTGCGGGCCTCCCTAAAAAAAAAAAATTAGTGATGTGAATTGGAATCGGAAACGATTACAATTCACATATCTTATCGATCAGATTTCCTTCCCCCCCCCAGCTGAACCTGATCGTTAAGACGATCTGGCACACGATTCACATCTCTATTGCTTAGCTAGATGGAAAAATGGTTCTACCCCTGAATGTCCCCATCCCATTCCTCACTTAGGGCCAGATTCATTAAGGCTTTTTCTCCTATTTTGTTTCTATGGAAAATCCCTTAGTGAATCAAGTCCTAAGCCAGTGCACTTTTTAGCCTGATAAAAAGTTAACCAACTAAGTGGCACCCACTGTCCACAATCAAATATTCAAACAGTGCCATTTAGCCAGCTGAGTCTGAGTTTAGCCTGCTAAATGGCACTAAATATTGGGCCTTAAATATTTGCATATACTTGGTATCTCAGAGAGAATTTATACACAGAGAGTAAGATTCAGCTAGATTATCTTTGCAATAGGAGTTATTGACAGTAAGGCAAAAATTACTTATAGCAGGAAGTAAGATGATAAATCTGTGTTCAAAACTTACTTTATGATCATGGTGATGATGATGAAACAATCCTTTCCTTATCTTGTTTCATATTTTATATCTTTTTGGTAGTGTGTTTCAGTCATATACGATATCATCCCTGCCAATCATGGGTCACACTGCATGAACTCTATTGATTTACGTTTCACCAGAAAACTGATTCTTCAAAATTTATTTCAACATAATGAGGAAATAATGAAAGATACTAGTGTGATACATAGTCCTTCAACTTGGATTCCGCCAGGACCACTACATCCTTTGATTGATACGTTTCAGAAATTAGTATTAAGAAGAATGAAACATTTTGTAATAATTTGAGTAATCAAGCACATCAAACTTTACATTCCATGGCTAAAAATCAAGATTACGTCATCAAGCAAGCAGACAAAGGTGGTTCTATTGTTTTAATGGACAGGGCAGATTATGTTAAAGAAATCGTACAACAGATAGATGATGCAAGCAAATATGTTAAACTTCCAGCTAATCCTACTGTGCAATTACAAAAGAAAATCAAAAAGTTAATTGACCAAGGTAAAGATATGGGTTTTTTAACCAATAAGGAGTATAATTTTTTGAATTTGAAGCATCCTAGAACCCCTACGTTATGGGCCGGATTTACGCGCACAGGGCACTCGTGTGCCGGCGCGCCTATTTTGCATAGGCTGCCGGTGCGCACATAGCCCCGGGACGCGCGTAAGTCCCGGGGCTTCGTAAAAGGGGCGAGGAGAGACATGTCCAGGGGGCATGTCCGGGGTCAGGGGGTGGTTCGGGGCGGGACCGGAGGCATGACGCCAGCCCGGGGCATGGTCGAGGCCTCTGGACCAGACCCCGGGTTGGGTGATGGTGCGCCAGCAGCCCGCTGGCGTGCGCAGATTTGCACCTGCTTTCGCCAGGTGTAAATCTGCCAACAAAGGTGTGGGGGGGGGGTTAGATAGGGTTGGGGGGGTGGGTTAGGTAGGAGAAGGGAGGGGAAGGTGAGGGGAGGCGGAAGGAAAGTTCCCTCGGAGGGAACAGGCAGCGCGCGCCGGGCTCGGCACACGCAGGTTGCACAAATGTGTGCACCTCCTTGCACGCACCGACCCCGGATTTTATCAGATACGCGCGGCTACGTGTGTATCTTATAAAATCCAGTGTACTTTTGTTCGCGCCTGGTGCACGAACAAAAGTACGCGCGCGTGTAAATTTATAAAATCTACCCCTATATGTTCTGCCAAAAATCCACAAAACATTATGTAATCCACCTGGAAGACCAATAATTTCATCTATTGAATCTTTATTGAAACCTCTTCCTAAATTCACGGATTACTTTTTGAGAGAGTTTGTGTTTGAAAGTCCATCTTATATACAAGACACGACTCATTTTTTGAATTTGATTGAAAATTTAACAGTCAATTCAGCGGATAAGTGGTTTGTCACTCTTGACATTAAATCACTGTATACCTCGATTCCTCAGGATGAGGCATTGAAAGTTTTAGAAATATATCTCAATAAATGAAGCAGACCCCATCGTGTTTCTAGTGAATTCATTTTACAATTGGCATTCTTTGATTAAAAAATAATTTTTTCATGTTCCAAAATAAATATTACCAGCAAATTACTGGAACAGCAGTGGGAGCCACCATGGCTCCTACTATTGCCAATTTGTTCATGACAGAGTTTGAAAAAGAGTGGATCTATAATTCACCATTTTTGTCTAAGATTGCTTTTTATAAACATTATATTGACAATATTTTCATTTTGTGGAGTGGCACAGAGAAAGAGCTATTTCTATTTGAGAGATGGATCAATAGCTGTGATGAGAAAATTCAGTTTGTGATGCATTAAGATTTTTGGAGATATTTTTGGATGTGTTATTGAAGAAAACAGTGACAGGAGAAATCATTACCAGTGTTTTCAAAAAACCGACTGACTGTAATACAATGTTGCACTTTGAAAGTGCACATCCTTTGCCATTAAAGAACAGCCTTCCCTTTTCACAATTTTTGAGATAATAGCGTAATTGTTCTAATACAAAGATCTACAGACAACAATCAGATCAACTAATATCTGATTTTAAACAAAGAGGTTATCCCAATAAATGCATAAATAATGCATTCAAAAGAGCTTTGTACTATGATAGGGATGCCTCGTTAACTCAACAATGTAAATCAAAAGATTCAGAGGTAGTTACGTGCGTCACTCAATACTCGCCTTCATCACGCAAGATTGTTCAATTTGGGGCAAATCTTTAAACTTACGCGAGGGCGCAGATTTGTTAGTGCAACCCGGCGCAAACAAATCTACACCTGATGATATAACATGCACAATCATTGGTTTCTTATCCAGATGATTCCTGAGATGCAAAATATGGAATTCAGAATAACTTATTCAAGAACAAAAATTTAAAGGAAATTTTAAGTCCGTCTACACTACAAGAGAAACCAAATCAAATGCATTCCATTGATGGGATTATTCCATTAGGTCATTATAAGTGTGGCCACTGTAAGATCTGTGATCAAACTTTGGAATATAAGAATTCATTTGTCCACAAACTCAGTAAAGATATAAGTTGAACAACTTTACAACATGTCAAACAGATTTCGTTATTTACATCATAAAATGCCCTTGTAATAAAATGTATGTGGGCTAAACGAAGAGGTCTTTAAGATTTGTTATGAACTGCGCTGCCCATGGGTTCCCACGCGAGCAGGCTCACTCACCATCCCTGCTTCTTCACCCGACTGCCTCTCACAGCCTCTCACAGCCCGGAGGCCGCCCGGATTCGTCCTCTTCACCGCGGCCAGAGCAGCGGACTTTCCTGCCCTCCATCGCAGCCAGAGGCCGCCGCCAATGTCGCTTCACCTTCACGGCTCTAGGCCGCAAGCCCCGGTCTTTCCTGGCGACTGGAGCCACCCCCGGGGCCTCCTGCAGAGGGGGGGGGGGTGTTCTTGGTCGCTGCCTCATGGCTTTCTTTGCTTTTTTTTTTTTTTTTAAACTTATCTTTCTTTTTTTTATTTGTAAGGGCCTCAGATAGTTGAGATGGGCATTGGACCAGCCTCGTGGCAGCCGTACCGAGCGAGCAGCGTTGCGAAAAATGGCTCGTTTCCAAAAGGGCCAGGAGCCATAAGGCTCTGGCCCTTTAAAGGCCAGCCGGCGTCATCAGCCTGTGACGGCCTCCACAATGACGCTGGCCGCAGGAATGCCCTGAAAGGGGTGGGTCTCCGTGCCCCGGCTTCATCGGAGCCGATGACCCCGGCCGCCGGAATGCCCCAAAGATCCCGGCACTGCCCTATTCACCAGTTGTGCAGCAAAAATGTCCCCACAAGGGCAGGTTCAGGCTCCTGACATCATTGGGCAAGCCCGGCTCCCCTCCCCGAGCCCAGGTAATCCTATTCCACAAGCATATTCATCTTAACAAATGCCTTAGACATTATAGAAATTCGTATTTAAGACCTACATCACTAATGTAAATCTTCTCATCTAACCTCCACGAAAGAACGGGCATTCTCCACAGCTGGCCCCATCATCTGGAACAACCTGCCGACTGATCTAAGACTGGAACCCTGCCTGATTACCTTCCGAAAAAAACTCAAGACTTGGCTTTTCATCCAAGCCTTCCCTTAAGCCTAACATTGCAACATTTCTTTCATTTAGCCCACTAGACTAAATGACCGACCCAGCCACTGTATATTCATATGTTCTCATTCTCCAGTTGTTTCTGTCCTTTATTTCCTGGCTTCTCTAGCCCCCAAGTTCACTCTCCCTGTTAATTGTATCTGCGCTTCGGCCTTCCTGTTATATGGTTATGTTCAGTTTACCCCTAAGTTTGATGTAAACCGGCCTGATATGAAGCTTGTCATGAAGTTCGGTATAGAAAAATGTTAAATAAATAAATAAAAATAAATAATGTAAAATATAACCATATAAAAAAGAACATCTAAACAGTAACTACAACTTTCGAACTGTAAAGACCCCCTGGTTTTCCTTACAAGAAGGCGTGTGCTAACTATCATGGAGAACTTGAAAGATTCTGGTGATGAGAGGTTTGGGTTTTACTGCCACATGTGGGAGTTGCAGATGTTGTGCTGTAGCTGTTAAGATGATGGATTTTCAGTTATGATGGATTTTCACTTATGTATTCCAGTGGACAGTTGTTGTTTTTAACCTATAAATGTATCTTAATGTTAAATTCGAACCGCCTAATATTTCCTAACAAACAGATAGGCTTAACTTTTACACATAGTTTATTATACTAAAATGTTACCGTACTATGATGGCACGTTTAACTTGTAATCTATACCACTTATGTTTTACTTTATCGTGCCTTTATGTAAACCGTTGTGATGGTTACCTAACTTAATGACGGTATAGAAGAGTTTTGAAATAAATAAATATATATATATATTTTTTTTTGCTAGTTTATTGAAGGAGAGTGATCTGTTTTGCCTTTTGAGGGTCAGCTTTTCTCTCTGACTTGGTCTATATTGCTCTTTACTCTCTTTTAATCCTTTTTGGAGACTTCCATTGTGAGAACCTTGTGTGAACTGTTGCACAGATGATTGGGGCATCCCTGTCTATTGTTAAATCAAGGATAGGGAAGATTCTGCAGAGTTCTCACTCATCCAGGGGATAGACCTGAACAGTGACCCAATGCAAAGGACTTTCAACTTTGAGTCTTTAATGACTATCTCTTCATTTGGAGGCTAGGAAGTTTTTCCATCCTTCCTGTCTCTATTTTGTTTTTTCCCCTTTTAGTCAAAGTATATTTTATTCTTCTTGGAGCAAAGTGTCCTTGGTACCCAGGAATCATTATTCAACCCACTGGGATGAGGTGTTTTTCACTGAAGGAAGCTAAAGACTGGAGGAGTTTTTCTGAGGACTGGATCCCTGCGTTTTGCAGAGGAGGCAGGGAGTTAAGGGTAGTTTGGAAAAAATGTTGCTGCTGACTCAAGTGGGGTATGCTTGAGAGGAGAGTCCCCACTGGTACTTCCAGAAGGAAATCTAAATAATTTGAGAAGACTTCAGGAAGGGTATGCAAATTGGGACTTACATTCTGATTCTTAATTGGGACTAGCTTCTATCCAGAAGGATTGCACTGTCTGCAAACAGAGTAACTGTAACGAAGGAGATCATGACTTCTGACTTCTAGAAGAAATTCAGAGACTTTACTTAGAGGAGTGAGGTGATAGATTAATACATTTATCTTCTTCCTTAATATTCATAAATTATAATTAAATTCCAAGACCTGTAGAGAATCTTCATTCAATTAATCAATTATTAGTAAAGAAGTTGGAATCCATATTGCCTCTCTGATAAGCTAATGCAATAAAGTGGTTAGACACCCTTTTTGGGTATGCTAGACTAGCACCCAATGCAATAAAGAAGATAAAATGTGTGTCCAAACAAACGCATAGTTGATAGCGTTCATCACATGTAAATTCCATCTAGATGCATTATTCCCTGGTGCATAAAATTGCTGGGTGCACAAAGAGCACTTTTTAACTTAGAAATTTAACTTCAGCCCCAGAGCTGGCGTTAAATCATTCCACGGGTCAAGAGCTCAGGAGAAATAAACAAAATAGTAGGGGTGTGCATTTATTTTCGACATATTGGCAATCTGCAACGTATATGTCCCTATTCATTGTATTTGTGGGGAAGCGAAACGTATCGCGACTCCCCACAAATATAACATATCATCCATTTTATCCGTTTGGCAGTGCACGCTTTACTTTGCCGCCATTTGCAATCGGAGGACGCCATTTGGGTGTATCCAGAGCCAAAAACCAGCCCTTTCCCGTGAGTCATATGTGACCTTACAGCCATGTCAGAGTGGGTCGGACAGGTTGGCACGGATACCGGAATGCAGAATATCAGAGATAACATTTTGTGAAATGCACTGAATGCAGCCAATCGTGCTGTCATTCAGTGCTCGATTTTCCTGATGACCCAGCACTATATATAGTTAAGCACGAAGGGTGGTCTGGGGAGGTGGTCTCTGCCGAAGGTGGCTGCACTCAGAGCTAGTCTGAGTTCAGAAATCAATATGGAATTGCTCTCTAGGCTAGTTACATAAGAGAAAAAAATATTTCTTTATTTTGCTGCAGCCCTGTTTGTCTTTTAAGCAGTTTATTCAGGTGATCTGAGACGGTCTCTCTGTGCCAGGGAGAGAAGCTGCTAGCAGTGCCATTTTGTTTAATTCAACCCCTGGGCTAGGCTGCAAGCAGGCACCATTTTGGTATTGTGTCTGGGAGAGATATATTCATTTTTTAGCTAGTTTGCTAGAATTTCAATTGGAAAATATATTTCATTGGTTTTCCTGCTGTGCCAACAATTCCAGCTTTTTTAAACTGAGTTTGTTTAATTCAACTCACTCAGTCTCTCTGTGCACTGGGCTTCAGTGGGCTGGCAGTTTAGCAGACTGCACTTTATTATTGGGACAGTCTGTGCAGTAAAATCCCTAGTCTGCCTCTTTTGTGCTTACAAGCAAGAGGTGTGTGTGTGTGCACACCACACACATTACATTAGTGCATAGCAAGGCACTGTGACAGTGGGCAGTGGGTAGTTTAGCAGACTGAACATTGTTATTGGGACAGTCTGTGCAGTGAAATCCCCAGTCTGCCTCTTTTGTGCTTACAAACAAGCTGTCTATGTGTGCACACCACACACATTACATTATTTTTTTTATTTTTATTTACGGATTTATATACCGAAGGTTCCTGTATAATATACATATCACCCCGGTTTACAATGAACAGTAACTATCGCTTCAAGTTAGCGGTTTACAATGAACATAGTTAATCCAAGAAACAGAAAAAAAAAATATATATAACAATGCTAACAATTAATAAATAACAATTAATAAATGAAAATAAATACAATAACAATTAATAAATAATTAATAAATAAACAACAATAAATATCAATGAAAAATGGCAATAAAAAATGACAATAAATAAAATACAATAGCAGTTGGTAAAATAACATGAGGGTTAATGAGAAAAATAACATGGTTAAATAACAAGGTTATGTGAAATATGCTGGGGTAATCAGAAAATATGTGACTGATTTTCTTCCTGCTCTTGGTTCTACGGGAATGCTTGTTTGAATAACCAAGTCTTAAGTTTCTTTTTGAATGTAGCGTGGCATGGTTCAAGGCGAAGGTCTGGAGGAAGCGAGTTCCAGAGTGAAGGGCCCACTGTGGATAGAGCGCGTTTCCTCAGCGAGGATTTAGCCGGTTGGGTGGTTAGTCTGTTTTGATAAGCGCTTCTGGTCGGTTTTGTAGATGTGTGTAGTTGAATTTGGAATGTTAACTTGAGCGGTGCGATGTTGTGCAAAGCTTTATGTATCATCATTAAGGATTTGAATTGGATCCTGAATTTAATCGGGAGCCAGTGGAGATGAAGAAGGATTGGGGTAATATGATCTCTTTTTTTTGGCATTTGAGAGGATTCTTGCTGAGGCATTAAGGACCATCTGAAGTGGTTTTGTGGTGCATGCTGGTAGGCCTAGAAGGAGGGAGTTGCAGTAGTCCAGTTTTGGGAGTATGATGGCCTGTAGTACCATGCGGAAGTCTCTGTATAGGAGGAGTGGTTTTAGTTTCTTTAAGGTTTGTAGTTTAAAGAAACATTCTTTTGTAGTGTTATTAACGAATTTGTTGAGGCTGAATCCACTGTCTAGGATGACTCCCAGGTCTTTTATTTGTTGCGAAAAGGTATCTTGGCTTTGGCTAGCATTAAGAGGTGTGGGTGGGACATAGTTTTCCGGTGCTATAATGAGAATTTCAGTTTTGTTTGTGTTTAGGACTAGGTTGAGGCTGGAGAGAAGATTGTTGATAGTTGACAGACAATTATTCCAGTGTGACATAGCTTTGTGTAGTGAGTCTTCTATAGGGATGAGGATTTGTATGTCATCCGCATATAGAAAGTGAGTTAGCTTGAGGTTGGTGAGTAATTGACAGAGCGGGAGAAGATATATATTGAAGAGAGTCGGGGAGAGGGATGATCCTTGCGGTACTCCCCTTTTGGATTCAATGGCGTGAGACTCTTTGTTATTTATCTTGACCTTGTATGCTCTGTTTTCCAAAAATGATTTGAACCAGTTGAATGCTGTTCCTGTAATGCCTATGTCGGTTAGTCGTTGCAGGAGGCACTGGTGGTTTACTGTGTCAAACGCTGATGAGAGATCAAGGAGAGCGAGGAGGCAAGGTTGGCCTTTTTCTAGATTAAAGATAATAGTGTCTGATAGGGTGGCTAATAACGATTCGGTGTTCCTAGTCTTACGAAAACCACATTGGTTTGGGGTGAGGATGTTGTTTTCTTCAAGAAATTCTGTGAGTTGTTTGTGAACAACTTTCTCCATAGTTTTGGCTATCATAGGGAGGTTTGCTATGGGTCTGAAGTTAGCTGGGTCTGAGGTGGGAAGGTTGGGTTTTTTAAGGAGCGGTTTGAGCATGGCTAACTTGAGTTGGTTAGGTACATGGCCTTGGGTGAGCGAGCAGTTGATGATGTCTGTGACAGGTTTGGCTATGGTGTTGGTGATCAGACTCAGGGTGTTTGATGGAATATGGTCTGATGGGTGAGAGGATGGTTTAATCTTCTTGAGGATATTCTCAATTTCTAGTGAGGAAGTGGGCTCGAACTTGTCGAGCACTGTTGGGGTTGTGTTTGCACATTAGTGCATAGCAAGGCACTGTGACAGTGGGCAACCAGTAGGCACTAGGCAGTGACATTAAATCCATAATGTCAGGGAAAGTTTGATGTGGTCGAGTGATTGGGACTGGCAGAGGAGGCACTTCAAAAGGCACTAGTGCCAGTCCCCCAGTAAAGTTAAAAAGGAATCTGTTGCAATCTAAACTCTTTGGAAGGGAAGGCAATTCCATCCATAAAAAAATGAAATCTGACCATGATGCATCGCCATCGCCACCACCTGTTTCTGACCCTGTAGTCTTGGAGGTGAGGGAAGGGGAGGCTGTGTCATGCCAGACAAAATGTTGACACCCAAAAGCAGCAGGGGAACAGAAGTATCAACTTAGCATTGACAATGTAGCACAGTCAATGTTTGCTTCTGATTCAGATGAAGAATCATCTTGTGCGGGATTCTCATCAGAAATGGAAGAAGTAATAGCTGACGAAGCTTTAGGAGGATCAGTTAGTCCTGTCTTAGCCTCCACTTCAGTGCATCAGGGGAGAGATGAAACTGATGAGGAGGAGGAAGAGCAGTCAGCGCAGGCACAGAGGGTGACTGAGACCCCTGGCATTGCTTCTCGGGGTGCACCCACTACTTCAGCTCC
This sequence comes from Rhinatrema bivittatum, assembly GCF_901001135.1. Lineage (NCBI taxonomy): Eukaryota > Metazoa > Chordata > Amphibia > Gymnophiona > Rhinatrematidae > Rhinatrema > Rhinatrema bivittatum. The sequence goes on along the minus strand of NC_042615.1, from coordinate 800,882,971 downwards.
AGTGCCAGCATCCACCCCCAAGGCTTTAAAGAAGGGAGGATCACGAAAGACATCTGCGATCTGGAGCCACTTTAAAGTGACGGATGACCCGCATTTTGCTTGGTGTAATTACTGTGGCAGGGCTATTAGCAGAGGCAAGCAAATGGGACTTCTATCTAATTTTGGCATGACGCATCATATGAAGAGGCAACACCCAACAACAGTGCTGCCTTCTGGGGATGGTGGCAGTACTAGTCAGGGGACCCCTTACAAGCAGCATAAAGTGGTTCAAACGCAGCAGAGTCAGCCCACGCACTCATCACCTTCTAGCAGTCAGGTGGCAGGCCAGCAACCCCCTGACATGTGGCAGAAGCGACAACCTACCATAGAGGAAATGGGGTGGAGTGCGGTAATGCTATCCTGGGGTAGGAGGCAGGCAGCCTCAAACGTTGTAACCAGGAACATTGGGGAAATGATTCCCCTTGATGACCAGCCCTTGCAGTTAGTGGAGAATTTGGGTTTCAAGCGTTTTCTGAAGGTTGTAGTTACAAATTGCAAAGTCCCCTCCAGAACACATTTAGCAGAAAGGTCCTCCCCAGCCTGTACAAGCAGTGTTGCAGTCGCATCCAAGCGCTGCTAGCTAAGGCAGAGGGGAGTGTGCATTTCACCTGCAATATCTGGACAGCCATGAATGCTGGACACTCTTACCTCTCCCTGACAGCACACTGGTGGGACCTGGCTGAGACAGGGGCAGCAGCAGCTCTATTACTGAACAAGTATCAGGGTGGAGGTGGGCTTTACTGCACACCCATCTGACAGACCAGGCCCATACCGCAGCCAATATTCTAGCATGCATCAGACAGATGCTGGAGGGCTGGCAACTACACCAGCGAGACAGGAAAACGCAGGCAGGCAGGGTTCTTTGTCACAGACAATGGTGCAAACATGGTTAAGGCAATAAACGACGGGCGCTTTAAGAACATCCGATGTTTTGCACACACTCTGCACCTGGTAGTGAAGTCAGCACTGGGGTTGGATTCCAATGACAAAGAGAATGAATACCTGCATAGGTTAATAGAAAAGTGCAGGAACATAGCAGCACACTTCCACAGAAGTGTGAAGGCGGGGCAGGTTCTCCGACAAAAGAGACTGATTTGGAGATGCCTCACAAGCGTCTCATTCAAGACATTACCACCCGGTGGAATTCCACCTTTATGATGCTCGAGAGGTTACTGGAGCTGCAGACACCCCTTCATGAACTTTCTGGTACAATGGACATAGGTGTGCAGAATCCCCTAGAGCATCATGATTGGTTAGTCATGAGTCAGCTGGTAAAAATCCTGCAGCCCTTCAAGGATGTCACGGAGGAGCTGAGTTCCAGAAGTGCCACCTTGGCTGACATCATCCGTATAGTTAATCTCCTGGATGAACATTTGGAGGCCTTTAAACAGGAAGAGGGAATGACAGTTGAGGTGCTGCATTGTCTGGACGTTTTGCAGCAGCAGTTGGAAGAGAGATTAAGGTCTTTAACAGAACAGAACACATACATGCTTGCCACAGTCTGTGATCCCAGTGTGAAAGGAAACTCTTCCTACAGTACAATTGTCTCTTATTGGTGAAGGACCTGCTGTTAGCAAAAGTCCGTGAACAGGAGCACCATAGGCAGAGACAGATTAGGCGTGAAGCAGAGGTGGAAACAGCGGGCACTTCAGAGAGTTATGCTAGCCCAAGCAGGAGCAGCACTCTGTGCTGCTCCTGCTTGGGCTAGCATAACTCTCTGAAGGAGGAGGAGGTACTATATGTGCATAACAAATAAATGCACATATAGTACCTCCTCCTCCTCCTCCACTTCAGAACTCCAAAGGCATGTTGCACATAATGATTCATCTGTTGTGAGACAGGCTAGAGAGAAAGCAGCTGGCATGAGTGACTCTCAGCCCACCCAAGCAAAGGAAACACCAGTACAGCTGTCAGTGACACGGTATCTCTCAGAGCCAAAAGAGAACATGCAGACAGATCTGCTGGCATATTGGGCACACAAGTCCACACTCTGGCCACACCTAGCCAAAGTGGCTCAGCGATATCTGCATGCCCACCAACCAGTGTGCCCAGTGAACGTGTCTTTTCAGTGACAGGGGATATCAAGAGCCCTCACCGCTCAAGGCTGGCACCAGAGTTGAAGGAAATGCTAGTGTTTTTGAAAGTAAACTTGCCTTTGCTTGGGTTTCCAAATTTTCCCTGTGAATGACAAGATGAATAAAAGCAATTGAAAGCCTTGCAGCAGCTTATAGTGCCTCCTATGCTCCAGATAATATAAGCACTACAGCACATGTACCTGACCTGAACCGCTGTGCCTGACCATCCACTGTCCAGGCTGTACGTACCTACATGGGCCTTACCCTCAAATGCTGTGCCTGACCATCCACTTTCCAGGCTGTACGTACCTACAAGGGCCTGACCTCAAAGCTCTGCCTGACCATCCACTGTCCAGGCTGTACGTACCTACAAGGGCCTGACCTCAAATGCTGTGCCTGACCGTCCACTGTCTAGGCCTTATGTCCCTACAAGGGTCTGACCTCAAATGCTGTGCCTGTCCGTCCACTGTCCAAGCCATATGTCCCTCCAAGGGCCTGACCTCTAACGCTGTGCCTGTCCATCCACATTTGGAATGTAAGAACATAAAAAGCTGATTTAAGATGTTTGGACCTTGATTATTTCATATGCTCAATATTTTTCATGACCTTACCAACAGTAATGTTTCAAGTACTATTGAAAACTGGTGGTAGTTGCACTCTAGTTCATCCTCTCTGTTCCCATTGTTTACAGAGGCACTGTGTAAACCACAAAGTCAACATAAGTTGATATTGTAGATTTTGACTTGAGTAGCACTTTTCTTATTACTGAGAGCTCTTCATGTTCCTTTGTCATCAGCTGAAGTGCATAAGTACAGTTAATAGCTTCTGGGTATTCAAAAGTAATTTCCAGCTCAGGTCTTGCTTCAGAAATGGCAGTCACTATTGCTCTAAAAGCATCCTCTGTTGAATTATTTTTCAGAAATGAAAAAGTTGCCATTTTCTTCTGGCAGTGAACCAGTTCAGGAAGAAGTGACAGGTCAAACCACAACATACCTGCACAAAGGAAATACTCTATTGCTGTGCCTGTCCATCCAGGCCTTATGTCCCTAGGTGGGATTGATTCTGTCCTATATTGCTGTGCCTGTTCGTCCAGGCCTTACGTCTACACATGGGCTTGACCTCTTTCCTCAATTGCTGTGCCTTTTCGTCCAGGCCTTATGTCCCTACGTGGGCTTGACCTCTGTCCTCGATTGATGTGCCTGTTCGTCCAGGCCTTATGTCCCTACGTGGGCTTCACCTCTGTCCTCTATTGCTGTGACTGTTCGTCCAGGCCTTATGTCCCTATGTGGGATTGACTCTGTCCTCTATTTCTGTGCCTGTTCATCCAGGCCTTATGTCCCTAAGTGGGCTTGACCTCTGTCTTCTATTGCTGTGCCTGTTCATTCAAGCCTTAAGTCCCTAAGTGGGCTTGACCTCTGTCCTCGATATCTATGCCTGTTCATCCAGGCCTTATGTCCATACGTGGGCTTGACCTCTGTCCTCGATTGCTGTGCCTGTTCATCCAGGCCTTATGTCCCTAAGTGGGCTTGACCTCTGCCTTATGTCCCTATGTGGGCTTGACCTCTGTCCTGTATTGCTGTGCTTGTTTGTCCAGGCCTTATGTCCATACGTGGGCTTGACCTCTGTCCTCAATTGCTATGCCTGTTCATCCAGGCCTTATGTCCCTATGTGGGCTTGACCTCTGTCCTCGTTTGCTGTGCCTGTTCATCCAGGCCTTATGTCCCTAGGTGGGATTGACCACTGTCCTCTATTGTTGTGTCTATCCATCCAGGCCTTATGTCCCTAATTAGGCTTGATCTCTGTCCTCAATTGCTGTGCCTGTTAATCCAGGCCTTATGTCCATTCATGGGCTTCACCTCTATCCTCGACTACTGTGCCTGTTCATCCAGGCCTTATGTCCCTAGGTGGAATTGACCAAGTCTTCTATTGCTGTGCTAGTCCGTCCAGTCCTTATGACACTAGGTGGGCTTGACCACTGTCCTCTACTGCTGTGCCTGTTCGTCCAGGCCTTATGTCCCTAAGTGGGCTTGACCTCTGTCCTCTATTGCTGTGCCTGTTCATCCAGGCATTATGTCCCTACATGGGCTTGACCTCTGTCCTCGATTGCTGTGCATGTTTGTCCAGACCTTATGTCCCTATGTGGGCTTAACCTCCGTCCTGTATTGCTGTGCCTGTTCATCCAGGCCTTATGTCCCTACGAGGGCTTGACCTCTGTCCTCGATTGCTGTGCCTGTTTGTCCAGGCCTTATGTCCCTACGTGGGCTTGACCTCTGTCCTCTATTGCTGTGACTGTTCGTCCAGGCCTTATGTCCCTATGTGGGATTGACTCTGTCCTCTATTTCTGTGCCTGTTCATCCAGGCCTTATGTCCCTACGTGGGCTTGAACTCTGTCCTCGATTGCTGTGCCTGTTTGTCCAGGTCTTATGTCCCTACATGAGCTTGACCTCTGTCCTCGATTGCTGTGCCTGTTCATCCAGGCCTTATGTCCCTATGTGGGCTTGACCTCTGTCCTGTATTCCTGTGCCTGTTCGTCCAGGCCTTATGTCCATACATGGGTTTGACCTCTGTCCTCAATTGCTGTGCCTGTTCATCCAGGCCTTATGTCCCTATGTGGGATTGACTCTGTCCTCTATTTCTGTGCCTGTTCGTCTAGGCCTTATGTCCCTAAGTGGGCTTGACCTCTGTCCTCTATTGCTGTGCCTGTTTGTCCAGGCCTTATGTCCATACATGGGCTTGACCTCTGTCCTCGATTGCTGTGCCTGTTCGTCCAGGCCTTATGTCCCTACGTGGGCTTGACCTCTGTCCTCGATTGCTGTGCCTGTTCGTCCAGGCCTTATGTCCCTACGTGGGCTTGACCTCTGTCCTGTATTGCTGTGCCTGTTCGTCCAGGCCTTATGTCCCTACGTGGGCTTGACCTCTGTCCTTGATTGCTGTGCCTGTTCGTCCAGGCCTTATGTCCCTACGTGGGCTTGACCTCTGTCCTGTATTGCTGTGCCTGTTCGTCCAGGTCTTATGTCCCTATGTGAGCTTGACCTCTGTCCTGTATTGCTGTGCCTGTTCGTCCAGGCCTTATGTCCATACGTGGGCTTGACCTCTGTCCTCAATTGCTGTGCCTGTTCATCCAGGCCTTATGTCCCTAAGTGGGCTTGACCTCTGTCCTCGATTGCTGTGCCTGTCAGTTCAGGCCTTATGTCCCTACCTGGGATTGACTCTGTCCTCAATTGCTGTGGCTGTTTGTCCAGGACTTATGTCCCTAATTGGGCTTGATTTCTGTCCTCTATTGCTGTGCCTGTTCGTCCAAGCCTTATATCCAGTCCTAATGCTTGAACCCTGTTGCAAAGGGAAACCTCAGTCTCTGGCAATTCAAACTAGTAATCCTTCACAGCATGGATTCTTAAGTAAAAAACAGTTTTCTTTAGTTTCAGGGCAGAGAAGAGAACTTCCTCTGTCTTGCTTATGAAGTCATGATCTGTTTGCAAATGCTTAAATCCTAACTATTTGTACCTTTATCCACTCTAGGGGCCAATCCCATTCCTCGAAGCCACTTCCTGCTCAAAGGAAAGGGAACTCTCCCCGGTGTAGCAGCCTATCTCTTCGTACCTGTTGACTCATGTTGAACCACTGTTCACAGTGAGACATCCTCCATGTCACCACGCTTTGAAGGCTCGTGCTCCACTTTAGGGGCCAACCCATTCTGGGGAGCCCTTTCCCGCTCAAAGTAAAGGGAACTTTCCCCGGTGTAGCAGCCTATCTCTTAGCACCGGTTGACCCATGTTGAACCGCTGTTCACATGGCACTCTGCTCCACGTCGCCACACTTTGAAGGCTCATGCTCCACTCTAGGGGCCAACCCATTCCTGGGAGCCCTTCCCGGCTCAAAGGAAAGGGAACTCTCCCCGGTGTAGCGGCCTATCTCTTAGCACCGGTTGACCCATGTTGAACCGCTGTTCATATGGCACTCTGCTCCACGTCGCCATGCTTTGAAGGCTCGTGCTCCACTCTAGGGGCCAACCCATTCCTGGGAGCCCTTCCCGGCTCAAAGGAAAGGGAACTCTCCTTGGTGTAGCGGCCTATCTCTTAGCACCGGTTGACCCATGTTGAACCGCTGTTCATATGGCACTCTGCTCCACGTCGCCATGCTTTGAAGGCTCGTGCTCCACTCTAGGGGCCAACCCATTCCTGGGAGCCCTTCCCGGCTCAAAGGAAAGGGAACTCTCCCTGGGTGTAGTCAGTCTTTATCTACCCTCTGACCCATGTTGAACCACTGTTCTCATGCACTCTCCTCCACCTCGGCTTTGAAAATTCTCGTTTGTATATCTGCTACATCCACCAGATTTTAAAAGACCAGCGAGAGCTCACTAGATGCCAATGGAAACACCCCACTCTAGGGGCGAACCCATTCTAGGGAGCCCTTTCCTGCACAAAGGAAAGGGAACTCTCCCTGGGTGTAGCCAGCTTGAATCTACCCTCTGCCTCTGTGCCTTGCTGCCATACACCAGATGACTCACTCAACTCAATGTGGTGTTCTGGCCACTATCATAGCTGCTCTGTGTGTTGCTGCTGGTTTTTCTGCTTGCTATGTTCCCCCTTCATTGTGCTCTAGGATGTTGATGCCACTTGTCTTGCCGCTTTACCTGTCATGCTGCCTTCGAGGGTTCATGCATCTATTATCAGTGCTCTCTTTTGAAGCTGTGGTGTGTTTTTGACACTCTCACTGCTGCTTTGCACCTCTATTAAAGCACTCTTCTTGCCACTCCTGGTACCCCTTTGCCCCTTTATTTATTTATTTATTTTATTTATTTAGCATTTTTATATACCGACGTTCTCGATACAAATATCAAATCAGGTCGGTTTACATAAAACAAAACAATCGTGGTGAGGCGTTACAATAAACAGAGTTTCCGAACACGAGAATAAATATTAAATAAAGTACTTTAAAGTACCTTAGGCTATTCATGCCACTTTGGTGCCACTTTGCCACAGTCTAAGTACCTTGGAGCTCTTTTGTTGTTCTGATGATTGCTCCCCAGAAGTTTCATCAAAATTGATAAGAAAACCCCAATTCTGCAGCCAAAAATAGGCTGCAAATACTTCCCCCATTGACTTTAATGGGAACCGGAAAATGAATGCACGTATCGACGTATCGGGGCAGCCATTGAATGAATGCAACGGATTTGACGCCGACGAATACGAATACTGAATCAGACAAATCCGTACTCTCTGCACATCCCTACAAAACAGTGTCCTGTGTGGTTTCCTCTTTTATTCTTAAACACCTACTGCTTGCGGTGTTTAAGAATAAAGATATAATTTATTTTTTATATTCTGCTTTTCACACGTTTTTCAGCATTTCAAAGCAGATTTCATTCAGGTACTGTAGGTATTTCCCTATCCCCAGAGGGCTTGCAATCTAAGGCCTGGATTCACTATTCTCAGAGAGAATAGTAAATCGCGCAGTACCAGGGGGGGAAGGGGGTGGGGTACCAACCTGCGAAAGCCGGCAGCCATCACACCATTGCGGCGCGAAACTGGTGGTGATAAGTGTCCTTACCTTTTGCCTCCAGCGATGTCTCCGCAGTGTTGGCCCCGGTGCTGCCCCAACTCTTCCTCTTCCAGGGCCGACTCCACCCCGATCGCACGCAAAAAGGGATCCCCTAAGTTTGTACCTGAGGCAATGGAGGGTAAAGTGACTTCCCCAGGGTCACGAGGCTTGACAGTGGGACCCTGATTTCCTCATTCATAGCCCATTGCTCTAACCAGTAGGCTACTCCTCCTCTCTTGATGAAAAAAAATTCTAGACACCTAATATTCACGTACAATAGACATTCTCAGAGCCAATTTAACTTCTTGCTATTGTGTGTGTATTTTGGAAATCCAGAGGTCGACCTGAAGTGGGATAAAATGGATATTTGTGTTGAGTGCCGGTAGTAATTGTGGACACACAGCCACATTTCCTGGGTGCCTGATGCATTTGAGCACTATGGATGCATAATTCTTCCCCAGCACATCCTTTTTCATGCAGCAGTTCATGAAAATATAGCAACAGGCGTCCAGGAGATGTGACTGTGTGCACATTAGAAACATTGGTGCTCAATACAAGTGTTTTTATCACGCTTCTTATTACATTGGCCCCTGAGTGATTTGTGCTGCTGTAAGACTGTGGAAATTTTTAGTGCTGTGTATAGAGTTGGAGAGAAGGACTAATGAGAAAGCACCTTGAGGTTAAGACTCTCCCTACAGAGAGCCCTGGAACTCAGATTGGTGAAGCGGTCTGTGGAGTGTGAGAGCAGATAGGGTCCATCTCTCTTCCCTTTGTGCCCTTGGAAGCAAATTAAAGAATCCAGTTCACAAAGGGGTTACCTAATCATACTGGAATTAAGACACATGGCAAGACTCAACTGTTTATTTTTGTGCATATTAATTAGACAACCCTACTGGTCAAAGTAGAGATTGTCTAAATTGATGTTTTCAAAATGATACCTCTTGGAGTTTACTTTTTTTTGAGAGCCTTTCTCTTTCCAATTTGAAACTATTGTGATATTGGTTGCCAAAAAGGTACTGATGCATGTTTTCATGAGCACTTTATTATTTTTATTGGCCTAGAATAACTGTGGTACTAAATCTTTTTTATGTCTGTAAACAATTTTGGAAAGGAAATTGCTCAATATAAGACCCATTGGTTCCTTATCAAGCAACATGTCCCTTTTCTAGAAGATATGTTCCAACATTGTAGTTAGGTAGAATGAAACATTTGCTTAAAGAGATGCTACCATGCATCATTCCTGTAAATAATATAGTGACCCCCTAGATTTTTCCAGAATCAAAATAAGCAGAAGTAGGGAGGGAGCAGTTTTTCTCCTCTGTCCTCTTTCAGTGAGCAGCAAGAGGGATAAATACATTGTTGGATCTGTTTCATGACCTCAGAAAAGCCCCATGCTCAAAGGAAAGGTCTCCAATTTGTATTTTATGAGACCATAGCTGAAGGGAAGAAATTACTGAATTTATTTATCCCTGAACTATGTTTTCTAGGCCTAAGACCTAGAACTAATTAAAGAGTAAAGGTTTCCCGTTTATGGATGATAGCTTTTTGCCTTAAGGCTTCTTGTCCCTTGCAGCAGAAGAAACTCCTGTTTTTGGAATTTAGAAGATTTTTTGTGGTTCTAGTGGTTTTCCAGTATGGAAACTGGGAGCCTTCTGTTTGCACCATTACTTGCTCAATTAGTGTGACTCAGAGCCACCCAGGCAGTGTTGCAAAGCAGAATGTACCCATCCAGTACTAACCCAAGGAAGAAAGGAGGCAGTTCTCACTAGGTCCAGTGAGGAGATATAGTAAGATCAGAATAGATCAAAGATTTGGATCTCAGGTACAGGGGCTATTCTAGGGATTCCTTTATCTCTAGAGAAATCCATTAGAAGATCTTGGCAGAGAGAAGGAAGGGGCTCTAATCAGAGTGTGCTTGCAACTACTCACTTTTGATGACATGGATTCATCTCCTCAAACTAATAGGGTCATTCATCAAAATGCGTTATGACATTAATGCCATAATGCATGTGATAGTTATGTTACCCGCTTGGCATGAATGCACATTTTTTGAAGGGGTAGGATTGGGGAGAGGTTTGGGTAGGATTAATGAAACTGAGGGGTGCTATTGCATGTTTGTATTACCAGAAATAACTAAACCTTTTTTGCTGGTGTTAAGCTGTCTGATATGCCTGAAACACAATTTGTGGTAAAAATTGCAAATTGCATTTTGGGGATTGGAAAGAGAGAGAGAGCCTCTGGGGAGGTTTTTACAGTAGTCAACAATTTATATCACTCTAAGTGTTACGCGCGCCGGCTGCGGCAGACCCGCGGCTCGGCCCCCTCACCTCTTTTGAAGTGATCCAGCATCTGGACCCTCGTCTCTGGCGGCTGTGGGCCACCGGCTCCATCCTCAGCCTGCCCCCGGGGCCTCCGGCTCTGCTGCAGCTCCTGATGTTCCGCGTTGGGCCTCTGCGTGGCCCGCAGAGAGAGACACCGTCCTGACCAGCGCTGCACACCTCCCTAGGCATGCACGCGCATACACAGCTAGTCCTTAAATAGGGCCCGCGGCGGAAACCTGGCCGCGGCCCCAGATGATGACGTCAGCAGAGCTCCGGTATATAAGCCCGGGCTCCGCTCTCTCAAATTGACTTTGCAACAGGTCCACTCGCTAGTCGAGTACTCGTTGCCTCTTCAATTCCTGGGTCCCGATCCTGATTGCCTTTGTTCCTGTTTCCTTGTTCCTGTGTTCCTGTTCCTTCATCTCTCCTTCGGATTGCTAACCTGGTTTGACCTCTGCATTGCCTGACTACTCTGTTGCTTCTCTCCAGCCTCGGACCTCTGCATTGCCTGACTACTTTGTTGCCTCTCCCCAGCCCCAGACCTCTGCATCGCTTGACCATGCCATTGCTTCTCTCCAGCCCTGGACTTCTGCTTCGTCTGACCATCCTTGTGACTCTCTCCTCGTCTAGACCTCAGCCTTGCTTGCCACTGCTTCCAGACTGCCACCAGCCCTGATCCCAGCTTGCTTAAAGACACCTCTTCAGCCTTTGTCTTGGACGTGGTTCATTCAGGCTTTGGCCTGCTCTTGCTCGGGCGCCCTCTGTCAGACTGTGTTCCTACTGGCGCCCAGGTCTCCGGGACTCCACTTCGTCCAGTATAGACTGATACCTACACTAGTTGCTGCCTCTGGGCTGACCTCGATCCACCCATCGACGACTACTGATGGAAGCCACCTAAGTCCAGCCTGCCCCGGCACCCAAAGGCTCAACCCACGGGGAATGAGGGCTGGTATTGGTGAAGTGCCGGCCAGCCTCCATCCATCAGCCCTCTCTGCCTGCCAATGGTGGGGACCCGTAGGATCCCTCCTACGGGTAGTGTCAACCTCACCTCGGCCCAAGGGTCCAGCTCCGGTGTAACACTAGGAGGGCCAGTTAATACCTCAAGGTGAGGTTTTGGTTGTGGTTTAGGGTTTTGGGGCCCGTTTGACATGCAGAGTGAGACATACGAACATCGCAGTACACTTCAGTGAAGATTTGAAGTAATTTGGAGTGAGGAAAGTATCACAAAGATGAAATTTTTACAATGTTCTCTCACCCTAGCTTTCTACAATCTTCTTTCAAGCTAGGGTGAAAGAACATTGTAGAAATCTCTTTAAGCAAGCTGGGATCAGGGCTGGTGACAATCTGGAAGCAGTGGCAAGCAAGGCTGAGGTCTAGACGAGGAGAGAGTCAAAAGAATGCTCAGACGAAGCAGAAGTCCAGGGCTGGAGAGAAGCAATGGCATGGTCAAGCGATGGAAAGAGGCAACGGAGTAGTCAGGCAATGCAGTTTGTATGTCTCACTCTGCATGTCAAACTGGCCCTCAAACCCTAATCAATCACCAAAACCTCACCTCAGGTATTAGCTGGCCCTCCTTTAGTGTTATAAATAGTTGACTACTATGAAGGCCATATAAAGAGTCTCTCTCTCTCTCTCTCACACAGTAGTGATACACTACCTATGTATAACATGTGGTAAGTCTAAGATTATCATAAACACCTCCTTATCCATGTGAAATTATAGCATTTTGATGAATCTAGGGGACTGTGTGTTATGCCAGATGTTTCCATTGAAGAAGTTGCATTTTTAGTTAAGTATTCATTTTTGAAACACCACCTTTTATGTGAAGAGTCACTTATTGGAGTGATTGACTGCCAGATCCCCTGACGTTTTGCTTCTCCATGTTCGGAATGAACCAAGGGGGCAGCAACAAGTTAGTTGAGTCTCAGCCTTGCGGAGAGCCTTTATCAGCTGGAGGGTTGTGGAACAGAGGCTACAGAGGATGAACATATGAGTTGTATAAACAGAGCTGGGTTTTGCTACTTTTATTGGTTGGTTATCTAATAAATGTATTTAGATCCTTTAGGGCTCTGAATAATGCAGCTGTGACTGTTTCTTATGTACTCATTCTGAAATATGTACAAACATACTTCTTCGGAGAGGTTCAGATTTTGGAGAATCAAGATGACTAGTTAGCTTTGGTCAAGAGTTAATTATGACACAGAGAATTTGAACTACATGGATACCCCACTCATTCATTTTAGAAGTGTTTGCATATAATCAAAACATAATCCCCAGCCCTACCGTACACTGCTGCAATTTTCTTTTTTTCAAACCAGAGTCTAAACCCCAGTGTCTACTGCTTGGACCTTGCACGATAATTAAAAGTAGTGTTGTCATGCTCCGGACACAATAAACAAAACCATTTGGAACCTGCATGAATAATTTAATCACTCAGCAAGGCCTGCCAGGCTATGGAGACACAGCAGCTTCCCCAAATTAATAAAGGATTTTATGGAACCATAAAAAAAGTAATAATTTAATCATTTTAAAAAGGGCACAGACTACAGCGCTTATTAAATGCTGGGTATAGCTGAGGTGTGCACTGGGATGAAATAGAAAGCTCACTCAGCAATGTGCCAAATGCATGCCTTCCACTTTTGCTGACAGGCAGATAACCTGACTCAAGCATTTAATAAGCTATATTTACTGATCATTTTTTACTGACTTGGTGGGTCAAGGTAATGTGCTAATGAAGAAAAGGACTGGGACACAGAGGAATATTCTTTATCCATTTTCATTTACTAAATAGATATCCCATACTTTTTCAAAATTTGAACAATAACTTACTCTCTACCTTGCTCTTTGCCCAGTACCCACACTGTTCTGATAAGCCATTGTTCTCTACAGCAGTAAAGAAAAATTGGAGTGTTTATCGGCTTTAGGGATCCTAGGAAGGGTTCGGATTTGATTGCATGTTCATTTTGGATAATTTTGATTGATATTTTTGTAATGCTCATCACAAAAGATGAAGGAGAGAGCGAGCAACAAAAGAGAAAATAGATATGAAAGAAAAAGACGGAAAGTAGAAACCTGTTCTTTCTCTAAACAGCTATAAAAAAAAAAAGTTGGTAAGACACTGAGGACAATAAACAAAGTTACTGAGGTCTTTGACATGTAAATTTGAAACTTAAAGGGCAAACTAAAGTTATGCTGATAGGGAATTTAAAAAAATAAAATGTGTGTCTAATATTCTATTAGTTATAAATTAGAACTTAGATACATGGTTAAGAAGGTGCAGATGATTCTTGTTTACAACATCACTACAAACATTACATTTTTTTAAAAGTTGCATACACCTGATGGATAGGTGTAGAAATAGACACTAAAAGGTGAATTTTCAAAAAGTTGCACATGTAAAACAGCTTGTCATCATGTATATCCCATTTTACAAACCCAAACATAACACGCGTAAGTAAGCATGTGCGAGGAAAATTACACATGTAATAAGGGGGCAGTCCAAGGGTGTTCCCGGCGGGGACATCATTTACCAGTATAATTTGTAGGGATGTGCAGAGCAAAATTTTATGTTCATATTTTTTATGTCCGAAAGGGGGTCCCACTTGCGGCCAATATGGACATAAAAAAAATCCAATGAGTTGGGTATATGTACATATGTGCAAAAAAAAATTTTAAACCCCCTCACCCTCCTTAATCCCCCCCCCAGACTTACCACAACTCCCTGGTGATCGAGCGAGGAGTGAGGACGTCATTTCTGCAATCCTTGGCGAGAAGCATGTGACGTCGGTGGCACGTCGAGTGACGCGGCGTCACATGATTCCCGGCTCGTTCGCGCCGGACGGCTCGTTCGGCCCAAAAAGAACTTTTGGCCAGCTTGGGGGGCCTCCTGACCCCCCCAAGCTGGCCAAAAGTTCTTTTTGGCCGAACGAGCCGTCCGGCGCGAACGAGCCGGGAATCATGTGACGCCGCGTCACTCGACGTGCCACCGACGTCACATGCTTCTCGCCAAGGATTGCAGAAATGGCGTCCTCACTCCTCGCTCCATCACCAGGGAGTTGTGGTAAGTCGGGGGGGGGGGGGATTAAGGAGGGTGAGGGGGTTTATATTTTTATTTTGGCTCAACAATCGCGATTTCCCACATATCGAACATATCTATGTTCGATATGTGGGAAATCCGATCGTTTATGTCGAATCAATTTTTTAAGTAAAAAAAAAATATGAGTTGCGTTTTACTAATGCGGTCAATCCGAATGCACACCCCTAATAATTTGTTATTTTAGAACCTGCCAGAGAGACACCCATAAATCTGTTACCTGTGTATATTTACATCTGTTAATTATCTGGTATGAGAATAAAAGTCTTTTTTGTCAAACACTGACCCGGTGAAGAGTGTGGATAAACTGGAGGGAGTTCAGGCTGAAGAACCAGGAGGGTTTCGATGACTGTGCAAACTGGTGGCTGAATTGGTAAACCTGGTAATTTGTTTCATGTGTGCATGTTTTAAAATTTGCAAACTTGCAAGTGTGAAAGGCAAGTGCTAAGAAACAGAAAATACTATCTTACTTATCCAGGTAATTAGCATTTTATTTTACTTATCTGGTCATCTTACTTATCTGGATAGGACTTAAAAAGCACTACTTAGTAGGATAAGTAGCACTTTTTGAGATTTATCTTACTAGGATACATTCATTCTGCATATCTTTTAAATACACGAGAATGTAGGATAGATTTTCTCATTGTTACATTTTGCCTGCGCATTTCCATGCACAATAAAAAAAAATGACCATGAGCGAGTACACCCCTATACATGCATATATGCTTGCATGTGTGCATGTTTTAAACTTATGCTCTATGTGCCCAAATATGTCTGTAGGAAAGAATTGTTTCTAAGATTGTTTCCAGAGTAAACAATGCACTAAGAATGCATTAATGTCAGTGTGTTAATTAGCTTGCATTAACATTTTATATTAATGATATGAAAATGTGTTTTACATTAGTTTACTAACATTACAGTAAGTGCATTGATGTGGACATTATTGTAAAAATTCATCTCCCAGAAGTATAGTTGATATTTTTTGCTTTAATGGATCGATCTATTTCACTTTTTGTAGTTTTAACACATTATTTTATTATTTTTTAGTAATATCGTAATGGATTTTTAACAATAGCCATCATCAAGCATTATACAATACATGAGATAACAATATTTAATTCATATTATCCTCCAATCCTCCCACCCACTTCCAACCTTGCATGCCACAGTTAAGCTCAATGAAGCTAAGGTACACATTTAATGATAAGCCTCCTTTTAATTCAAGAAAATAAAAAGTCTCATTGCACCTCCATTGATAATAAATTAATATAACT
The DNA here is from genome assembly GCF_901001135.1 of Rhinatrema bivittatum. Lineage (NCBI taxonomy): Eukaryota > Metazoa > Chordata > Amphibia > Gymnophiona > Rhinatrematidae > Rhinatrema > Rhinatrema bivittatum. The sequence continues at coordinate 800,867,628 of NC_042615.1, read as the reverse complement.
ACCCAATATCAAAAGGGATTTTCTATCTTTTGGAATTTTAAATCTTAAGGTCTTATATTCTAAACATAATAGTTCCAATAACTCAGATTTCCATATATTAATATCAGGAGCAGACATATCCAACCATTTAATAAGAAGACTTTTTTTTTGTAATCGAACAACATTTAAGCAACTCTTTTCCAGACCTGAATTTCTGAAGTGTAGTAGATGTCAGAAGTTTTGCCACTGTATGCAGAAAAATATGAATTCTGATCACACTATCGTCACAGACCTATATTCCAGCTAATAGATACAGAGGTGATGGAATGTGACGTGAAGAAGAAATTCATGACTGAGCTATCTGTTCTGCAAGCAAGCTGTGTAAGTACTTAGGCCCCTCCCTCAAGTCTAACTGTCTTTTCCCATAAACAAGATGAGGAACTTTTGACCAAAAACAACTTAATCAACCCAGGGAAAGGTCCCCAAATCTACCTGGAAACAAAATATAAGCAAGCTAGGAAGGAGGGTTTATCAAACAGGAGGACTCACAGATGAACTCTGCAACAGCAAAATCTGCTTGGAGATGAGAACAGCCTATTCAAAGGGCAAGCTCATCAGATAGGTCAACTCACAGAAAAACTCTGACACAGCAAGCCAATTCACTGGTCAAAAGATTACAGGACCAGACCAAACCCAGCTCTGGAGTTGCCACATAGCAGGAGCAGGGAACTCCCAATGGGAAAGGGAAGTATCACTTTGCAATGAAGAAATAACCCCTTTTTACGCTCTGATTGACTATGCATGAACTATTGAATATCCATGTTCTGACTGTTAAAAGTTGCAGTAGAGAATGACTCAGGGCAGTGATCAGAGAGAGATACTCATTAACACCTAAAGATGACACCTGAGCCATGGCCAGCAGACCCACTTTAGCATGCCCAAAGTTTCCCCATGGAAAGAAAAATTCCTGTCTGCTGCATTGTGGCTGGGGCAACAGAGATTTCAACATATGCTGCCACTTCAAGGACATCCTTCATAAAGCACAGCTTCTCCCATAGATCTGCAAACTGGACCTCAATAAGGGTGAGAACTGATGGTAATCTTCTACTGTCTTACCATAGTTCGTTAGTCCAGCACATTATTTTTTCTGTGCACTAATAGGCAATATGTTGGATTCGTGGACCCTTGGGCCGATCGGAACCAAAGGAGAAGTTGCTGTAGATGGTGGCCGCAGTGGCCCCGACCGGGAGGCGGCAAAGACAGGCTCGGAACTGTTACACTTGCCGTGCAGATAGTAGTGGAACCGCCGGTGAGACCGCTTACCTGGAGGTGAGAAACGTAGTACACAGTCCGAGTCGGGGCAGGCGGCAGGCAATCAGGAACCAGAAGCAGATAATCCAAAGGCAGGCAGCAGGCAGCGAAATCCAATACACAGTCCGAGTCGGGGCAGGCGGCAGGCAATCAGGAACCAGAAGCAGATAATCCAAAGGCAGGCAGCAGGCAGCGAAATCCAATACACAGTCCGAGTCAGGACAGGCGGCAGGCAATCAGGAACCAGAAGCAGATAATCCAAAGGCAGGCAGCAGGCAGCGAAATCCAATACACAGTCCGAGTCAGGCAACAGTCAACAGGCAGGATCCAAAGGCACAATCCCCAGACAAGAGCTCAAGAGCAATTGTGGCCGAAGCAGTGAATCAGGGAAACAGCTCCCTTTAAATAGTCCAGTTTCCCGCGCTGAATTGCCTCTGCCGGCGTCTGACGTCAGGGGGGCGTGGCCAGGACCCGAATCGCGTGAGAATTGGTTCCCCTAGTCGCGCGGGGGTGCTGGCTGGCGCGCGTGAGAGAAACGCCCCGATCCCTGCCCGATCGCGCTGCTACTGCTGCCAAGTCGGCCCCGCCATTCCCCGGAGCCCGGACGGTTCCTCCCACACGCCGTCGCGCCGAGACCCACGCGGCCGAGGTAACAGGAACTGGCTGAAGGAGGAACTCTGGAAGCCCTATGCGACCAAGGGCTTTGGCGAGGAAGGTGGTGACGACGGAGCTGGTCCAGTAGTGGGAAGATCTTCGCCCTGGAAGCCGATCCTCCCCCGAGAGGAGCTCGTAGGAGTTCGGCCGCTGGGACTTAGGAGATTCACCCTGGAAGCCGGAGTCCCCCCAGGAGGAGCCTGTAGGGAACCCGGCCGCTGGGACTTAGGCGGACCCGCGAGGGCCAAGTCGGATGAAGTCCAAGGTCAATTGCCGAAGGGTCGTCGCTCGCCAGTCCAGAGTCAGGAACCAAGGGATCACCGTAAGCCAGTCCGAGGTCAGGAGCCAAAGCGTCAACGGAAGCCGGTCCGGGGTCAGAAGCCAGAGGATCACCATAAGCCGAACCAGGGTCAGAAGCCAGGGAAGCGTAGTAAGCCAGTCCAAAGGTCAAGAGCCAGGAAACACCGTCAGCCGAACCAGGATCAAAGATCAGGAAAAGCAGGGGAGCTCAGGATGCAGCAACTGGAGTCAGGAGAACCTGGGAACCTCGTTGCAAGGCGACGTTCTGGTCCAGCTGCAGGGCTTAAGTACCCTGCAGCGTCTGATGTCATCAGGAGGCGTTCCCCAGGTTTCCCGCTCTGGCCCCTTTAAATTTATGGCTGAGACGTGCGCGCGCATCTAGGGGGCAGGGCCTACCGCCGCGAGGCGCCGGCTGCTCCGGCGAGGTAAGGAGGCAGGAGCAGAAGCAGCTGCAGGCCTGGGCGAGGTGGGGAGACGCCGGGCCTGCGGCAGCCGAGGCCCCTGGAGGCCCGGGGAGCGCGGGACCCGCGCCAACTCGCGACCAGGTGGGTGGCGATTCTGGGGGCGGCCCGGAATCGCAACACAATAAGCTGTTTAGTATAGTTTTTCATCTCATGTCCTTATTAGCATAGGTTTTTCACTAAAATCTCATAAGCTAATTAACATTCAGTAAAAGCACTGTTAACATGAATGAACTAGATTGTATTTCCTAACAGAGCTTCTAGTATGCGTTAACAATTACAAAAGCATTACCATACTTTATTACTTTGGCATTATAAAGTTTTCTCCTCCTCCAACAATTTACACCATAAGAACATAAGAAATTGCCATTCTGGGTCAGACCAAGGGTCCATCAAGCCCAGTATCCTGTTTCAACAGTGGCCAATCCAGGCCATAAGAACCTGGCAAGTACCCAAAACCTACGTCTATTCCATGCTACGGTTGCTAGTAATAGCAGTGGCTAAGTCAACTTAATTAATAGCAGGTAATGGACTTCTCCTCCAAGAACTTATCCAATCCTTTTTTAAACACAGCTATACTAACTGAACTAACCATGTCCTCTGGCAACAAATTCCAGAGTTTAATTGTGCGTTGAGTGAAAAAGAACTTTCTCTGATTAGTTTTAAATGTGCCATATGCTAACTTCATGGAGTGCCCCCTAGTCTTTCTATTATCTGAAAGAGTAAATAACTGATTCACATTAACCAGTTCTAGACTTCTCATGATTTTAAGCACCTCTATCATATCTCCCCTCAGCCGTCTCTTCTCCAAGCTGAAAAGTCCTAACCTCTTTAGTCTTTCCTCATAGGGGAGCTGTTCCATTCCCCTTATCATTTTGGTAGCCTTTCTCTGTACCTTCTCCATCGCAATTATATCTTTTTTGAGATGCGGTTACCAGAATTGTATGCAGTATTCAAGGTGCGGTCTCACCATGGAGCGATACAGAGGCATTATGACATTTTCTGTTTTATTCACAATTCCCTTTCTAATAATTCCCAACATTCTGTATCCTTTTTTGACTGCCACAGCAAACTAAACCGACAATTTTAATGTGTTATCCACTATGACGCCTAGATCTCTTTCTTGGGTGGTAGCTCCTAATATGGAACCTAACATTGTCTAACTATAGCATGGGTTATTTTTCCCTATATGCATCACCTTGCACTTATCCACAATAAATTCCATCTGCCACTTTAATGCCCAATTTTCCAGTCTCAGAAGTTCTTCCTGCAATTTATCACACTCTGCTTGTGATTTAACTACTCTGAACAATTTTGTATCATCTGCAAATTTGATTACCTCACTCATCGCATTTCTTTGCAGATCATTTATAAATATATTGAAAAGTACGGGTCCCAATACAGATCCCTGAGGCACTCCACTGCCCACTCCCTTCCACTGAGAAAATTGTTCATTGAATCCTACTCTCTGTTTCCTGTCTTTTAGCCAGTTTGCAATCCATGAAAGGACATCGCCACCTATCTCATGACTTTTTACTTTTTTCTAGAAGCCACTTATGAGGAACTTTGTCAAACACCTTCTGAAAATCCAAATACACTGCATCTACCTGTTCACCTTTATCTACATGTTTATTAACTCCTTCAAAAAAAGTGAAGCAGATTTGTGAGGTAAGACTTGCCTTGGGTAAAGCCATGCTGTCTTTGTTCCATTAAACCATGTCTTTCTATATGTTCTGTGATTTTTATATTTAGAATACTTTCCACTATTTTTCCTGGCACTGAAGTCAGGCTCACTAGGCTATAGTTTCCCGGATCACCCCTGGAGCCCTTTTTAAATAATGGGGTTACATTAGCCACCCTCCAATCTTCAGGTACCTAGGATGATTTTAATGATAGGTTACATCCTGGAGCTGGTAACTCCCAGGAGCTCTGGCAGTAAAAGGAAGTGTGTAGAGATGTGAATCGGAACCGGAATCTGATCGGTTCCAGTTCCGATTCAAATCTTAAAATTTTTATCGTCCGGCTCGATTTTTTTTTTGTTATCGGCTGCGCCTATCCGATAACAAAAAAACCCTCCCGAACCCCAAAAAACGTTTTAAAATTACCTGGTGGTCCAGTGGGGGCGCGTCAGGGTGGTCCTTTCCCAGGAGTACACACTTCTAGGGATGTGAATCGTTTTTTGACGATTTAAAAAATCATCCGATATTTTTTAAATCGTCAAAAATCATTAGAGTGCGCGATACAATACAAATTCCCCCGATTTATCGTGAAAAATCATTAATCGGGTACGGGAGTTATTTGGGGGGAGGGTGGGAAAACCGGCACACCAAAACAACCCCTAAACCCACCCCGACCCTTTAAAATGAATCCCTTACCCTCCCGAATCCCCAAAAATGTTTTAAATTACCTGGTGGTCTAGCTGGGGGGGGTCCCGGCGCGATCTCCCACTCTCGGGCCATCGGCACCATTTTGGCTGCCACTAATAAAAGTGGCGCCGATGGCCCGATAAAAAAAAAAAACACCGACCCTTTAAAACTTACCCCTTAGCCTCCCCCACCCTCCCGACCCCCCAAAAATCTTTTAAAATTACCTGGTGGTCCAGTGGGGGTGCGGGGAGCGATCTCCCGCTCTCAGGCCATTGGCTGCCACTAATAAAAATGGCGCCGATGGCCCTTTGCCCTTACCATGTGACAGGGAATCCGTGCCATTGGCCCCTGTCACATGGTAGGAACACAAGATGGCGCCAATAAATCGGGGAAATTTGTATTGTATCGCGCACTCTAACGATCTTTGATGATTTAAAAAATATCGGACAATTTTTTAAATCGTCAAAAAACGATTCACATCCCTAGAAGTGTGTACTCTTAGGAAAGGACCACCCTGACACTGCTTTTTCAGTTCTCCAGATACAAGACCATACAGTCCAATACTCTCTACATACCAGGGAAACGCCCTGGTATGTAGAGAGCCCTCTCAGGGGTTAGCCTCATCCTAATAGGTCATCTAATAAAGCTCACATCCCACATACTATCAGCTGTGTAGTATGGGAGAATTTCAGGTAAACTACACACATCTAAATCCAATCCCCAATCCATCAAACCCAGACATATGCCTTCACAATTTCAACCCCATCAAAACAATCTGGGGAAATGGTAAACATAGACAGGACTTCCAGGGATACCCAAGATGCCACCATCAGGTCTCACATCACCTTGTACCAGAGAATTCCCCCTTTAACTTTCCTCCACCAACAACCCCCAATTACACCACCAAACTCCGCCTTCTTGTGAACTCCAGTTCCATCAATAACAACATCCCTAAGGTTTTTCACCAGTTCTTTGAAGAATTCCTAGACTTTATATTCCTCACTGAAACCAGGCTCCCCAAGCATGGAAGAGTGAATTCTTACTCATTCTGTCCCCCAGTTTTTCAATTCTTCTCCATAGCAGGAGCATCAAGTGATGGGGGAGAGTAGTGGAAATAGTGTAGCCATCCCCTGTCATAGCATAGATTGTTTAAGATGATGAGCATCTACTGGTCCCCCTGACGCAGCTTAGGTGAGAAACACGGCCATTTCAGGGTTCCTTGATTAGTAAGTGTATTGTATTTTTGAAATGGTTTCTTCTGTTGCCTGTAACTAAATAAAATTGGGGACTCATGTATTGAACAATGTTTCATCATTTTTTGATCCATACATTATTTTCTTTGATTCATTTATATGTGTGTGCTGTTTACTCCACATTTTTGCTATGAAGAATAAGTCTTGACATCTTTTGTGCAGCCAGTCTACTTATTTTGTAATACAGAGGTGGCCAACTCCAATGCTCAAGAGCCACAAACAGACTTGGTTTTCCAGATATCCTCAAGGAATATGCATGAGATGGATTTGCATTCACTGCCTCTGTTGTATGCAAATGTATCTGATTCATATTCATGATGGATATCCTGAAAACAAGGCCTGTTTTGTGGCTCTTGAGGACCAGAGTTGACCACCCCTATTGTAATGGATGATTAGCAAGTTTAGCTACAAAGCAAAACCCATTTTTTGCTTATTCATTTTATTAGTGTCTGGTTGCTCTTTCAGGATCCCAATCAGAATTCATCTTTTCAGCATGGTTAGGAAGGTATGTTCCAACTCCCCTGCCTTTGTGTAAGACTAAGGAGTCTCAGATAAAAAAAAATCCCAAATTCTAAAAAGCAAAATCACTGTTTAACCTGAGGAAATAACCTATTATATGCAAAATAACTTAACCAGAGCTTGAAACAGCAAAAAAAAAAAAATAAATAGAGAGAGAGAGAGAGAGAACCATTTCACTGCTGAGGAACATTGGGGCCTGGTCTCTATCATACACTTCCCATGTTAATTAAATCTCACCTTGTTCACTCCCTCATCTTCTTTCTATCGATTTTTCATTCTCACGTATTAGGCACAAACAGCAAAAGGCAAATTTAATGGCAACCATTAATAATTATCCCACAAATGTTACTCAACTAATTGATTATTTGTTTGGTGACAAGATTATAGGAAATGAGTTTTGTATGATTTAAGGAACATATAAACAGTCCTAGTCACAGTTGGCAGGCTGGAATAGGAAATTAATGGGATGGGACTCAAGGATGTGCCATATGGAAAGTGATTTAATATACTAAACTTTCAGATAGAAATCTTGGTTTCAAGTACACTTTATTAGACATTAGTGAATTCTTTGCAGGTTTTAATCCAGGAACTTTCCTTGCACTGACAAGAATTATCCAACTTTCAAGAACACATAGGTTCTTTCTCTGGGTGTGGAATGAGTACATTATTGAAAAAAAATTAGTGTTTTATAGATTATAAAACATGAAGATGGCGTCAGCACATGCAGAAATGTTACTATATATATCTATATCTATAGATTATAGCATATCCATTTATTTGTAACATATTTTGCATGAATCAATGTTCCAGTCTTAAAAGAGTTAAATGTTTTAATTCAGGCAAAAATAAAATGGTTTAAGAAAAGCATTATATTGGAATACTTTTTTCAAGTCTTTATTTTAATTTCAAATTCCATATATAATGCACCCTATTTTTAAAGCTTATAGTTGCATGTTGACTTACGAATTACATTAACGATCAAGCTCTTTATACAATAACTATGAGTATCCTAGTACAAATAATTCCCTTACTTATTTCCTCCAATGGCATTTCTCACCACCTTTATGCTGAAGACATCCATATCTTTCCATAATGTGTATACCAACTATTGCAAATGTTATAATGACATGTCAATGCAGGCTTAAGTTCTGTCTATACTGTGTCATCGTATATGTTTATCTCTGGCTCCTGAATAAGTACCAGTCTCTTGTTAGGGTTCAAAAAGAATTGGTCATGCAGATGGTGTATAATGTACTGAGCTGGATAGGGACCTCATCCTAAGGGAATCTCCTCCATGATTCCCACTGACTGTTAGCTTCTCAAAACTCACAAAGTAAACCAGGATATATTCCAGTAAACAAAGCTTTTATTTCTAGTGATACCCCAGCAGTCAGAGTAAGTAACTCAGTGTGAAATGCTCTGATTATATTAGGGAACATAGGCATCCACAGCTAGGATGCAATAGTTATAAAAAATAATGTGTAACATAATAGCTCTTCAACAATTAAATACAACTTTCTCTTCTTTATGCGAACAACTCCTATGTTTCAGTTCCTCCTTCTACGGTTTAAAGTATATATCAAGATAAATTTTCCCAACAACCAATAATGGGCCGGATTTTGAGGTACACGCGGGCGTACATTTTTGTGCGCAACCCGGCGCGCACGAATGTATGCCCAGTTTTATAACATGTGCGTGCAGCCGCGCGCATGTTATAAAATCTGGGGTAGGCGCGTGCAAGGGAGTACACACTTGTGCACCTTGCGTGCGCTGAGCCCTAGGGCAGCCCCGATGGCTTTCCCTGTTCCCTCCCAGGCCGCTCTGAAATCGGAGCGGCCTTGAAGGGAACTTTCCTTCTGCCCCCCCCACCTTCTCCTCCCTTCCCCTCCCCTGGCACAGCCGCTGTGCTGGAGTCCTTGGTCCCGCCCCGCCCCTTTCACAAAGCCCCGGGACATACGCTCGTCCTGGGGCTTGTGCGCATCGCCAGGCCTATGCAAAATAGGCTCGGCATGCGTAGGGCTTTTAAAATCTGCCCCAATGATTCTTCCCTTTTTTTTAGGGAGCCATGGTTTTCACAGTCCTATCATAAAGTTTATCACTTAAGATATATCAGTACTCACCCACATGGACATATATTAATGCTATTCAGTAACAGTAGGAAACTCTGTAACATTTCGGAATCTCTTTTGGTGACCATCCAAGCAATAGCAAATGATTTCTCCACTGTCCCCAGCTCTCTCCCTTCTGAGGCTTCCTCATGTTAAAATCTCTCCACCAACCAAGGGACCTCTAAACTCTCTTCTACCCCTAGGACTTAGGTAAGGTCCCCTGGTTGCTTCCCCTTGAGGAGAAACACCTCTCTTCCTCCATCCTTTCCCTTTGAAAGGGAAAACCCCTGCAGGGTTCCCTTATAAGAAAGGCCAACCAGGTCAATCCATGCTCTGGATTGGTTCCCTCCACCATCTCATGCCAACATTTTCTACTGAAGGAACACTTCCTCTACAGGACTTCTTTTCTCATCCTTCTTACAGGAAAACTTATGCAATTAAGGTCAATTAACCATTCTTCCTGCATTTATTCCATACAAAGGCATTATGTAAGTTTACCAGAGAGGATGTCATCTAGTGGTATTCATGATACTATCCTTCCCACTATAAAGGTGAATTTTATAAGCCAGGCACACCCCAAAAGCAGACGATACATGCACAGATCAGGCCGGCATGCACCATGCAGATTTTAAAAGCCAACAGGATACAAACATATTTGCCGCTATGTGTACAAATAAAAAGTTCAAAAAAATGGGCAGGGCATAGTTGTTCCTGGATTTAAACTTGAAATTAGCATGCAAATATAAGTGCTAGGGTAACATTACTTCTGCTATGGATGACATGTAAGTTTAAAATAAAGATAAATAGACAGATCAGTGGGGTTTTAAGGGTTGGGACTAAAAGGGAAGAAAAGTCTTTCTTATTGGCTAAAAAATGTATATTACAAAAGTGGACACCAGAGGACCTTCCCACTATTGGGCAACTGAAGCACATGCTTTTTCAAACCTGTCAATTGGAGAAATACATCGAACAACAAGCACTGTTCCTTTTTGACAATATGGGATTTATACTTGCAATGTATATCCCCACAAGTGAGGATTTTGGTTTTGACTGACTTTACTTTGTAGGGGTATGTGGACATTGTTTGCTATCAGGACTTTATGTTGTTCATCCTCTGGTCAGAACTGCAAAGGGAAAGGGGTTTTGGGGAGGGGAAGTTGGGGGGTTGAGGGTATTACTCCATTATAGGGATGTGAATCGTTTTAGGACGATTAAAATTATCGTCCGATAATTTTAATATCGTCTTAAACCGTTATGGAACACAATACAATACAGATTCTAACGATTTATCGTTATAAATCGTTAGAATCGTGAGCCGGCACACTAAAACCCCCTAAAACCCACCCCCGACCCTTTAAATTAAATCCCCCACCCTCCCGAACCCCCCCCCAAATAACTTAAATAACCTGCGGGTCCAGCGGCGGTCCGGAACGGCAGCGGTCCGGAACGGGCTCCTGCTCTGAATCTTGTCGTCTTCAGCCGGCGCCATTTTCCAAAATGGCGCCGAAAATGGCGGCGGCCATAGACGAAAAAGATTGGACGGCAGGAGGTCCTTCCGGACCCCCGCTGGACTTTTGGCAAGTCTCGTGGGGGTCAGGAGGCCCCCCACAAGCTGGCCAAAAGTTCCTGGAGGTCCAGCGGGGGTCAGGGAGCGATTTCCCGCCGCGAATCGTTTTCGTACGGAAAATGGTGCTGGAGGTCGTTCAGCGAGGCGCCGGAACCCTCGCTGAACGACCTCCTGCAGTCGATCTCCTGCCGGCGCCATTTTCCGTACGAAAACGATTCGCGGCGGGAAATCGCTCCCTGACCCCCGCTGGACCTCCAGGAACTTTTGGCCAGCTTGTGGGGGGCCTCCTGACCCCCACGAGACTTGCCAAAAGTCCAGCGGGGGTCCGGAAGGACCTCCTGCCGTCCAATCTTTTTCGTCTATGGCCGCCGCCATTTTTCGGCGCCATTTTGGAAAATGGCGCCGGCTGAAGACGACAAGATTCAGGAGCAGGAGCCCGTTCCGGACCGCTGCCGTTCCGGACCGCCGCTGGACCCGCAGGTTATTTAAGTTATTTGGGGGGGGTTCGGGAGGGTGGGGGATTTAATTTAAAGGGTCGGGGGTGGGTTTTAGGGGGTTTTAATGTGCCGGTTTTTCGATTTTTCGATTTTTAACGACCCGCAGGTTATTTAAGTTATTTGGGGGGGGTTCGGGAGGGTGGGGGATTTAATTTAAAGGGTCGGGGGTGGGTTTTAGGGGGTTTTAATGTGCCGGTTTTTCGATTTTTCGATTTTTCGATTTTTAACGATTTTTAACGATTTTTCACGATATTTTACCCCCCCAAACGGCAACAATACGATTCCCTCCCCCTCCCAGCCGAAATCGATCGTTAAGACGATCGAGGACACGATTCACATCCCTACTCCATTACATTGTTGCACGATTGTGCGTCAGGGTGTAGCAGAGTATATGCACCCTGACTCTAGTTTGTGTGTTTACATGCAATATCTTAATAAACAAATTTAATCATAAATTAGGGGGTTTGGAAGTCCTATTCCTTACCTAGGCAAGCTGGGAACAGAATTAGTTAACGGTGTCTTACATGGTAGAAGCGGCATTTGTGCATAGACAAGCATCCACTTAAAATTTGGTGCACATGTCAGGCTATTTTATAACGTGTGCATATACATGTGTATGTTATAAAATGGCTCTGTCCCTGGATGAGGGCCGATGAATGCATGCACATTTCCGCTCGTTCACCAGTTTAACATTTACTGTCACTGTGCATTATCAATAAATGGCAACTTTGGTTCCCCTATAATATAATAACTCTCCCCATTCTTTCCACAAATCCATCAGTTGCACCCAAGCAGAGGGTAAGAAGAGTCCCCCCATCCAGAATCCTTTTGCAAGAGTTGTCTTAGTGATATAAATGGTAGGGATGTGAATCGTTTTTTGACGATTTAAAATATCGTCCGATATATTTTAAATCGTCAAAAATCGTTAGGGCCACGATACAATACCAATTCCCCCGATTTATCGTTAAAAAATCGTAAATCGGGGGAAGGGGGAGGGCAGGAAAACCGGCACACTAAAACCCCCTAAAACACACCCCCAACCCTTTAAATTAAATCCCCCACCCTCCCGAACCCCCTCCCCCCCCAAATGCTTTAAATTACCTGGGGATCCAGCAGTAGTCCAGAACGGTGGCGGTCCGGAACGGCCCCCTCAATTGAATCCTGTTGTCTTCAGCCGGCGCCATTTTGCAAAATGGCCACCGCAAAATGGCGGCGGCCATAGACCAAAACGATTCGACGCAGGAGGTCATTCCGGACCCCCGCTGGACTTTTGGCAAGTCTTGTGGGGGTCAGGAGGCCCCCCCCAAGCTGGCCAAAAGTTCCTGGGAGTCCAGCGGGGTTCCGGGAGCGATTTCTTGCCGCGAATCGTTTTCCGTACGGAAAATGGCGCCGGCAGGAGATCGACTGCAGGAGGTCGTTCAGCGGCGGTCCGGAAGCCCCACTGAACGACCTCCTGCAGTCGATCTCCTGCCGGCGCCATTTTCCGTACGGAAAACGATTTGCGGCAAGAAATCGCTCCCGGAACCCCGCTGGACTCCCAGGAACTTTTGGCCAGCTTAGGGGGGCCTCCTGACCCCCACAAGACTTGCCAAAAGTCCAGCGGGGGTCCGGAACGACCTCCTGCGTTGAATCGTTTTGGTCTATGGCCGCCGACATTTTGCGGCGGACATTTTGCAAAATGGCGCCGGCTGAAGACAACAGGATTCAATTGAGGGGGCTGTTCCGGACCGCCGCCGTTCTGGACCACTGCTGGATCCCCAGGTAATTTAAAGCATTTGGGGGGGGTTCGGGAGGGTGGGGGATTTAATTTAAAGGGTCGGGGGTGGGTTTTAGGGGGTTTTAGTGTGCCGGCTCACGATTTTAACGATTTTCATGATAGTTTACACCCCCAAACGGCAACAATACGATTCCCTCCCCCTCCCAGCCGAAATCGATCGTTAAGACGATCGAGGACACGATTCACATCTCTAATAAATGGATCTTTCCTGGGAGAACCTTCATATATGCTATTCACCATGAACTTTATACTCTAAGACCTGGCTACATACAAAGGACTGAATGTGTACAGATCATTTTTATTTATCTATTTATTGTTTTGTATTTCTAGACCATCTTTTCAGTTTTTCATTTTTATCTAAAGATGGTATACAGCTCTGCCCCAAAGAGCATAAAAGAATGTCAGTGGAAGAAGTGGGATGTGAACTTGGCTTTCACTGGTTCACAGCCAGCATCCCTGGCTGAAGTCCCATTCTCATGCTGACTTCACACATTTCAAATTCATTCTCACCTCCTTCAAGTCTACTATTATTCTTGCCAAACAAGATTATGTCTATCTGAAAAACGCCCTTGCCTTCAACCCGCACCAAACTCACCACCTTCCTCTAGCTAATTCTGTTTCCCATCCCTCCTTCACTTTCTGCCCAAACTATGGTTAACTTTTTCTATGAAAAGATTCACAAGATTAATTGTGAACTCTCTGCCAGACTGCATCCTCTGCCCCTACTTCATTCAGCTCCTCTTTCTTAGGACGCTGCCACATTTCTTTTTCCTATTCTGAAATCACCAAGGAGGAAACTGCCCATCTTCTCACCTCCTCCAAATTTACTACTTGTTCCTCTGACCACATGCCCACAAACATGATAAAAGAGTTAGAAGGATTCCCCTATGAGGAAAGGCTAAAGAAGCTAGTGCTCTTAAGCCTTGAGAAGAGGCGGCTGAGGGGAGATATGATAAAGGTTTATAAAATAATGAGCAGAATAGAATGGGTGAACGTAAATCAATTGTTACTCTTTCAAAAAGTACAAAGACTAGGGAACATGCAATGAAGTTACTAAGTTGTATATTTAAAACAAATAGGAGAAAAAATTTTACTGAATGCATAATTAAGCTTTAGAATTTGTTGCCAGATGACACAGTGAAAGCTGTTAGAGTAGGTAGGTTTAAAAATTGTTTGGGCAAGTTCTTGGAGGGATCTTCATAAACCATTATCAAGGTGAACTTGGGAAAATTTGCTGCTTATCCTTGGGATAACAGCATGGAATCTAATTATCTTTTGGGAACCTGCAATGTACCTGTTACCTGGATTGTCCTCTGTTGTCAACTGGATACCGGGCTTGATAGACCTTTGGTCTGACCCAGTACTGAAAATCTTATGTTCTTATCTTAGTTCCTCATTTCTATCTCCCCTGTAATCAACCCCTCCATCACATCAAATTTTCCCTTTACCTTCAAACATGCTGTGATCACAACACTCCTCAAACAACCTTCACTGGACCCTGTATGCCTTGACCATTATTGTACTATCTCCCTCCTCCTTTTCTTACCCAAACTGTTTGAATGTTTGTTCACCTCTGCAATTTTGATTTTCTTTCATCTTAAGGCATTCCAGATTTGCTTCAGTCTGGCTCCTGCAGACTTGTGCTCCTCTGCAAAGGAACTGCTTTTGTCAAAGTCTCCAGAGACCTCTTCATGACCAAGGTTAAGGGTATCTACTGGAATCTCATTTTCCTCTACCTATTTTTTTGCTTTTGACCCAGTTGATTACCATATACTAATTAACATATTGTTCTCAATTGGATTCAGGACACTGCTCTGGCTTGGTTTTCATTTTACTTCTTCCATCAAACTTTGGTGGTTCTTTCTCCACCGCTATTCCATTATCAGTGTACCACGAAGCTCTGTTTTGGACCCTCTTCTCTTTCCGATCTATGTAGTGTCCCTTGGCATTCTGGTCTTCTCCCACAGCTTTCAGTACCAATTTTATGCTGATGATTGAAATCTTCCTCTACAGATGTGCTTTCACTTGAAATGACACAGACAATGTCTACACCATTGTCTATATTGTTTCATATTGCTTCAAAAAAGAAAAGAAAGAAAAAAATACAACATTTGGGGGTTTTTTTACATTGTTTTTAGCGCACACTATTTCTGAATAATGCAAACAATTTGCGAATAGTGTACGCTATTGAGAAATAGTGCACAGTATTTGCTGAAATAAAAAAAATGACATCCCCCCAACAAGTAGACCATCAATATATTGAAATTCAGGCACCAATCTATTTGATCTGCACACTCCTATCTACCTCTCAACATCACCAAATCCCGACTCCAACCTTTCCACCTTGCTGCATCATGTCTGAAATAGTCTTCCTGGGATGGTGTATCATGTTCCCTCTATGGCCATATTAAAAACCAGCAAAATCTCACCTTTTAGAGGCTGCTTTAAAACTGGTACAGCATCTATCTATAATAAAATCTATAATAAAAACATTTCCTCTAGACTCTTGTTTGTCTTGACTAAATAGCAAACTTGATGGAACAGGCACTGCCTCTTATGTATACCTCTACGGTACTGCATGTATCTAATAAAAGTTTACAAATCATAATTAGTAGTAGTAGTATCCAAGATCCAGTTGGGAATTGTTACGCTTGGGCTGAGTTCAGGGGTAGTGAACACCACCCAAAAGGGTGGCTCCAGGTGGAGAGAGACAGGGATGGATGGAAACCGTGTCTGGGGCCCGGCTGGGTCAGGGCAGACAGCAAGTAGAAGGGTCTGGGTCCAGGCTGGGTCAGGGCAGGAGGCAGAGCAGTGTCTAGGTTCAGGCTGGGTCAGGGCAGGCGGCAGATAGCAGTGTCTAGGTTCAGGCTGGATCAAGGCAGGCGGCAGATAGCAGTGTCTAGGTTCAGGCTGGGTCAGGGCAGGAGGCAGAGCAAGGCAGGTCAGAAGGCCCGTAGGCCACACACACACAGAAGGCCCGTAGGCCAGACACCGTAAGCGGGGCAAGGCAGGTCAGAAGGCCCGTAGGCCACACACCGTAAGCGGGGCAAGGCAGGTCAGAAGGCCCGTAGGCCACACACACACAGAAGGCCCTTAGGCCACACACCGTAAGTGGGGCAAGGCAAGTCAGAAGGCCCGTAGGCCACACACACACAGAAGGCCCGTAGGCCACACACCGTAAGCGGGGCAAGGCAGGTCAGAAGGCCCGTAGGCCACACCCACACAGAAGGCCCGTAGGCCACACACAGTAAGCAGGGCAGAGAGCCCGTAGGCCAAACACACACAGACAGTAGAGCAGAGGGCCCGTAGGACTGCACGCACAGTAAGCAAGGCAGGGCAGGGCAGAAGGTCCGAAGATCATACACAGCACAAGGTAGAAGGCCCGAAGGCCGCGCAAGGCAAGGCAAGGCAAGGCAAGGCAAGACAGAAGGCCCGAAGGCCGCGCAAGGCAAGGCAAGACAGAAGGCCCGAAGGCCACGCAAGGCAAGGCAAGACAAGGTAGAAGGCCCGAAGGCCACGCAAGGCAATTCAAGGCAAGACAAGGTAGAAGGCCCGAAGGCCACGCAAGGCAAGACAGAAGGCCCGAAGGCCACGCAAGGCAAGGCAAGGCAAGACAGAAGGCCCGAAGGCCACGCAAGGCAAGGCAAGGCAAGACAGAAGGCCCGAAGGCCACGCAAGGCAAGACAAGACAAGGTAGAAGGCCCGAAGGCCACGCAAGGCAAGACAAGGTAGAAGGCCCGAAGGCAAGGCTAGGCAAAGCAAGGTCAAAGGACCACACACACAGGAAGCAAGGAAGGCTAGAGCAGGGAGCCCAGGCGAGCTCGATGCTGAAGCACTGAGGGAACTGTCAGGCAGGGTTATAAGGGAAAGCCCAGAACATAGAGAGGAGAAGGGAGATAGACTGGGCCAGTCAGGAGAGCCAGCTCTAGAGGGACCCCTGGTGGTGAGGCGGTTGCACAGCAGCCATAGCCGTAACAGTACCCCCCCCCCCCCTCAAGGCCTCCCCCTCCTCCAGGGTCCCATTTTTGCAGGGGGTACTCAATAATGAAGTCAGACCCCTCCGGGGGCGATGCGGCAGGTTCAACTCCTTTCCGAGGCAGCAAGGCAGTCCATAACCCCTCCTGGGGTGATAAGGCAGACACAACCCCAACCTGGGGCAGCAAAATCGTCCATAACCCCTCCTGGGACAAGGCGGCAGAGTTATACCTCTTCTGGGGCAAGGTGGCAGGTTCCATTCCTTTCTGAGGCAACAAAACAGTCCATAACCCCTTCTGGGGTGACAAGGGGAACACAAACCCCACCTGGGGCAGTGAAATAGTCCATAACCCCTCTTGAGACAACAGGGCAGGTGCTAACCCCTCCTGTGACGACAGCAGGGACGGTCCGGACCCTTCCAGGGTCGGCATCAGGACCGGCACAGACTCCTCCAGGGTCGGCGACCGTAGGACCAGTACGGGCCCCTCCCGAGTCGGCAGCTGGATCGGTACAGCAGGCTCAGATGGTTGAGTAACAAAGTCTGTTGGCAGGCCCGGTTCGGACACCTCCGGGGACTGCAGCAGGGCCGGTTCGGACCCCTCCGGGGACGGCAGCAGGGCCGGTTCGGACCCCTCCGGGGACGGCAGCAGGGCCGGTTCAGCAGGCTCGGATGGCTGAGTCAGAAAGTCTGTCAGTAGGACCGGTTCGGACCCCTCCGGGGATGGCAGCAGGACCGGTTCAGTAGACTCAGATGGCTGAGTCAGAAAGTCTGTCAGTAGGACCAGTTCGGACCCCTCCGGGAACGACAGCAGGACCGGTTCGGACTCCTCCGAGGACGGCAGCAAGGCCGGTTCGAGCCCCTCCGGGGGCGGCAGCAAGGCCGGTTCGGACCCCTCCAGGGGCAGCAGCAAAACCGGTTCGGACCCCTCCAGGGGCGGCAGCAAAACCGGTTCGGCAGTGTCAGACGGCTGAGAAACACAGTCTGTCAGTAGGACCAGTTCAGACCCCTCCAGGGGCGGCAGCAAGACCGGTTCGGACCCCTCCGGGGGCGGCAGCAAGACCGGTTCGGCAGTTTCAGACGGCTGAGAGACACAGTCTGTCAGTAGGACCGGTTCAGATCCTTCCGGGGCCAGCAGCAGGACCGGTTCGAGCCCCTCCGGGGGTGAAGCAGCGGGCTCGGACTCCACTCGAGGCGATGCAGCGGGCTCGGAACCCTCTCGGGATGATGCAACAGGTTCAGGCCCCTATTGGGGCGATGCAGCAGGCTTGGGCCCCTCTCGGGGTGATGCAACAGGTTCGGACCCCTCTCGGTGTGATGAAACAGGCTTGGACCCCTCTCGGGGTGATGAAACAGGTTCAGGCCCCTCTCGGGGTGATGAAACAGGCTTGGACCCCTCTCGGGGTGATGCCACAGGTTCAAACCCCTCGCGGGGTGATCCCACAGGTTCAGACCCCTTGCGGGGAGATGCAGCAGACTTGGACCCCTCTTGGGGTGGTGCAGCAGGCTCAGGCCCCTCTTGGGGTAATGCAGCAGTCTTGGAACCCGCTCGGGATGATGCAACAGGTTCAGGCCCCTCATGGGGTAATGCAGCATGCTTGGATGGCAGAGCAACAAGGTTAGAATTAAGGCGCAGGGAGGACAAAGATTGTACTGCCGTGGGCTTGATACCTTGAGTCAGAAGCTCCTGCTTTTGTTTCTGGAGGAGCTGCTTAGAGAGGGCACAGGCAGTTCTAGGACGTCTAGGGAAGGTGCTCGTTAGTGTCTTAACTGCAGCTGTGGGAAGCAGAGCTCTGCTAGAGTTAATTACTTCTCTCAGCTTTCGTTTCTGAGGCTCTAGCGTGGAGTTATAGAAGGTTTCTTAACCCGGTGAGTTCTAAGATTTTCAGAATTAATACTTGTTTCCTGGTAGCAAGTTTTTTCCAAAGTGTCCAGAGATGAAGTGCTAGAAAGCTTAATCCATAAACTGTTACATGAAATAATGTTGCTAACTGAGCCAGAAGCTGAACGCCCAGTAGTAGAACTAGCTGAGCTTTTGGGAGAAACAGATGGCCCGTTAGCTTTGCAGCGGGGGCAGGGTTCGCCTGGAGGCAAAAGGCACGGAAGACATGAACATTTCCACCATCCTGGCTGTGGAGTAGAACAGTTTAAACACTCTTGATAGACAGAGACATTTCTCTTATTGCAGGTACTGCACGACCAGTGTTCCTGACCAGCAAGTTGACAGGCTAGACAGTTCTGATAGCTTAGGTAATTCAAGGTCTGACAAAAATTGCAGGTATAAAACTTTGAAGGAGGCATCTTGTAATAGGGAAAAAAAAAGTTGACTCACCGGATTAGCACACAGACCTATCTCTTCCCCTGGAAATTTGATGGCTTCGGCATACTGTTACGCTTGGGCTGAGTTCAGGGGTAGTGAACACCACCCAAAAGGGTGGCTCCAGGTGGAGAGAGACAGGGATGGATGGAAACCGTGTCTGGGGCCCGGCTGGGTCAGGGCAGACAGCAAGTAGCAGGGTCTGGGTCCAGGCTGGGTCAGGGCAGGAGGCAGAGCAGTGTCTAGGTTCAGGCTGGGTCAGGGCAGGCGGCAGATAGCAGTGTCTAGGTTCAGGCTGGGTCAGGGCAGGAGGCAGAGCAAGGCAGGTCAGAAGGCCCGTAGGCCACACACACACAGAAGGCCCGTAGGCCACACACCGTAAGCGGGGCAAGGCAGGTCAGAAGGCCCGTAGGCCACACACCGTAAGCGGGGCAAGGCAGGTCAGAAGGCCCGTAGGCCACACACACACAGAAGGCCCGTAGGCCACACACCATAAGCGGGGCAAGGCAAGTCAGAAGGCCCGTAGGCCACACACACACAGAAGGCCCGTAGGCCACACACTGTAAGCGGGGCAAGGCAGGTCAGAAGGCCCGTAGGCCACACACGCACAGAAGGCCCGTAGGCCACACACCGTAAGCGGGGCAAGGCAGGTCAGAAGGCCCGTAGGCCACACCCACACAGAAGGCCCGTAGGCCACACACAGTAAGCAGGGCAGAGAGCCCATAGGCCAAACACACACAGACAGTAGAGCAGAGGGCCCGTAGGACTGCACGCACAGTAAGCAAGGCAGGGCAGGGCAGAAGGTCCGAAGACCATACACAGCACAAGGTAGAAGGCCCGAAGGCCGCGCAAGGCAAGGCAAGACAGAAGGCCCGAAGGCCGCGCAAGGCAAGGCAAGGCAAGACAGAAGGCCCGAAGGCCGCGCAAGGCAAGGCAAGACAGAAGGCCCGAAGGCCACACAAGGCAAGGCAAGACAAGATAGAAGGCCCGAAGGCCACGCAAGGCAAGGCAAGGCAAGACAAGGTAGAAGGCCCGAAGGCCACGCAAGGCAAGACAGAAGGCCCGAAGGCCACGCAAGGCAAGGCAAGGCAAGACAGAAGGCCCGAAGGCCACGCAAGGCAAGGCAAGACAAGGTAGAAGGCCCGAAGGCCACGCAAGGCAAGGCAAGGCAGACAGAAGGCCCGAAGGCCACGCAAGGCAGGGCAAGGCAAGACAAGGTAGAAGGCCCAAAGGCCACGCAAGGCAAGGCAAGGCAAGACAAGGTAGAAGGCCCGAAGGCCACGCAAGGCAAGGCAAGGCAAGACAAGGTAGAAGGCCCGAAGGCCACGCAAGGCAAGGCAAGACAGAAGGCCCGAAGGCCACGCAAGGCCAGGCAAGGCAAGACAGAAGGCCCGAAGGCCACGCAAGGCAAGGCAAGACAAGACAAGGTAGAAGGCCCGAAGGCCACGCAAGGCAAGACAAGGTAGAAGGCCCGAAGGCAAGGCTAGGCAAAGCAAGGTCAAAGGACCACACGCACAGGAAGCAAGGAAGGCTAGAGCAGGGAGCCCAGGCCGCGCAAGGCAAGGCAAGGCAAGACAGAAGGCCCGAAGGCCGCGCAAGGCAAGGCAAGACAGAAGGCCCGAAGTCCACGCAAGGCAAGGCAAGGCAAGACAAGGTAGAAGGCCCGAAGGCCACGCAAGGCAAGGCAAGGCAAGACAAGGTAGAAGGCCCGAAGGCCATGCAAGGCAAGGCAAGACAAGGTAGAAGGCCCGAAGGCCATGCAAGGCAAGGCAAGACAAGGTAGAAGGCCCGAAGGCCATGCAAGGCAAGGCAGACAGAAGGCCCGAAGGCCACGCAAGGCAGGGCAAGGCAAGACAAGGTAGAAGGCCCGAAGGCCACGCAAGGCAAGGCAAGGCAAGACAAGGTAGAAGGCCCGAAGGCCACGCAAGGCAAGGCAAGACAGAAGGCCCGAAGGCCACGCAAGGCAAGGCAAGGCAAGACAGAAGGCCCGAAGGCCACGCAAGGCAAGGCAAGACAGAAGGCCCGAAGGCCACGCAAGGCAAGGCAAGACAAGACAAGGTAGAAGGCCCGAAGGCCACGCAAGGCAAGACAAGGTAGAAGGCCTGAAGGCAAGGCTAGGCAAAGCAAGGTCAAAGGACCACACGCACAGGAAGCAAGGAAGGCTAGAGCAGGGAGCCCGGGCGAGCTTGATGCCGAAGCACTGAGGGAACTGTCAGGCAGGGTTATAAGGGAAAGCCCAGAACATAGAGAGGAGAAGGGAGATAGACTGGGCTTGTCAGGAGAGCCAGCTCTAGAGGGACCCCTGGTGGTGAGGCGGTTGCACAGCAGCCATAGCCGTAACAGGAATATGTTTTCCCTCAAACAGATTCATAAAATAGGCCAGCAGCTGACATGTAATTCTTAAACAGACATGAACTCATAATTTTAAAAGCAAATTTAAAAAATGTTGACATTAATAAATTTTTGTTGCAGTCATTCCAACTTAAGAATATCACTTTTTGGGAGGTGAAATAATAATTAGGTTTCCTTGTTGATTCAGTTCCAAACTTTTACTGAGACTGGCAGTGTCACAAAATTTATAATTAGCACAATGATGGTAACTTCAGTAGTGTGGACATCTTCTTACTAGTCACTGGACTGATCCCACTAATTGAACAACTTTCAGATGATAGTAATAAATTAAGAACCTCATTTACTAAGGATTTTGCCCATATACACAGAAGGGGAGAAAAGCCTGGATTTAGGCAAAGGGAGTCTTGCCTCACCAATCTGATACATTTTTTTAGGGTTAAAATAAACAAGGTGAGCCAGTTCATATAGGGGTACATTTTAAGAAACAGCGCGCGCGCGTACTTTTGTTTGCGCACCAGGCGCAAACAAAAGTACGCTGGATTTTATAAGATACACTCGTAGCCACGTGTATCTTATAAAATCCGGGGTCGACGCGTGCAAGGGGGTGCACATTTGTGCAACTTGCACGCGCCGAGCCCTGCGTGCGCTGCCCGTTCCCTCCGAGGCAGCTCTGAAATTGGAGTGGCCTTGGAGGGAACTTTCCTTCCGCCTCCCCCCCACCTTCCACTCCCTTCCCCTACCTAACCCACCCCCCGGCCCTATCTAACCCCCCACCTCTGTTTCACAAGTTACGCCTGCTCGAAGCAGGTTTAACTTTGCGTGCGCCAGGCCGGCTGCCGCGCCATGTTCCGGTCCGGGGGCTGGTTCAGAGGCTGCGGTCACGCCCCCGGAACACCCCTGGGCCAAAACCACGCCCGCGGCACCGCCCCCGGATGACGCGCCGACCGCGTCACGCCCCCAACACGCCCCCGGATGAAGCGCCGATCGCGTCACGCCCCCGACACGCCCACCCCAAGAAAGCCCCGGGACTTACACGCGTCCAGGGGCTTTGCGCGCGCCGGAAGGCTATGCAATATGGGCTCGGCACGCGCAGGGCCGTTTTAGAAGGGTTACGCACGTACCTTATGCAAGTAACCCTTTTAAAATCTGGCCCATAGTGTATCTGGATTTCCAGAAAGCTTTAGAGAAAGTCTCTCATGAGAGACTTCTTAGGAAATTAAAATGTTATAGGATAGGGAGCAGTGTCCTATTGTGGCTTGCCAATTGGTTAAAAGATAGAAAGCAGATAGTAGGGTTCAATGGTAAATTTTCCCAATGGAGAGAGACAAATAGTGGAAGTGGAGTGCCCCAGGGATCTGATCTGAGACCACTGCTTTTTAATATATTTATAAATTACCTGGAAAGGGTGATCACATTTGCTAATGACACAATGTTATTCAAAGTTGTTAAATCACAAGAGGATAGTGAGAAAGAGAATTTGCAACACTGGGAGATTGGGTATGCAAATGGAAAATTAAATTTAATGTGGACATGTGCAAGTGTACTTAGGGAAGAGAAACCCAAATTATTGCTACACAATGCAAGGTTCCATGTAAGGGTCACCATTAAGGAAAAGGATTAAGGTAACATCATTTATAATACATTGAAATCTTCTGCTCAGTGTGAAGTAGCAGCCAAGAAAGCAAATATAATGCTAGGAATTATTAGGAATGGAATGGAGAATAAAACAAAATATCATAATGCCTCTGTATTGCTCCATGCTGTGACCTCATTTTGAGTATTGAATGTAATTCTGGTCACCACATCTCTAAAAAGATATAGCAGAAATAGAAAAGTTACAGAAAAGGGTGACCAAAATGATAAAAGGGGTGGAAATATTCCCCTGTGAGGAAAGCCTAAAGAGTTTAGGACTCTTCAGCTTGGAGAAGAGATGGCTGAGGGGAGAAATGATAGAGGTTTATAAAATAATGAGTGGAATGAAATGAGTAAACATTAATCAGTTGTTTACTCTTTCAAAAATTACAAAGACTAGGGGACATACTATGAAGTTACTAGGCATTATATTTAAAACTAATAAGAGAAAATACTTTGTTACTCAATGCATTATTAAACTCTGGGTGTAGCTGGATTTTAAAAAAATGGTTTGGACAAGTTCCTGGAGGAAAAATTCATTAACAACTATTAAGGTAGAGCTGCAGAAATCCACTGCTTATTCTTTGGATTAGCAGCATGGAATCTTTCCACCTCTTAGGATCCTTCCAGGTACCTGTGACCTGGCTTGGCCACTGTTGGAAAGAGGATACTGGGCTTGATGGACCAGTGGGACAAGTCTGATGGTCTTAGGTTCTTATATCAAGCCCTAAATTTAAGCCTATGGTCTAAAAGTGAAAAGTTTTGTATCCCTTTTCCAAAACCAAATGACTTTCTGAAAACAGCAATGGCCTTAGAGAGTATGATCTGATTATTAAGTCAAATTAGTTGCAATGAAACACTTTAATCTGAAAATTGAAACAAATGTGCATTTCATTTTCTCAGTTTATAGATGTATGAAAATAAATGTCTCAACTGTGGGGAAAAAGCGTCACATTTTGCAATCACAATTAAAATACTAATTGGCACCCTCATTGTCAGTCTTTCAAGGACTGAATTCTCATGAAAAAGAAAACATCCTTTCATTCTCCAGAGGTGATCCCTCCAGGAAAGGGTTTAAGAAGCACATTTAAAGAACAATGCTTGGGAAGCCTGCACTTTTTTTTTTTTTCCCTGCGCATAAATGGAGGGCTTTGCTTTCCACTGCTGTCAATCCGGCACCCTTGTACAAGCTCTAAATTCACTAATGGGGAAGAAAGCAAAGCAATTTCAGTTGTACTTCTGCAAATATTATAACTGGTATAAAGCAAGGAGTAAAGAACAAGCTACAGTCACTGTAGCCCTTTTCCATCTGAACATCAAGAATCTAGTATCTTGCTGTGCTCTCGGGTCTCTGATTACATCAACCCCTACAAATTATACTGGGATGGAGGCCATTCAATTTGCTGCAATCAGTACCTTTTGAAAGACACCATATAATTGATTTTGCAGTAATATAGGCATAGGTGAATGAGTGATTCAGCCTCGTTTATAGAATGTTTTCTTTCATTCAGAAGTGTAAAATTCAATAGAAATCACATTTTTCCAACAGCTGGCAGGCAGCTTTTGGCATATAAAAAGTTTAAAAAGTGCAGAAACATGAAAATTGAAATTAATGCCCTGGATGATATAATAGAAGCAGACAAGCCTTGGAAGAAATAGCTTCTCTCTTTTATTTGGCCTTGGTAAGCATTTAAGTTAGAATGTGAGAATAATTTCAAATGAATCTCAGCTTCAGCCCAACCAGAGGCTGATTGGAAGAGTCACTTTGCATATCTTACGCCATTATCAGAACCCAGTGTCTCAGAAAAGGTGCAAATAGCAAAAACACAAGCAGTTGTTCTGTTGAGCATGTAAAGAAGCTCTGCCTCAAATTCGGATGTGGCCCCCACTATTCTTTGGCAAAAGCAGGCACACTGGCATTTTGTTTATCAATGAATCAAAATAGTGCTTGTATTTTGCAATCTCTGAAGCAGAGGCTTACAGTTTCTGTTCATAAAGGTTTAAGTATAACATACTTGGATATTTCTTATGTTGGTCCAGAATCCCAAGCCTCCAGGATCAATACAACTAGTAGATTTCTGTATTTCATAAGATTGCAATTCAGGTTGGGATTTTTCTTTTTTGGCATATAGCACCTTTCCCAATTAAAGGCCTTATTCAATAACACCTTTTTTTTTCCCCTATAGTCAAAGGATGAGACAAATTACTCTTTGAAGAAGGTCCTAAAGTTGATATAAATCTCATTAACTCAGTCTCAGAGTTTCAGGAGGCTGACCAGAGTAAAAGGTAGAAGAAACAATGAAGAAGTATATATATAGTAGAAACCACAGAAGGGTTTTGAAGAGGTGGGGAGGGAGATACTAGTGAAGACCATTTACAGAGAAGAAATGGTCTTCTTAATCCAAACATCTAGTCCCCAAAAGGTTATGGGGTACATTTTCAAAACTTTATGCACATAATATTTGCATATATGTGCATAAGTAGCCTTTACTTGCATATTCCATATTTTATAAAAGTTGAATATACACTCGTATTTTCACATTTTTGCATGCACATATGCATATGTAAAAAATGGGTGGTGTTTCAGGAGTCTGGAACTTCAGAGTGAGTATTTCTGCCTCAAGAATCATCAGCAGTTGTATCATTCAAAATGAATAATCAATTCTTGGGTTCCTCAGTAATACATGAGTCATCTTATGCAAGTGTATTCTCCCTTTCTCCAAAACGGACCATTGTAACCCTAGAAGCATTGTGGGACTTAATCAACTTTTCTGTTTCCTTTTCTGTCTTTATTTATTTATTTTATTTATTTAAAATTTTTATATACCGACATTCATCCAGGATATCACATCGGTTTACAGTGTAACACAAACAAACGCCAGGCATGGCGCTTTACATTGAACAAATAAAAACAAGTTAACAAATGAATAAATGAGGGTGTGAATAACAAGGGGAAATTTGCATTAAATAATCAACGAGGTTTGTAAATATATACATATGTACAAAAGGAAGACACTAAGAGATAAGCAGTTTAGGGGTGCTAGGAGGAGAGGGGGGAGTGGCGAGCAGAGGGAAGGGAACGAGGTGAGGGGGGGACTCACCTCGTTCCCTAAGACTAGACTCACCTCGTTCCCTAAGACTAGACTCGCTTTCTCAGCACCACCTGAAAGCATCGAATGAACACCATGAGTGGATTTAGTCTCTTGAAAGAGATGTTCAGAAAGTAGAATCAGTTAATACCACTGTTATTCAGGAATGGGGTTTTCTCACTCATAGGCTGGAGTCTGTAGAGAATCATCTGAGAATTTTGAATTTATGATTTACCAATTTTCCTAAAGTTGTGGGAGAACTTCCTCAATTGATTTTAAGGACAAACAATGGAAATATTACATTCTCTCCTGAGACAATACCATCAGTTAATATGGCATATTTCCTTCCTTATAAACAGAACCCTGGCCAACAAGCTGCTCCTCAAGTTTCATTGGATTTGGTTAACCTGACCTCTCTTTTTGAGACTACTTATATTGATATAAATCAAAGGTTTAATATTAGTTTCCTTATTTAATGAGCTTGACTTGAGTTACACTATGGAAAGTTACTTAAAAAATATGAATGTGGACTTTTGGGGACAGCTGGTCAAGATTTATCCTGATCTAACCAGGACAACACAAGAAAGGCATAGAGAATTTCTAGCTTTACACCGAGACGTACAGGCCCTTGGGGTCTCCTTAATTATTTAGATACCCTTGTAAATGTGTCATTAAATTGAGAAAAAAATAATGCTATATCATTTTTCTTCCAGAGCAGTTAAGATGTTTTCTGGAAAGGAGAAAGCTGATTGATTCAACAAATGGTTTAAGATCTAACAAATCTTTTTTTTTTTTTTTTGTGCTTGGTCTTTAAAAATGGTGCCAACCATCTGGAGGATGGCAAGAAAGTGACATCACTTCCACACCTATCTCTGATGCAGCCAACAGCATTTTTAATGGCTAGATATCAGGGCCGGAGAGAGTGGGCTTTAATCTGGCCCTTACGTTTCTTTCAGCAGAACTATCATTAAGGGATTAAATGGGGGTAAATACTAGTTGGGACTATACCTTTTCTGGGTAAGTCTGGTCAGAAAAAAGCTGTCCTAAATTTACCCAGGTAACAGCTGGGTTTATCAGAGGAACACTTATCTGAATGTGTTCTGCTGAATATCTGGGGAAAGCTAATGATCTCAAACCGAATGTATACATGAAAGAGACAAAGTACAAGGGAAAAGACTGGGTAGCCTTTAAAGGATCCTTCTATGTAGCTACTAAGAATCTATTGGCCTCACTATAACAACACTGAAATTATTATTCTGAATCCGAAGAGAAATGCTTTTTGTGATTGAAAAATCATCAAGGCAGAAATAGTATTTTTCTCATAGCTTTCAGTAAAAGTTCCAAGCAGTATATGAGAAATTAAGAATAAATGGTGGTGCGCAGGGTTCAAAAGGCAAGAGAGATACTCGCTCACTCCTGACCTTATTCTCTGTGCTATAAAAAATGTTGCCAATGGCCCTCAGGCCAGACCAATTTGATGTCACTTTGGCACCCATTTCAGAGATAGTCAACATCATTTTGTCCATTGTGGTAGGATGCTGATGAGGAACCTCTACACTCTGTACCTGATGAAATATATTGTTCTTTTTAGTTAGTTACTTTATGGTAAAACAAGGCAGAAGCCACTAACTTATTCTTCCTCTGGGGCAGCAAAACATTGGGTGCCTCCATGCACCTCTGAACTCTGGCCTTCTTGTACCTCAGGAGGACACAGCTTCAATTTGCCCCCTTCCCTGCTGCAGCCACTACAGTCAAGAGTGCCAACACTGTGAACACCAAGGATCCCCAGAACTCTATGGATCTCAATCCATAATAGAGTCCTGGAGTTCCATCAGCGGCTCTGGTGCCTCCTGCAGGTGAGTCTGATGGGGGTCACTTCAATGCCTGGGGCTAGGGAATCCCCTGAACAACTGCTGGGGCTGGGAGAGGTGGCTCAACCCTCTGCCATGAGCAACAAGACTAGTGGGAGGCACAAGTGGAACTGTAGTTTGGAGAAGAGATGACTGAGGGGGGGTATGATAGAGGTCTACAAAATCATGAAAGTGTTATGATTTGTGGGTATGTGGGCCCTTGGCCCATGGTGCAAATTGTTACTACCTGTGGGAACTGCACCACCATAGGTCTGCACCACCAGGAGACGAAGTCAGAGATGCGCAGAGAGCTCTGGGTGAGGCAATGGAGAAGTTCCGTGGCACCAGGAGAGGACCCCCGTGGAGAGTAGACTACAGGCTATACCTGGGCAGGGACCCTGAGGGAAGGAATTCCAGATGGACCGCAGAGCGGGCGGCGTGACGCTTGGCCAATCAGGTGGTACTCTGGAGGGCAATCCTGAAGGGAGGAGCTGCACAGTGTAGGATGATAATGTAACACCGTATGCCAGCCCACAGGACAGTTAAGCCCGAGTTGAGCCTGTAGTGATGACGTAGCACCACCCCGAGGATCGGGGAAGTGTAGGAGGTCTCAATATAGTACATAGGCACAACCCCAAGGAGTGGGGAAGCGTAAGTGCCAGGGAAGCCAGAGAGCGCTAACCTGAGGAGCAGGGAAACTCTGTCAGTCACTGTAATATGTAAGCGTGATCCCGAGGAGCATGAGGCGTGAACAGTCTTGTTCAGGCTGCGGGTACAACCCTGAGGAGGAGGGAAGTCCCACTGTAGAACTCACTGATAGCTGAGGTGTCCCAGAGGTGATCCCGAGGAATGGTGTAGGCAGGAGAGCGAGTCCCCAATGCATGCACTGGTCCCCAAGGTGCAGGTACCAGACAGGGTCCAAGGCCAAGGCATGAAGCATAGTCTCAGGAACACATAGGCAGTAGGCGAAGACGAATGGAACTTGTTGCAAAGTCAGCTGGCTGAGGGCAAAGAAGGAGTTTAAATGCACCAGTCTGATGATGTCATCAACCAGAGATGCCCCCGAGGTTCCCACTGAGGAGGCTTCAACGGAGGGCCCGGTGGCGCATGAATGCGCCTAGGAAGGCCCGAAGTCAGACAAGATGGTGGTGGCATCCAGGCCGCCATGAGGAGTTCCAGGGAACGCGGTGGTGAAGGTTGGCCCAAGCCATGAGCAGCCCTGTGAAGGGTAGGAGAGCAGTGCAGGAAGTAAGTACATGCAGTCACAGCTGTCTGCGATCGACAGGCATAACAGTACCCCCCCCCCTCTTAAGGCCCCTCCCCGGTGGTTTGCGAGGATGCTTGGCATGGAACTGACAAATAAGATCCTTGTCCAGGATATTGGCCATGGGCTCCCAGCTATTTGCTTCAGACCCAAAGCCCTCCCACTACAGGAGGTACTTTCATCTCCTGCCATGTTTCCTGAAGTCCAAGACGTCTCAGACTTAATAGATGACATCAGCCTCAGTGGATAACGTTACGGGATACGGTGGTTTCTTTGAAAATCCTGAGAGAATCAGAGGCTTCAGCAGGGAAACATGAAATGCATTGTGAATTTTGAGTGAGGAGGGCAACTGAAGTCGATAGGCAACAGGGCCCAGGCAGCGTAAGGGACCAATATACCTAGGAGCAAAGCATGTTGAAGGCAGTTTGAGGTGAATGAATTTAGTGCTAAGCCTCACCTTATCTCCTGGATGAAACTGGGGTGCTGAGCAATGGTGAGCATCGAAGGCCCTTTTTGATATCTGGGCAGCGCTTTTGAGCAGCTGTTGGGTACTGCGCCATAGTTGGTGTAATTCTTGAGCAGTTGCCTGTCTTCCAGAGAGGCCACGGACAGCAAAAGAGGAAGCCGTGGCAAAGGTTGTCACCCATAGACCAGCTGGAAAGGAGACGAACCGGTGGATG
This sequence comes from Rhinatrema bivittatum, assembly GCF_901001135.1. NCBI lineage: Eukaryota > Metazoa > Chordata > Amphibia > Gymnophiona > Rhinatrematidae > Rhinatrema > Rhinatrema bivittatum. The sequence continues at coordinate 800,837,679 of NC_042615.1, read as the reverse complement.
TGGACACATGAGAATTTAATGCAAACTCTGCCCAAGGCAGAAAGTTGGCCCAGTCATCCTACCACAGATTCACGTAGGCTTAAAATAATTGTTTAAGAGTCCTATTGGTCCTCTCAGTTTGGCCGTTATCTTGAGGGTGGTAGGCCGAAGTGAAGTCTAAGGAAATGTCCATCTTCTTGCAAAGAGATTTTCAGAAATGTGCAGTAATTTGAACACCACAGTCAGAGAGAATATGTTTTGGGAGACTGTGGAGAAGAAACACATACCGAAACAACAGCTTAGCCAGCTGGGGTGCTGTTGGGAGGCCAGGTAGAGTCACAAAATGTTCCATCTTAGAGAAGCGATCGACAGTGACCCATATGGTGTTCTTCCCACTGGAGACGGGCAGGTCCACTATAAAATCAGTGGCGATATGGGTCCAAGGATTGCTCAGAAAAGGGAGTGGTTGCAAGAGCCCCCAGGGCTTCCCAGCTGGAGGCTTATGATGAGCGCACATAGGACAGGATTTGATGTAGGCTTGGGTGTCCTTTCGAAAAGTGGTCCACTTTTCGAAAGGACACCCAATAGTAGGGATGTGAATCGTGTCCTCGATCGTCTTAACGATCGATTTCGGCTGGGAGGGGGAGGGAATCGTATTGTTGCCGTTTGGGGGGGTAAAATATCGTGAAAAATCGTTAAAAATCGAAAAATCGAAAAACCGGCACATTAAAACCCCCTAAAACCCACCCCCGACCCTTTAAATTAAATCCCCCATCCTCCCGAACCCCCCCCAAATAACTTAAATAACCTGCGGGTCCAGCGGCGGTCCGGAACGGGCTCCTGCTCCTGAATCTTGTCGTCTTCAGCCGGCGCCATTTTCCAAAATGGCGCCGAAAAATGGCGGCGGCCATAGACGAAAAAGATTGGACGGCAGGAGGTCCTTCCGGACCCCCGCTGGACTTTTGGCAAGTCTCATGGGGGTCAGGAGGCCCCCCACAAGCTGGCCAAAAGTTCCTGGAGGTCCAGCGGGGGTCAGGGAGCGATTTCCCGCCGCGAATCGTTTTCGTACGGAAAATGGCGCCGGCAGGAGATCGACTGCAGGAGGTCGTTCAGCGAGGCGCCGGAACCCTCGCTGAACAACCTCCTGCAGTCGATCTCCTGCCGGCGCCATTTTCCGTACGGAAACGATTCGCGGCGGGAAATCGCTCCCTGACCCCCGCTGGACCTCCAGGAACTTTTGGCCAGCTTGTGGGGGGCCTCCTGACCCCCACGAGACTTGCCAAAAGTCCAGCGGGGGTCCGGAAGGACCTCCTGCCGTCCAATCTTTTTCGTCTATGGCCGCCGCCATTTTTCGGCGCCATTTTGGAAAATGGCGCCGGCTGAAGACGACAAGATTCAGGAGCAGGAGCCCGTTCCGGACCGCTGCCGTTCCGGACCGCCGCTGGACCCGCAGGTTATTTAAGTTATTGGGGGGGGGTTTGGGAGGGTGGGGGATTTAATTTAAAGGGTCGGGGGTGGGTTTTAGGGGGTTTTAGTGTGCCGGCTCACGATTCTAACGATTTATAACGATAAATCGTTAGAATCTGTATTGTATTGTGTTCCATAACGGTTTAAGACGATATTAAAATTATCGGACGATAATTTTAATCGTCCTAAAACGATTCACATCCCTACCCAATAGTAGCGTAGAAGGGTGGAAAGAGTCCTGGCCTGACCCGTGTGTCCAAAGGTCAAAGAGTTGTGGGCCCACTGCAGCACCCTCTGTCATAGCGGGCGCAGAACCACGGTCTTCCCTGGAGGCACTAGATAGGTGGATCTATGATGTGCCTTGGTGAATCAGGTACATCCTCGGTGACGAATGACCGCGAGAGGGCATCAGTGTGACCATTTTTGTTGCCTGGATGGTAACGCAATACGAAATTGAATCGTATGAACAAGAGGGACCAGTGGGCCTGGCAGTGGTTTAGACGCTGCGCCGGATGCAGATACTCCAAATTTTTATGATCCGTGTATATGGTAATCTGATGCTGGGCCCCTTCAAGCCAGGGTCGCCATTTCTCATACACCAACTTGATGGCTAGCAGTTCTTTGTCCTCGATGGTGTAATTGCATTCCGCTGGCGAAAATCATTGAGAAAAGAAAGGGGTGCAGTGTATGAGTAGTGGAGTACTGACTTAATATGGTTCCAATGCCGACGTCGGAGGTGTCGACCTCCACCACAAACGGGTGAGTAGGATCCAGATGATGAAGACAGGGTTCCTTAAGGAAGGTGGCCTTGAGATCCTGAAAAGCCGTCATAGCTTCGGGTGTCCATTGAGAGGGATTGGCCCCCTTATGAGTCATGGCTGTGAGCAGTGCAGTCAGAGTGGAGTAATGGTGGATAAAAGAGTGATAGTAATTGGTGAAACCAATGAATCTCTGGAGAGCCTTAAGGCCTATAGGTTGAGGCCAATCACGGATGCTCTTCAGTTTCTGAGAGTCCATACGAAACCCCTGACTAGATACCACATAGCCCAGGAAAGGGACGGTCTCCTGTTCGAATGAACATTTTTCAAGTTTGGTTAATAGCTGATTCTTCCACAGCCACTGTAGAACTCGAGAAATGTCCCAGTGATGACTTTCGAGGTCTTGTGAAAAAACTAGTATATCAACAAGATATACGACTACGCACTGGTATAGCATATCTCTGAAAACTTTGTTCATCAAATTTTGAAATACCGCGGGTGCATTGCACAACCCAAATGGCATTACGAGGTACTAGAAGTGTCCGTCATGGATGTTAAAGGTGGTTTTCCACTCATCGCCCTCGCGGATCCAGCCCAAGTTATAGACCCCGTGGAAATCTAACTTTGAGAAGATCTTAGCTCCTTGCAGTCTATCGAAAAACTCAGAGATAAGCGGCAGCAGGTAGCAATCTTTGAGGGTTATTTCATTTAGGCCACAGTAGTCGATGCAGGGGTACAGGGAGCCATTTTTTTCCATACAAAGAAGAACCCTGTACCTGCAGGGACTTGGAGGGCCGAATGAATCCCTTGGCCAGGTTTTCTCGAATATAGTCTGACATTTTATGTATTTATTTATTTATTTATGTAGGTAGAGTTTTTCTATACCGGCATTCATGATACAATCACATCATGCTGGTTTACAAATAACAGGGGGTGTAATAACTTAGAACCTTGATCAAGTGCAGAGAATCAATGCAGTTACAATAAAACAAGGCTATTCAACTGGGGAAGAAGAAACAAAGCTATAGTAACTTAACAGACAGAGGTATAATTATTTACAGTATTTCTGAAGTGTCTTTCAATAGTTGATGTTGAGAGTCAGTTCGGGTCTGGAAAGGCTTGGGTCTCCGTCTGATAGAGAGGGTACATTCTGTCCGATGGGGGCTTTGAATTAGGTAGTAAGTTGATCGTGTAGTCATATGAGCGATGTGGAGGTAATGTATCCAACAACCTTCTTAGATAACACATCGGAGAAGGATGCATATTGCGGTGGAAGGCCGGAAAGAGTGGTTGTGGTTACCATACAAGGCAATGGTGAAATGGGTTCCAGACAATTCTTGTGACAAGCAGGACCCCAACGAGAGAACTGTAAGGTGGCCCAGTCGAAATGTGGGGTGTGCTGTTGAAGCCAGGGTAGTCCCAATACTACGGGATGAATGGCCTTGTTTTAGATGTGGAATGAGATGGTCTCCACATGCAAGGTTCCAGTGCATAGTTGGATGGGAGCTATAGAATGGGTAACTTCACCAGGAAGAGGTTCCCCATGAATCGAGGACAGAAGTAGGGGTACCGGAGATCAGACAGTAGGGATCCGAAGATGTTCTGTGAGCTGCTGTAGAATGAAATTCCCACAAGCCCCTGAGTCCACCAGTGCCAAGGTGTGCAACTCTTGATTTTTCATCTTTATTGATACGGGGAGAGTCAGTGGAGGAGATGGTGAGGTTAGGCCTAGGAGAAGTCCTTCATCAGATCCTAGGCCCAGAAGTTTCCCGGACAGACCGGACATGAGGCAATAGCATGGCCCGGCTGGCCATAGTACAGGCAGAAGCCAGACTGCTGTTGACAATGATGCTCTTTTGGTGAAAGTCTACTCCTACCCATCTGCATGGGTTCTTCCTCCACTGGAATCGGCGGTGGGACCTCTCTAGGAGAAGATGAGAGTCTGACTTGAGATGGTCCTGGTGCAGCCTTCTGGGATGCTCTGGACTCCAGAGAGCATTCTTGTCATTGACAGTTGATGTGCCAAGTAAGGTCAATCAGAAAGTCCAAGGAAGAGGGCAATTCACGGGCCACCAGATCATCTTTAATCCGAGGACTCAGCCCTTCGGGAAATATGGAACGTAAGCAGTCGGCGTCCCAATGTAATTCCGACGCAAGGGTGCGGAATTCAATGACGTAGTCTGCATCTTCAGTCTTGCTGAAGATGCAGAAGGGATGAAATGGACACAGCTCATCGACCAGGGTCTTCAAAGATGGATCGAAACAGAACCAAAAACCCTGGAAGGTCCCGGAGGACAGGGTCTGCTCGTTCCCAGAGAGGTGACGCCCAGGTCAAGGCCTTACCATCCAGAAGGGCCAGGATGTATGTGGTCTTGGTAATCACATCTGGGAAGTAAGCAGGTTGCAGGCAGAAATGTATATTGCGGGGGGCGCTTTCAAGATGGCGACCTGAAAGGTTGTGGCATTAAGAGCTCCTGCTTTTTCCTTATTACTCATTTCATTATGCCGAACACGAAACACAAAGCCCGGGTGAGGGGAGGAGAGAATACCTCCACTCCTCTGGATTCAACACAGCCCAGGATTGGAAGCTTTTTCGCCGCTACCGGGTGAGGAGGTCGCTGGGGAGAGCTTTCTGGAGCGAGAAAATATCTCCCCGACCGAAACATCTTTAAGCCCCGGATCCCCAATAAGACCAGAGCCGCCAGGATACAACGAGGAGAGTAGAAGTTTGAGCGCGGAGGGCCCAGCGGTTGGAAGCCGCGGTGAGGCAGAAACTCCAGCGCAAACAAAAGAAGGACTTACCATGCAAGAGATGAGAGACAAGGTGAGCCCTGGAGGAAAGGAGGGTGAACTGGGGCAAGTCCTTGCAGTAAAGGCGAGATCCGTTGTTTGAGACTCAAAATCGCCGTCCGATGCCAATACTCAAAATGGCGCCGATCTCCGTCATAGTGAGGGCAAAGGCGATCAGCGCCATTTTGAGTATTGGGATTGGACGGCCGGCGTGAAAGGAGGTTGCTCCCGGACCCCTGCTGGACTTTTGGCAAGTCTTGTGGGGGTCAGGAGGCCCCCCCAAGCTGGCCAAAAGTCCCTGTAGGTCCAACGGGGGTCCCGGAGTGACCTGCCGTCCGACGCCAGGACTCAAAATGGCCCCGATAGCCTTTGCCCATACTATGTCACAGGGACTACCGGTGCCATTGGTCAGCCCCTGTCACATGGTAGGAGCACAAGATGGCGCCGATGGCCATGTGACAGGGGCTGACCAATGACACCGGTAGCCCCTGTGACAAAGGCTATCGGCGCCATGATGAAACTAGCACCGAGGGTGTGAGTGAGTTCCCGGACCCCACCGCTGGACCACCAGGGAGTTTTGGTAAATCTTGGGGAGGTCAGGAGGGTGGGGGGTTGTAGTTAATTTAGTAGTAACGTATTTACAGATCGACAACTTATTGAATTCTCCCTACTTCCGCATGAAACGGAATTGACCTCCCACGAATAAGTATCACGTATGCAATGAAAACTTTTTGCCTGCACATCCCTAGTATTGAGCTTGATAAACGTGATAGTTTCATTCACAGTAGCGTCTAGACGAGAGCTCAGGTTGTTGATGGTGGTGGCCAGAGATTCTAAGAATTTTTGCTGTTCGCTGATCCTTTGCGCCAGGCCAGTGATAGCCTGGAGGGTCAAGACCTCTGCTGGGTCCATGGACTTTGCAATCTGTTATGATTTGTGGGTATGTGGGCCCTTAGCCCATAGAGCAAGTTGATACTACTTGTTGGAAGGACCCCCACAGGTCTGCACCGCAGGGTGGTGAGGTCAGTGACAGCATAGAGCTCTGGGTGAGGCAATGGAGAGTTTCTGTGGCACTAGGAGAGGACTCCCGTGGAGAGTAGACTGGAGGCTATACTTGTGCAGGGACTCCAAGGGAAGGAATGCCAGATGGACTGCAGAGTGGGGGCGTAAGGTTGGCCAATCAGGAGGTACTCCGGTGGGAAATCCCAGAGCTGCACAGGATTGCATGATGATGTAACGCCGTAGGCCAAACCATAGGATAGGAAAGCCCGAGCTGAGCCTGCAGTGAAGACGTAGCACCACCCTGAGAATCAGGGAAGTGAGGGCAGTCTCAATGTAGTACGTTGGCGCAATCCCAAGGAGAGGGGAAGCGCGCAAGTCTCAGGGAAACTGGAGAGCACTATCCCGAGGAGCAGGGAAACTCTGGCAGTCACTGTAATACGTAAGTGTGATCCCGAGGAGTAGGAGGCATGGACAGTCTTGTTCAGGCTGCTGGCGCAACCCCAAGGAGTGGGAAAGTCCCACTGTACAACTCACGGATATCTGAGGTGTCCCAGAGGTAGTCCTGAGGAATGGAAGGCCTTGCAGGTTAGAACCCAGGAGAAACAGAGTCAGCCTGGGGAGTGGGGTAGGCAGAAGAGCGAGTCTCCATTGCATGCATTGGCCCCCAAGGAGTACCAGACACGGTCCAAGTCCAAGACACGAAGTGTAGTCTCAGAAACACATAGGCAGTAGTCGAAGGCAAATGGAACTTGTTGCCAAGTCAGCTAGCTGAGGGCGAAGGTAGAGTTTAAATACACCATTCTGATGATGTCATCAATCGGAGATGCCCCGAGGTTCCCGCCAAGGAGGCTTCAAAGGAGGGCCCGGTGGCACACGCACATGCCTACGAAGGCCCGAAGTCAGAGAAGATGGCGGCAGCCTCCAGGCTGCCATGAGGAGTCCCGGGGAACGCGGCAGTGAAGGTTGGCCTGAGCTGCTAGCAGCCCCGGGGACAGCAGGAGAGTAGTGCAGGAAGTAAGTATACGCAGTCGCAGCTGTCTGCAACCAGCAGGCATAACATAAAGGACTTGAACAAGTTAATGTAAATAGTTTATTTACTATCTCAGATAATAGAAGGACTAGGGAACACTCCATGTCCACTAACGGGAGTTATTTGGGGGGAGGGCGGGAAAACCGGCACACCAAAACAACCCCTAAACCCACCCCGACCCTATAAAACTAATCCCTTACCTTCCCCCACCCCCCCGAACCCCCCCAAAACTTTTTACGAGTACCTGGTGGTCCAGTGGGGGTGCGAGGACCGATCTCCTGCTCTCGGGCCATCGGCACCATTTTGGCTGCCCCTCAAAAATGGCGCCGATGGCCCGATTAAAAAAAAACCCACCCGACCCTTTAAAGATGACCCCTTAGCTTCTCCCACACTCCCGATCCCCCCAAAACATTTTTAAATTACCTGGTGCTCTAGTGGTGGTCCCGGGAGCGATCTCCCGTTCTTGGGCTGTCGGCTGGCACTCATAAAGATGGTGCCGATGGCCCTTTGCCCTTACCATGTGACAGGGTATCCGTGCCATTGGCCGGCCCCTGTCACATGGTAGGAGCACTGGATGGCTACTCGTAAAAAATTTTGGGGGGGTTCGGGGGGGGGGGGAAGGTAAGGGGTCAATTTTAAAGGGTCGGGCCTCACTAAAAAAATTAACGATGTGAATCGGAACCGATTCCAATTCACATCTCCAGCGATCAGATATTTTTCTCCCTCCAGCCGAACCCGATCGTTAAGACGATCGGGCACACGATTCACATCTCTACTTGCCAGGTACTTGTGACTTGGATTATTCACTGATAGAAACAGGATACTGGGCTTGATGGACCTTTGGTCTGATCCAGTATGGCATAGTTTATGTTCTTATCTTCTTATATCTCAGGAGATACACAGAACCTTGCTTTGGGAAGTGACACTGCTTTTTAACTAAATTAGCCAATAGTATCCACCCTTTACTGTGGCAATAACAATGAATGAAAAGACAGTTTCTGTAGAGATTGTGTCTAATCATATGCAGCTTTCATGCATGCACATAACCTAAAATGGCTTCAGTCAAACAGACCTAAGAATACTGTGCATTGACCTTTGACACCAAGGAGGAAATGGATGCATGCAGAGTCTCTGCTGAAAGAGTAAAGAGAAGGACTATGTGAAGCTAAGATATGACACCAGTGCAAGAAATATTTAATGCATGGATATCATAGCAAAGAATTAGTAAGGGCAGCTGTGACCACATGCCAGTGTGAGCCTATGATTTGTTTTAAATCTGCCAGTTGTTATTTTCATAGAATTCCCCCTTGTTTTAGTATTATTTGAAAGTATAAATAATTGTCCTTTATTTACCTTTTTCCGTCATTCCTGATTTTATAAATTCTAATGATGTCCATTCTCAGCTGCTGTTCTGGGTTATAATTACAAATGCTATGAGTTTTACCCAAGGGGCTTCTGCCTGCATGCCAGCAGGACTATACCTTGTGAGCTTGCCCAATATAAACATGCACACACAATTACTGGGATTATACCCAAGGGCTTGAACCCAGGAGTTTATACCACACACAAATACTTGTACTCAATTTGACTCAGTACATCATGGTTCTTGGTCTTTCCGATAGGCTTATATAAGCAATAAGAGGATAGAATAGAGAATAAATAAATTCAGATAATACTAAAGAGAACACCTAAATAGGTACACACACACACACACAAAGGATCAATTTTCTCTATGACATCCAGGAAGTGATCTTTCTCCCCCTCAAGCTAGGAGCAATGCCTACTCACTTGCTACTTCTTATCAGTTCAAAGCACAGCCATGGTATTCTCTTTTATTTTCCATTTTGGAACTGTTGGCAATAACTACAGTTTTCATATTCTTGTCTGGTCATAAGCATTTTTTAGCATTCACAGTGCAAAACAGTACACATGAGTTCACTCAGAGGTTGGCCTGTGGCCTTCAAACTCCTCTCAGTAAATTCCATTACAACTGTCTGTTTTCCAAAACCATGTAGCCTTTCATCATAGCAGAGCTGTTCCATCCCCTTTATCAATTCTGTAGCCCGCCTCTGTACCTTTTCTAGTTTTTTTTAGAAAAATGGCCAGAACTGCACACGGTACTCAAGGTGTATCAAGCACTATGGCTTGATACAGAGGCAATATGATATTTTCCATTTTATTCTTCATTTCCTTTTGATCATTTCTAACATTCTATTTGATTTTCTGACCACTGTCACACCCTGAGCTCCAAGGTCCTTTTTGACAATACATTGAAATCTTACTATTTAGGATATCTTGCTGGAAAAAAGATATATACATTTTTGTATTGACATAAAATTACCAATAGCAGTATTATACTTCTACTTGCATAGCCCTTTTTTTTCAAATTATTTCATAACATTTGAAAAGAGAGATGTGGGGAAGCAATTTAAAACCATTTTATCAGAGGAAATTGGCTGGTCAACAAATTTGCCCTAACACAGCCTGGTTAAAAGGATGCACTTCTTTTTCATAGCATGCATACTTTTAGCTGGTTTTTAAGAAGGCCACCCTAGAGGCATATTTAATTGAGGGAAATGGAACAGGGGGCATTAACTTTCACAAGTGCACACTTCAATTTCCCCATCTTGGTTGCCTACAAAAAAGAGCAGGTGCAAGGTATGTGGCCACTTACAATTTCCAAAGCAAAACTACCAGTGTTGATGTTTGAAAATTGCCCCTTAATAGGGCAGATTTTATTTTGAACCAAATTGAGTTCCTTCCATGGGTAATTTTGGCATGGCAGTTTGTAAAACTTGCATTCGGATTTCACCACGATGCCAAAGGTTTTACAAACTGCTTATGCCATATGTTGAAATATTTTACCTATTTGATTTTGAATTAATTGTATTAGCATTGAGAGCACAAAGTAAGAAGAACAAAACAAAACAACAGCTGGCTACTCCCAGATGAAGGACCAAAGACGCGTTTCATAGAAAATGTATCCAGTATGCAAAACAGCGATCAAATTCCCAAGAGGAGAAGGCAACCGAAAATAATAAATTGCTCTAGTAACTTCTAAGCACCTGAATATGTTTTACCAAGAAATATAAAATAGCATCATCCTTCTTGGAGTAGAGTGGTTTAGCAAAAATATTTTCCTTTTAGCAGAGAATTCAGGGGGAGGGAGAGGCACTAAAACACTGCTGAGAACATGCAGGTCAAACAGGAGCCTTCAAGGTTACATGGAGAACTTATATAACCTAAAATCCTATAAATATGAGATAGTGAAAAAAAAGAAAGAAAAATAACAGTGCATGCAGTACTGAAACTTGCAATGACTGCTGTGGTGAGTACATTTCCTTAGCTTTTACTAGCAAAGAGTAGCAGAACAATGTCATAAAGAGAATAATGCAATACCTTTTTATAGGTAAAAAAAAAATTAAAAAAAAGAAAGTAGACAGGGGGCTGCACGTAGACATCAAGAAAACCAGGAAGAAAAGCAAGGGAAACCCCCATATATTATTCTATTAAGGAAGAAAGCAGAAGACTAATAAGCTAGCTTATTTTAAGATCAGTACAAAATGCTTCTATATTAAGCATATGTCAACACATTCAAAAAGTTGGTAGAATAAGCATGAGTCTTGAAATTATGTTTAGGCTTTCATATTGTCCAATTTAGTAAAGCAAGTTTCATATTTATGTGGGTGTACTTAGTCAAGGGTATAATAAAAGAAGCCTGCAAAGGAGTTATTTGGATCGTTAGATGTCTAGGAAATAAAAGAGATACTAAGGGATGGTATTAACATAAGAACATAAGAACATAAGAAATTGCCATGCTGGGTCAGACCAAGGGTCCATCAAGCCCAGCATCCTGTTTCCAACAGAGGCCAAAACCAGGCCACAAGAACCTGGCAATTACCCAAACACTAAGAAGATCCCATGCTACTGATGCAATTAATAGCAGTGGCTATTCCCTAAGTATAATTGATTAATAGTCATTAATGGACTTCTCCTCCAAGAACTTATCCAAACCTTTTTTGAACCCAGCTACACTAATTGCACTAACCACCTCCTCTGGCAACAAATTCCAGAGCGTAATTGTGCATTAGAGATGTGAATCGTGTGATCGATCGTCTTAACGATCGATTTTGGCTGGGGGGGGAGGGAATCTGATCGTCGAGGTTTTGGGGTTTTTTTAAATCGTTTAAATCGTAAATCGGGGGAGGGCGGGAAAACCGGAACACTAAAACAGCCCTAAACCCACCCCGACCCTTTAAAATAAATCCCCCAACCTCCCGAACCCCCCCAAAATGTTTTAAATTACCTGGGGTCCAGTGGGGGGGTCCCGGTGTGATCTTCCACTCTCGGGCCATGGCTGCGCTAATAGAAATGGCACCAGCGCTACCTTTGCCCTGTCATATGACAGGGCAAAGGTAGCACCGACGCCATTTTGGTTCCTGTCCCCCGACGTCACGAGCGCAGGAGATCGCTTCCGGACCCCTGCTGGACCCCCAGGGACTTTTGGCCAGCTTGGGGGGGCCTCCTGACCCCCACAAGACTTGCCAAAAGTCCAGCGGGGGTCCGGGAGCGACCTCCTGCACTCGGGCCGTATTGCCGTATTGCAAAATGGCGCCGGCCATACAGCCATACGGCCGGCGTCATTTTGCAATACGGCAATACGGCCGTACGGCCGGCGCCATTTTGCAATACGGCCCGAGTGCAGGAGGTCACTCCCGGACCCCCGCTGGACTTTTTGCAAGTCTTGTGGGGGTCAGGAGGCCCCCCCAAGCTGGCCAAAAGTCCCTGGGGGTCCAGCGGGGGTCCGGGAGTGATCTCCTGCACTCGTGACGTCGAGGGACAGGAACCATATGACAGGGCAAAGGTAGCGCCGGCGCCATTTCTATTAACGCAGCCGTGGCCCGAGAGTGGAAGATCACACCGGGACCCCCCCACTGGACCCCAGGTAATTTAAAACATTTTGGGGGGGTTCAGGAGGGTGGGGGATTTATTTTAAAGGGTCGGGGTGTGTTTTAGGTGGGTTTTTAGTGTGCTGGTTTTCCCGCCCTCCCCCTTCCCCTCCTCCCTCCCCCAATTTATGATTTTTGACGATAAATCGGGGGAATTCCTATTGTATCGCACCTCTAACGATTTTTGACGATTTAAAATATATCGGACGATATTTTAAATCATCAAAAAACGATTCACATCCCTATTGTGCATTGAGTGAAAAAGAATTGTCTCCGATTAGTCTTAAATGTGTTACTTGCTAACTTCATGGAATGCCCCCTAGTCCTTCTATTATTCGAAAGTGTAAATAACCGAGTCACATCTACTCGTTCAAGACCTCTCATGATCTTAAAGACCTCTATCATATCCCCCCTCAGCCGTCTCTTCTCCAAGCTGAACAACCCTAACCTCTTCAGTCTTTCCTCATAGGGGAGCTGTTCCATCCCCTTTATCATTTTGGTTGCCCTTCTCTGTACCTTCTCCATCGCAACTATATCTTTTTTGAGATGCGGCGACCAGAATTGTACACAGTATTCAAGGTGTGGTCTCACCATGAAGTGATACAGAGGCATTATGACATTTTCCGTTCTATTAACCATTCCCATCCTAATAATTCCTAACATTCTGTTTGCTTTTTTGACTGCTGCAGCACACTGAGCCGATGATTTTAAAGTATTATCCACTATGATGCCTAGATCTTTTTCCTGGGTGGTAGCTCCTAAAATGGAACCTAACATCGAGTAACTACAGCAAGGGCTATTTTTCCCTATATGCAAAAAAAAAAAAAAAACCCAAACCTAAATAAATTCTTTAGTCTTCTCTGCAAAGGATGTTCAGAGATATTTATGCCAGAAACAGTCTTTGTAGGTGATGTTTCAGAGAAACCCCTACAAATTACTTCTAGAAGAAATACTAAAACTGGCAGACTAAATAGTAGCAGATCGCCAGAACCTGATGATATTCTGAAGGAATATCTAAACTGCAGACCAGCTACTGCAAATCTGTAGCCCTTAATTAAATTCTACCTTGGTATCTCAAGACTAAAAGGTAGTCAATGTAACATCAGTTTTTAAAAAGGGCACCAAGGGTGATACAGAGAACTACAGATCATAGGATCAGTACCAGGAAAAATTTAGAAGCTATTCTTAAGAATTTAATAAGCATATCTATAAGCTTAGCTTAATTGGAGAGAACAAGCATGGATTTCGCAAATAGAAATCATGCTTCATTAATCTACTAGAAGTTTTTTAAAGGTATAACATGCATGTGGATAAGAGTCCCCCAGTTCCTTCCCAGTCCGCTGCAATTAAGGAGTGGACTGGGAAGGAACTGGGGGAGGCCCGATTGCGTTGCCGTGTGTATTTTTCTAAAATCCCCCCTCTGCACAGAGCAGGCAACCCGCCCGCACACGTGCATGCGGACATGAAAATCCGGCATGCATGTGCACGTGAGACACATATTTTATAACATGCTCGTGCCAACACATGCATGTTATAAAATAGCCGCGTCCATGTGCGTGTGTGTGTTTTTATTAAATCTACCTTTTATTGTTCACTTTTCCAGATTATTAATGAATAAGTGAAAGAACACAGTATAGATCACTGAGGCATATTGTTATTAACTATTTTTTATTGACAAAACTGACCATTTGCTCCTATTCTTTGTTTCTTATCCTTTAACTAGTTACCAATGTAGAATAGGACATTGCCCATTACATTTTTTTTTTAATTTCCTAGGAGTCTTTCATTAGGGAACTTATCCAATGCCTTCTGAAAATGTACATATACCAGGTGACTCTTATCCACATGCATGTTATACCTTTAAAAAACTTCTAGTAGATTAATGAAGCATGATTTCTATTTGCGAAATCCATGCTTGTTCTCTCCAATTAAGCTAAGCTTATAGATATGCTTATTAAATTCTTAAGAATAGCTTCTAAATTTTTCCTGGTACTGATCCTATGATCTGTAGTTCTCTGTATCACCCTTGGTGCCCTTTTTAAAAACTGATGTTACATTGACTACCTTTTAGTCTTGAGATACCAAGGTAGAATTTAATTAAGGGCTACAGATTTGCAGTAGCTGGTCTGCAGTTTAGATATTCCTTCAGAATATCATCAGGTTCTGGCGATCTGCTACTATTTAGTCTGCCAGTTTTAGTATTTCTTCTAGAAGTAATTTGTAGGGGTTTCTCTGAAACATCACCTACAAAGACTGTTTCTGGCATAAATATCTCTGAACATCCTTTGCACTTTCGAATAATAGAAGGACTAGGGGGCATTCCATGAAATTAGCAAGTCCGCTGCAATTAAGGAGTGGACTGGGAGGGAAATTTTCCATCCCTAACCCTACCCTTCCTACCTCTTCCCCTCTCCTCTCCTTCCAGACCCGTAAACTAACCCTAACCTTCCCCATTTTTTAATTTTTTTATTACTGCTCCTTGGGAGCAGAAGTAAACTCTGCTTTGGTTGGCTGCTGGCATGCGCTTCCCAAGACAGCATCGAATGGCACTATTTCATCCCTCCTTGCCACCTGCCCTGCCACTCCCCGCCCAGACCTCACTCCCTGGCCTGTCCCTTTCTAGAGGCCCAGCACTTCGATACATAACCAGGGTTATGCACTTGGTCGGGCCCATCCAAAAATGCACACGCACATTTTAAAATCAAGCCGTAAGTGAGGTGTTCAAATTTGCAGGTGACACGTAATTATTGAAAGTAATTAAAACATGAATAGACTGTGAGGCATTGCTGTAGAGCTTGCAAGACTCTGTAACTGGGCATCTAATTGGCAGATGAAATAATCTTAATAAGGACAAATACAAAATAATACACATAGGGAAAAATAATTCCAACTGTATGCATACAATGTGGGATTTCACATAAGGACTTACCACATAGGAAAATTAGTTTGAAGTCATTATTGACAATCAAGGCTTAATTTATGGAGAAACGGCCAGGAACACAGGGGCCGATGCAATACAGTGTGCTCAGCCAAGCGCACTGTTTAACCCGCAGTCAGTCATGGGATAAATAGGCGCTTATCCACCCCCTAATTCAATAGGGGGATTAGAGCATATTTAACGCGCATCCGATGTGGAGTGAATGTGATAGCGCTCACCACATGCAAATGCATGTGAATGAGCCTATTACTCATTCACTCCGAATGCAAAAAGATAAATGTGCATCTCAGACACACATTTATCACTCAGCTATTAACGCCTGCCTGGAGCAGGCGTTAATAGCTGAGCGCTTTGAAAAGAAGTACAGAAAAGCAGAAAAAACTGCTTTTCTGTACTTCTTTTTTAAAGTAAAAGAAATAAAATAAAATAACTCGGCAGACCGCCAAGTTATGAAGACTGATGCCGGTAAACTCGGTGTCGATTTTCATAACCGGCCATCTGCCAGTAATGAAAATGGCCACAGATAAACCCAGCAGCCATTTTTATTAATGGCAGACAGGCAGAGTTTACCAGCGTCGGTCTTCATAACCGGCAGCCGCGGCGGGTTGCGTTAGGAAGGAGGCGTTAAGTTCACATAAGCGACCCTAGCGCCTCCTTCCTAGCGCAATCCCTTAATTTCCATATTGCATGGCGCCCTCCTATCTTTGCCCTCTTTCCCGCCTATCTCCAATTACTAGTATTTCTTTTTTGGAAGTGCCGCCTTGTCAAGTTGTGTCCTCCACCGCCCTCCCTCCCCTTATTATGGCAAGCTACCCAATTCCCCGCATTCAATACCCTTCCCGCAGACCCCTATTCCTCCCCCATTACAACTCAACCGCCCCTCACAAGTCTCTTCTCCCTATTCTCATCTCTCCTCTGACACAGTTACTAGGACTCACAACCCTATCCATAGTTCTATTCAAAGAGCAATCTCTTTCCAAGAAAACCACAATCTTTAACGACCTACTAATCGACTGCAAACCGGAAATCTGCGCTATCACAGAAACCTGGCTCAAGGATTCTGACATTGTCCTCCTCAATCAGCTCCCCACGCTCTCTTACGATATTTTCACCAACCCGAGACCCAAGAAAAGAGGCAGGGGCCTCCTCCTAGCAGTTAAAAAGCATGTAAAACTCATACCTGTGAACATTGACACCCCCACCTCCCAGATTTGAGATCGGTCTGTACAAATCCCCGGAACTACAAATCTGCCTTGTTTACTCCCCTCCTGGTCTTCTAGAACTCAACCCCTCCCCTCTCATCGAATTCATTTCTGATAACATCAACATCGAAGCCCCAGCCATCATTTTGGGAGAATTCAACCTCCATGTAGACTCCTTCCCCCTCTCATCGTCCTGTGAAACCTTTCTTAATGCACTCCATGCCATAGGCTTTAAACAAATCATCTCTTCCCCCACCCATATTAACTCCTGTATTCACTCTCCCAACACACCCTCATGTACCCCGGTCCCATGGTCGGACCATTCCCTCATTGAAACCCTCCTTACTATAAATGCACCGCCCAAGTGCAACCCTGCTCTAAAAACTACCACTGTATTCAGAAAATCCTGTTCCAGCGAGGACCTTATCTCAGCTTTCTCCAACTCCCTGTCCAAACTTGATTGCACCAATCCTGAAGCGGCACTCACCTCCTGGAGCAACCTCACCCATGACATTGCAAATAATCTATGTCCAATCACCAGGCACGAAGTGAACCCATCTTCAAAAAATTGTAAACCATGGTATACTTCTGAGTTAAAAATAATGAAAAATAAACTCAGACAGCGAGAGAGAATCTGGCGTAAAAACCCCTCTCCCCAGCATGCCTCCTCATACAAATCTGCCCTTCACTGCTACAGACTTTCCACATTGAAGTCCAAACGTGACTTTTACGCTTCAAAAATACACAAATACATGAACAACCCCAAAGCCCTTTTCTCCTACATTGCGGATCTCACCAAATCCGCTCCTCCCCCCCATCCCTGACAATGAAGCTAGTAGCAAATGTGAAGACCTAGCTCTCTACTTCCACAAAAAAATAGCAAACATCCTCCTCAGATTCCCCCTAACCCCACAACCTATCTCTAGGGGCCCAGGCCTAACTTCTGCCATCCTTGACTCCCTTGATCTCACCTCCTCCAAGGAAATTGAATCATTTCTTAAAAAGTCTAAACCTGCATCCCATCCATCAGACACCATCCCCACGAAGGCTCTCCTAATGATTCCTAACACCATAGCCAAACCTTTAGCCAACTTCATAAACTGCTCCCTCTCCTCTGGCATAGTCCCAGACAAACGTAAACATGCAGTGGTCAAACCCCTGCTCAAAAAACCATCATTAGATCCTAAGGACCCTTCCAATTTCTGCCCTATCTCAAACCTCCCATTTATCTCTAAAATCATGGAAAAGGTAGTGAATTCCCAACTAATGGACTACCTCGAAAATAAGAATATCCTTCATCCCTCACAATAAAAACATAAGAAATTGCCATGCTGGGTCAGACCAAGGGTCCATCAAGCCCAGCATCCTGTTTCCAACAGAGGCCAAATCAGGCCATAAGAACCTAGCAATTATCTAAACACTAAGAAGATCCCATGCTACTGATGCAATTAATAGCAGTGGCTATTCCCTAAGTAAACTTGATTAATAGCCGTTAATGGACTTCTTCTCCAAGAACTTACCCAAACCTTTTTTAAACCCAGCTACACTAACTGCACTAACCACATCCTATGGAAACAAATTCCAGAGTTTTATTGTGCATTGAGTGAAAAAGAATTTTCTCTGATTAGTCTTAAATGTGCTACTTGCTAACTTCATGGAATGCCCCCTAGAACTTCTATTATTTGAAAGTGTACATAACCGAGTCACATCACCTCTTTCAAGACCTCTCATGATCTTAAAGACCTTTATCATATCCCCCCTCAGCCGTCTCTTCTTCAAGCTGAACAGCCCTAACCTCTTCAGCCTTTCCTCTTAGGTGAGCTGTTCCATCCCCTTTATCATTTTGGCTGTCCTTCTCTGTACCTTCTCCATCACAACTATATCTTTTTTGAGATGCGGCGACCAAAATTGTACACAGTATTCAAGGTGCGGTCTCACCATGGAGCGATATAGAGGCATTATGACATTTTCCATTTTATTAGCCATTCCTTTCCTAATAATTCCTAACATTCTGTTTGCTTTTTTGACTGCTGCAGCACACTGAGCCAACGATTTTAAAGTATTATCCATTATGATGCCTAGAACCTTTTCCTGGGTGGTAGCTCCTAATATGGAACCTAACATCGTGTAACTACAGCAAGGGTTATTTTTCCCTATATGCAACACCTTGCACTTGTCAACATTAAATTTTATCTGCCATTTGGATGCCCAATCTTCCTGTCTTGCAAGGTCCTCCTGTAATGTATCACAGTCTGCTTGTGATTTAACTACTCTGAATAATTTTTTTATCATCCGCAAATTTAATAACCTCACTCTTCGTATTCCTTTCCAGATCATTTATATATATATATTGAAAAGCACCGGTCCAAGTACAGATCCCTGAGGCACTTCACTGTTTACCCTTTTCTACTGAGAAAATTGACCATTTTATCCTACACTCTGTTTCCTGTCTTTTAACCAGTTTGTAATCCACAAAAGGACATCGCTTCCTATCCCATGACTTTTTAGTTTTCGTAGAAGCCTCTCATGAGGGACTTTGTAATATGCCTTCTGAAAATCCAAATACACTACATCTACCGGTTTACCTTTATCCACATGTATATTAACCCCTTCAAAAAAAATGAAGCAGATTTGTTAGGCAAGACTTCCCTTAGGTAAATCCATGTTGACTCTGTTCCATTAAATCATGTCTTTCTATATGCTCTATGATTTTGATCTTCAAAAAATTTGCACTATTTTTCCCGGCACTGAAATTAGGCTCACTGGTCTATAGTTACCCGGATTTCCCCTGGAGCCTTTTTTAAATATTGGGGTTACATTGGCCACCCTCCAGTCTTCAGGTACAATGGATGATTTTAATGATAGGTTACAAATTTTCATAAGCATTTCAATACTGAAACCCTCCTACTCTCCCTCTCTGATCACCTCATCAGGGGCACGGACCAAGGTCACTGCTACATCCTTGTCCTCCTCGACATTTCCTCTGCGTTTGATACCATAAGCCACAATCACCTTCTCTTCTGCCTATCTGACATAGGCATCTCAGGTTTAGCCCTTCTATGGTTTAAATCCTACCTGTCTAATAGACAGTTTTCAGTCAAAATAGGCAGCGCTGAATCCACGCATTATGCCCTCTCCCATGGTGTTCCTCAAGGTTCCTCCCTCTTCTCTACCATATTCAATATTTACCTTACTCCCCTTTGCCAGCTTCTATCTGATCTCGGCCTCAAATTCTACCTTTATGCTGATGATGTCCAAATCATCATACCGATTCATGACTCGTTATCTGAATCCCTAAAACTCTGGGAGAAATGCCTAACTGCCATTAATACCCTACTCACAAACCTCCACCTTGCCATAAACACCTCCAAAATTGAACTGCTTCTCATATTCCAACACCAAATACCTAAACCCTCACTTGCAAACAACCCAGCATACAGTTCCATTTCTGACCAGCTCTATGTACGTGACCTCGGTGTTCAGATTGACCAGCAACTGAACCTAAAAAAAATACATCAACACTATCCTCAAGGAAGGTTTCTTTAAGCTCAAAGACATGAATCAACTAAAACCCTTACTCCATGCTAATGATTTCCGTACTGTCATCCAGGCTACCCTCTCTTAAAAAATGGACTATTGTAATTCCCTTCTCCTAGGGCTTCCCTTTTCCACCATAAAACTGCTTCAAATGCTACAGAGTGCGGTAGAAAAGACCATCTCAAATGCTCACAAATCTAATCATATTACTCCCATCCTTAAAGACCTTCACTGGCTCCCGATATCTCATGCATCCACTATAAAACCCTTTCTATCATTCACAAATCTATCTTCAGACACAATTCCAATTGGCTAGATGAGCCGTTCCACCTCATACTCTCTAACCGCCCCACCAGAGCAACCAATAAAGGTGCCCCCCATGTGCCATCCCTCAAGAAGGTACACCTAACTTCCACAAGGGATCGAGGCCTCTCCATTGCTGGTCCTATCCTCTGGAACTCTCTACCCACGAACCTTCATCTTGAGCCTTGCACCATCAAATTCAGTTCCAAATTAAAGACGTGGCTCTTTAAACAGGCCTACTCTGAATAGACACTCACATTCATTCCTTGCTGCAAAATACTTGACCGGAGCCTATGTATAAAGTTAGGTTACTTTGTTTACCAGGTTTTGCCACTTGTTACATTGTTTACCTATTTTTTGCACTTGTTTGCTAGCTCCTAGCTTTCACTCTTGTTCCTTCTAGTCCCATACCCTCCACCTGTTTAATGTAATTTCACCCTGCAGTTATGATGTAAACCGGTATGATGTAACTACTAATACCGGTATAAAAAAGCTATAAATAAGCAAACAAATAAATAAATAAATAAAAGGCTAAACAGATTAGGGATCTTTAGCTTGGAAACTAGATGACTGAGAGGAGATATGTTAGAGATTTATAAAATCATGAGTGGAATAAAATGGGTAAATAAGGAATGGCTATTTCCCTTTCAAACATCACGTCGACTAGGGGGCACTCTATGAAACTAACAACCGGCAGATTTGAAACATATCATAGAAGTATTTTTCCACTCAAGGCACAATCAAGCTATGGAATTTTTGCCAGAGGAAGTAGTCAAGGTGGCTAACATGGTGGGGTTCAAAGGAGGATTAAACAATTCTTGAAGGACAATTCCATAAACAATTCTTAATCAGGTAGATTTGGGAAAACCAACTCCTATCCCTGGGAGTGAGATTCAAGAAATAGATCAATACTCAGGACCTGATGGGGACTTACAACCCGGTCTAGCCACTGACAGACACAGAATGTTGGGTCGATGGATCTTGTCCTGACTGGGCATGGGATTTTGTATATTTTTATAAGACAGCACAAGCATAACAGTTGTTTGGTTAGTTTTAATATTTGGTTAACCAGATTTCAGAACTCTTTGGTACTATTAGAGAGCTAACACAGAAATACATCATTTTCCTGTGTTTAATTTTGCATGAATAAATATAATTACTTCCTTTGTCACAAAGAACAATTTATAATACCAATATATAATTCATGAAGTTAATTTTGTTAGCTAGTAGTCAGTTACAAACTCTTCTGTCCTGTAATTTTCATTGTATGGATGTGTGTGCCTAGGAAGGGGGGAGGGGAGTTGGAAGCATTGTATTCTCCTTTGTGAACATTCTTTTTGAAGCTATTAAGGGTGGAAATGTCCACAATTCTGCTGTGATATACTATCATTATCTACCATGGCAACACAGTTGGAACTATGCAGTTGCAAAATGCCTTCAAAAAGAGCTAATGAAGAAATACTGAAAACTCTTGAAAGACAGACTTTTCCCTGTTTTGTTTTCCAACTCCTTTGGACGAATGCAAAGCACATCTTACTTTTCTGGCCAACCCGTATCCCAATTTCAATGTGTCCTGAACCTCAGCGGGACGGTGTACGCAGGTTCTGTGCAAAAGATAAGATAAAGGCAGCCCCATGGAAAATTGGTGCTTGGTCTCTGATGGTAAGATTCCAGGAATGAGGTTGGAACCTGAGTCCCTTTTGGCCATAGACAGGTGTGTGATGTGACCTGAAGAGATGATTAAAAACTGCCTGCTAGCTACTTGGGAGAGAAAGACTGGACATGTTTGGCTGAAAGTGGGGTACAGAGACATTTATAGTGGGGGATTCAGACTCGCTCCCTTGGTCCTCTTTCCCCTTCCACATGCACTGACCATCTCATCTGCACTCCGTCACCCCTGGTCTAGAGCAGTCTCACTCCCTCACCTCCTCTCCCTTAGACCTCAAAAGATACATGGAACCCATATAGTATAACATAGTAATGGGTGTGGGCTTGGCCCTAAGAAAGCCATGAATAAAGAATTTCAATATGGTAAACTTCCTATATCAAAAACACATTAACTGCCAGCACTCAAACTACAATCTTACCTTTGAAAAGGCAACGCTGCAAATATTACATGAGGCTCTAAAAGAACAATATAGTATATATATCTATTTAGAAAACAAAACAAGCCAGACTGCCTAAACTACCTGTAAAATAAAAAAATACATGCACCTAAAAATATTGTACAAAAGCTTTTAAAACTACGTAAGTTCCTTCTTCAGATGTCGGATCAGAGTCATTCACATCTTAAGATGGGTCCTATATTGTCTCAGTAACTCATGTACAGTATTTCTGGATAATAATTACATAGCTCTAATAAAAGCTAACACAGCCTGCCAAGAATACACTTTACCACAAGAGACACATTTTCTATTTCAACACAACTCCCAGGACTGAACATTTGCCGTTGGTAAAGGTCTGTCTGTGATCTGTATGTGTGATCGAGGTGAGGGATTCTGCTAGTTAATAGTTTCTAGCAGTCCATCTCAGTCTGTCTTGTTCTGTTTTCAATAGGAGGTGTATTGGTCTTCCAGGCCTCATGAAATATTTGCAGAGCTGCTCTTTCCTGGATAGGGCTGTTGCTGTTGAGTCCTGGAAGTTGTGTTGAAATAGAAAATTTGTCCCTTGAGGTAAAGTGTATTCTTGGCAGGCTGTGATAGCTTTTATTGGAGCCATGTAATTATTATCCAGAAATACTGTACATGAGTTACTCCCACCCGCACAAAAGCAGTCACCTCCCCCCATACACAGGCAGTCACCCACACAAGCAGTCACCCACCAATCCCTACACACACACTGCTGCTCTCACACATACAACCACATAGCCTCTTACCTACACATACACAGATCTCATCCACCCACAAACACAGACCCAGGCTCTCACCCACCCATCTAGGTAATCATCCACACACACACAGGCAGTCATACATACACATACACCCCCACTCTCAGAGGCTCTCACCCAGCCACACTCACCCACCCACATAGGCTATCACCCCTCCTTATATACATACAAGCAGTCATTCTCACACACCGAAGCAGTCATACACTCACCCAGCCACACACACATACATAGGGCTTTGGCATCTTCTTCAGCCACCAGCAGGATGGGGTCCATTGGCGGCCATCATGTCCTCTCTTTGGCTCCCAGTGGGATGGGGTCCTTTGGTGGCCATGACATGCTTCTTCTCTCTTCAGCTGCCAGCGGGATGAAGTTTGCTGGTGGCCATGGTGTCAGATCTCTCTCTTCAGCTGCTGTGGGACAGGCTTTGTTGAGGCCTGCTGAGTCATGAGGTGGGCAGCAGCAGGAGTCAAGTTTATTCAAATATAATTTCCTGCTGCTGCGGGGCTGGTCTTGCGGTAAGAGCTGCAAGACGGGCCCCATGGCAGCAGGAGATGATTTTTTGAAAAAAACACCTGCCGCCCATGGGGGAGTGGAAGGTGTAGCCAGGTGTATTGCAATTGATTGGATCAAGCAGGATTTTGGTTATCCCTGCCCGACCCAATGTATAAATTCGGGGTGGCACTTGCCACCCTGTAGAGATGTTTATGGGCTGGGGATTCATTGAATCCCTTGAAGACCTTGACTGTATACCACTATTGACTGATATTGTCAAGCAAGAAGAAAAAAGCCTTCACTGCTGGGTTTACAGAGACCAAAGGAATGGTCCGGAAGTGGACCTGGAGAGCCATAAGGCCTGGAGTCTCTGAGAAATGATTATACATTTTTGAAATCCACTAATAGCTGTGATAGAAACTTTTGGGGAAAAAGGGGATTTATGCTAGGAAACTGGAGCCTGAAGTAAAGGTTGCAAATTTCCACATTATGGGGGCTAGTAGCTGGTATTTCACCTGGAGCATGAGTAAAGGGTCCTAGAAAGCACAAAACTGAGAAGAGTGGAATTGTTTCCTGTTCAGATTATTAATAGTCCTATAATTGAATGAGCTATAAAGCATGTATTAAATTAGAGATTGATATTCAAATGCATTATCTAGCTAAGTTCAGGACTTAGCTGGAGAAACTGCAAGTTTTAAATTTCCCATTATTCTGAGTACCTCTGATTTTGTCTTGCTGTTTTGCCAGATCAAGGGGGTGTTCAGGATGGCGTTAAGTTAGCTAGATAATTTATCTGGATAAGTCTGGTCACAATGGAAAACAGTTCCAAAGATAGTTTAATATGTTTTTCTGGCTAACTAGGACTTTATCCAGCTTATATCAGTGAAGCACCTAATTGGTAGTGCTCAAAGGAATATCTTTGACAATTTATCCAGCTAACTTTAGTCACATAAATGACTAAATGTCAGTGAAGGTAGGCTGCACATGTCCACAGCACTGGAGCCACAGATAGTGGTTCGGGAGCACAGAAATGTTTGTCAGCAAATGGAGAAATACGTGGGGCCAAAGACATGTGCCTGGCGTGCACTATATCAGTAGGCTCCATTAGCAGCATGGCGCACACTTACAGGGGCTGATGTAATAAAGAGCACCTAGCCTAGCCGAACAGGTTAATGAGTGGTTGTACATGCACTGACACCACACAGCTGAACATTGGCTTCTTAGCTTCCCTGTCTAACCTCCCTACTTTCCTCTTATTTTGATACCTGGTTGCATAATAAAACAACTGTGGTACTAGTGATTTTGGCAGGAGAAAAGGAAGGAGAATGAAATTGTCTTGACTAGAAGAGGAAGGGATATGAACAGATTAAGATTTGAGTTTGATCCTTCCGAGAGAAAAAAAAAGAAGAAATATAAGAATCTCTTGAAAACAATGTACAGAACAAAAATAGGAAAATCAGTAAGCCCTGGAGTGGAGTGGAGCCTAATGATTAGAGTAGTGGGCTTCTGAATCAGTGCCCTTCGTGTTCCCTATTTACCTATGCCGGCTCAGGCTAGATGCCTGATCCACTTTAAATTCCTTAAGGAGAGTATGCTCTATAGGCGGGATCCAGTGGAGCAGGAGGGGAATAAGATCTAGGATCCAGGTGAGGATAATCAGACCAGGCCCGGTATCCGGAAGGAAGGCAGCTCCCGTACAATACTGCTGTCCAAACACTGAGCTGTGATGAAGCTGAACTGTGAGTAATTAAGTACACTGTTCTGTTGGGAAGACAGTCTATTACTGTGTATTGTGAAATGATAGTAAAGATAAGTGTTTTAAGAAAGATTGGAGTCAGACCAGTTTTGTCTCCAGGCCTGCTGGAATCACTGCTTGTTCCCACATATGGTGTCATGCATGGGACTTTTTCTAAAGCTTTGTACAGAAAAAAAAAAAAAAAAAAAAAACAGCTTCCAAGAAAGTGTCTGTTGTGACTACAGAGAATTGTGAAGAGGACCTGTGGTTCTAATCAGAGTACAGAACACAAGGGGCCTGTGGTTGTAAAACAAAGTACAGAGTGCAGGGGTGCATAGAGCATGGTAGCTTGTGAAAGGTTATGAAAAGGTGCGGCTCAGCACCTGCACTGAGGAAAAAAAAAAGTACAAGTATCAGGTAGAGAGGAAATTGAGAGTGGGCAAGGTTGCAGGGACAGTCAGAAAGAAGGCAAAACGATTACTGGCATGGTTAAAAGGGGAGATGAAAGAAGCTAATTTAGCCAAAAGATCTTCATTCAAAAATTGGAAGAAGGATCCAACAGAAGAAAATAGGATAACGCATAAACGTTGGCAAGTTAAATGTAAGACATTGATAAGACAGGCCAAGAGAGAATTTGAAAAGAAGTTGGCTGTAGAGGCAAAAACTCACAGTAAAAAAAATTTAAATATATCAGAAGCAGAAACCCTGTGAGGGAGTAGGTTGGACCGTTAGATGATCGAGGGGTTAAAGGGGCACTTAGAGAAGATAAGGCCATTGCGGAAAGATTAAATGATTTCTTTGCTTCAGTGTTTACTGAAGAGGATGTTGGGGAGGTACCCCTAATGGAGAAGGTTTTCATGGGTAATGATTCAGATGGACTGAATCAAATCACGGTGAACCTAGAAGATGTGGTAGGCCTGCTTGACAAACTGAAGAGTAGTAAATCACCTGGACCGGATGGTATATACCCCAGAGTTCTGAAGGAACTAAAAAATGAAATTTCAAACCTATTAGTAAAAATTTGTAACATCATTAAAATCATCCATTGTACCTGAAGACTGGAGGATAGCAAATGTAACCCCAATATTTAGAAAGGGCTCCAGGGGTGATCCTGGAAAGTACAGACCGGTTAGCCTGACTTCAGTGCCAGGAAAAATAGTGGAAAGTGTTCTAAACATCAAAATTACAAAACATATAGAAAGACTTGGTTTAATGGAACAAAGTCAGCATGGCTTTACCCAGGGCAAGTCTTGCCTCACAAATCTGCTTCACTTTTTTGAAGGAGTTAATAAACATGTGGATAAAGGTGAACCAGTAGATATAGTATACTTGGATTTTCAGAAGGCGTTTGACAAAGTTCCTCATGAGAGGCTTCTAGGAAAAGTAAAAAGTCATGGGATAGGTGGTGATGTCCTTTCGTGGATTGCAAACTGGCTAAAAGACAGGAAACAGAGAGTAGGATTAAATGGACAATTTTCTCAGTTGAAGGGAGTGGGCAGTGGAGTGCCTCAGGGATCTGTATTGGGACCCTTACTTTTCAATATATTTATAAATGATCTGGAAATAAATACGACGAGTGAGATAATCAAATTTGCAGATGACACAAAATTGTTCAGAGTAGTTAAATCACAAGCAGATTGTGATAAATTGCAAGAAGACCTTGTGAGACTGGAAAATTGGGCATCCAAATGGCAGATGAAATTTACTGCGGATAAGTGCAAGGTGATGCATATAGGGAAAAATAACCCATGCTATAATTACACAATGTTGGGTTCCATATTAGGTGCTACAACCCAAGAAAGAGATCTAGGCGTCATAGTGGATAATACATTGAAATCGTCGGTTCAGTGTTCTGCGGCAGTCAAAAAAGCAAACAGAATGTTGGAAATTATTAGAAAGGGAATTCTGAATAAAACGGAAAATGTCATAATGCCTCTGTATTGCTCCATGGTGATACCGCACCTTGAATACTGTGTACAATTCTGGTCGCCACATCTCAAAAAATATATAACTGCGATGGAGAAGGTACAGAGAAGGGCTACCAAAATGATAAGGAGAATGGAACAGCTCCCCTATGAGGAAAGACAAAAGAGGTTAGGACTTTTCAGCTTGGAGAAGAGACGGCTGAGGGGGGATATGATAGAGATGTTTAAAATCATGACAGGTCTAGAACGGGTAGATGTGAATCAGTTAATTACTCTCTCGGATAGTAGAAAAACTAGGGGGCATTCCATGAAGTTAGCATGGGGCACATTTAAAACTAATCGGAGAAAGTTCTTTTTATTCAACGCACAATTAAACTCTGGAATTTGTTGCCAGAGGATGTGGTTAGTGCAGTTAGTATAGCTGTGTTTAAAAAAGGATTGGATAAGGTCTTGGAGGAGAAGTCCATTACCTGCTATTAAGTTCACTTAGGGGCAGATTTTATAAATCCGCGCACACGCGTACTTTTGTTCGCACACCAGGCATGAACAAGAGTATGCAGGATTTCAATAGATATGCACGTAGCCACACGTATCCATTAAAATCCGGGGTCGGCGCGCACAAGGCTGCCCAAAATCGGCAGCCTGTGCGCGCCGAGCCGCGCAGCCTGCTTCCGTTCCCTCCGAGGCCGCTCCGAAATCAGAGCGGCCTCTGAGGGAACTTTCCTTCGCCCTCCCCTCACCTTCTCCTCCCTTCCCCTACCTAACCACCCCCCCCCCCCCCGGCCCTATCTAAACCTCCCCCCTTCCTCTATCCTGAAAGTTATGCCTGCTGGAAGCAGGCGTAACTTTACGCTTGCCGGGCCGGCTGCCGCATTCCATTTCTGGTCCGGGGGCTCGTCCAGGGGCTGCTGTCATGCCCTCGGAACGCCCTTGGGCGAGAACCACGCCCCCGGACATGCCCCCGAAACACCGCATCACTCCCGGCATGCCCCCTGACACGCCCCCCGACATGCCCCTCCATGCAAGCCCCGGGACTTACGCACGTCCTGGGGCTTGCGCGCGCCGCCGAGCCTATGCAAAATAGGCTCGGCGCGTGCAGGGGGGGTTTGGGGTAGATTTTCGGGGGGTACGCGCGTACCTCTTAGAGAATAGCCACTGCCATTAGCAATGGTTACATGGAATAGACTTAGTTTTTGGGTACTTGCCAGGTTCTTATGGCCTGGATTGGCCACTGTTGGAAACAGAATGCTGGGCTTGATGGACCCTTGGTCTGACCCAGTATGGCATTTTCTTTTGTTCTTATGTTCTTATGTTCTTAGGTTGTCCCTGTAGTAAAATAATATTACTGCTTATTTTATGATATACATTATGCAATGGACCTACTTTGTAAAAAAAAAAACCAAAGCAAAACTTGACTATAAGAAGTTGTTCCCTTATGCTCCACATTCATTTTTGTAAATTATTTCTCTTAGCATTCATTCTGCTCTACAAGCTGACTTTTTAATAAACAAATGTGTTAGCAATTAGTATATACTGAGGAGTAGCCTAGTGGTTAGAGCAGTGGGTTATGAACCATGAGATGAGGGTTTGAGTACCAGTGTTACTCCTTGGAACCTTTGGCAAGTCACTTTACACTCCATTGCCTCAGGGACAAACTTAGGCCTGGATTTATCAAAATGCACTAAATATTGATTGTGATAGGAAAAGGGGCATGTTTTATGGTAATAGGAAGTTTATCACAAAGTGTGCTATCTTTGTGCTTCGCATAGGTATTACTGCAAATTACAATAACTTTTTTGCACTTATTGCCAGAATTGTTATAATTCCTACCTATAACCAGTGGGGGGGGGGGGGGGGGGGCGGAGAGGGAGAGAGAGAGTGAGAGAGAGTGAGAGAGAGACTAGCCATAATGCCCTCATACTAGGTAGGTATTTATACCTCTATATGAGTCCCAACCTAGTTTGATGGACTCTCTACCTGGGTAACATCAAGCTAGGTTGAGAGAACATTGCAAAAATCAAAAATCTCATCTTTGGGTGAGTTTCCTCACTCCGAAGGTCATAAAATCTTCACAAGAGAACACTGTTCGGTTCATATGTCTCACTCTGAATGTCAAAGTGGCCCCTAACCCCTACACTAATACCTAAACCTCACCTCAAGTAACTAGATGGGCCTCATATAGAGGTATAAATACCTACCTAGTGTGAGGCCATTATGGCTAGGCTCTCTCTCTCTTTCTCTCTCCCTCTCTCTCTGTCTCATGAGGGCCCTGATAGCTAGGCTGTCTCTCCAGCAGCTTAAAACACTACTTGTAAATAAATCCATATCACATGGCTTTACACAAATGAAAAAGATGTAGTTAAAACCAGCCCCAAACTCTTCCCCTTTTCTGATTTGCATCACACCATGCATTATGGTGCTTTCACATGCGTTAAAGGTACTTAACGCATGCGAAAATGCCATATAGCACTTTGGTAAATGACCCCCTTATATTGTAAGCCCTCTGGGGATAGGGAAAACCTACAGTACCTGAATGTAATCCACTTTAAAGTGCAAAAATCAGAATAAAAAAAAATATTCCTTTCAATGTATTTCAACCTAGGCTGGTTCTTGATCCTTGATTCTCTGTTTCCTCACCACAATGTCATTGGCAGGGACTTTTTAAGCAGAGCCTGCTGGGAAGCAGATAGCTCCCAATCCTGGGGGGAGGGGCCAGGGAAGGTTACTGCTTAGGGAGCATTTGTAATGGGGTGATAGGATCTCTTTTGAATGTAGGGGATATAGAGATTATAGAAATTTGGAGGGAAGGTTTTTTGGAAAGGTTTTTTTTTTTTTTAGTAAGGAGTGTTTTATTTTGTTATGCTTTTTTATTTTCCTAGTGAAAGTAGGGGATGAGAACAGTTGATAAAGTATTTTTATTGATATGTTTTTATAATTTATTATGTTATTTCATGTTTTTATTACTGTATTTAAAATTTATTTTTGTCTTTTCAATTTATTAAATGATTTAATGCTATATTTATGATTGTATGTATCTAAGTATTTATTGATTTTATACTGTTGAGTATATTTTTAAAAAGTTTTGCCCAACCAAAATTAAATTCAAATTAAATTCAATAAAGATAACCACTGTATCAGTATAATAGTTCACGAGTGCAGAAACTGTTCTAACATGTTATTGAAATCTAGTATAGTACCCCACTAAGTAGTACTGTACTGTACTTCTAACACAATGATGTCTCAAGTGAGTACGTGAGCTGCAGTTCAAGATCCATTGTCCATTTAAATAACTTAATACATTTGTGACTGGTTTTCATCAGGTCAGCGCATAATGAGCCAAGAATCCATAGCTCATTTCATTATTATGTTATATTTAGCTTATACCTTTTCATTGTTAACTCAAGGCAAGTTGCATTGAGGTATTGTAGGTATTTTATTTTCCAGAGGGAATATTTTAAGTTAGCAACAGAAATACACAGCAACCACATTACTTTTTTCAAAATCTACTCTGAAAGGGTCCAGGTACTTCAAAAAATTTAAGAAGATGCTTCTACTATCAAGGGTACCAGAACAGAAGGTTCTATAAATTACATACGGTGACTCTTGCTATGTCATCGCACTAAAGATATTTTGTACCAATAGTTGAGATTTTATTAAAATTGAAAATTTAAGGTAGCAATGCTCCTTCTCTCCTCAAATATGTATACTATGAGAAAAGTATCGTAATAAAAATAGAACACATACTATTTAACTGTAGGTTGACATATCTAATTTTCTCAGGGGTTCACATATCTCATTAATGATCCAAGCAATCAAAACATTTGCTCCAGGGATTTGTTTTGCAGCACCCTCCTGAGCTTTTATTAATAGCATTATTACACAAGAATCTGCATGCATGAATGTCCTTAGATGCATCAAGAGCATATTCCTGTGTGCTATGGCAAGTCTGATAATGCAGGGTCTTAATACCATCATGCCACCACACTGATTCTGATTACTCATTCCATGAAGCTAATTTTGATTGACACTCCTTAAACAAAATAGAACTGCTAGTTTTGATAGTGTACTGTATTTTCACAAATTTTAAAATTTAATTATATCTGTAGCAGAGACAGAAGCCAGCAGTAATTGTTAATGTACTGAATCTGAGTTTCTTTAGTCTCCCAGGAAAATGTTCCTTCTTTCCTGTGCTCATTGTTTGACTCCGAAAAAGTCATTCATATCCCTTCTGGGTTCACTTTCCCCACCCCATCCATTTTTCTTAATTTTTATCCACTTTGCATGTATCTATTTCACGAGTAGGAAGCACTTCAACCTCCAATTGTCATGACGCACTCTATATGAGGCTGCCGTTCTACTTCTGGATTCATATTTGTTCAGTCTCTAAGGGACACATCTCCTCTCAAGAAAGTGATTACTGTAGCATGTGCATGGATGACTGGCATGCCTGACTTCTAAGAATAGGATGGATATTTGAATAGAAAAAGCTACAAGAGAATTGTCCATAAACTATAATGTAAATGTCAGATGCATTTTGCTTACATTTTTTCTCACTTCTAATTTATTTAGTTGGACAGACTCGTGTTCTTCTTTCTGCTGATCTGAACATGTCAAAACGCCATGTGTAAAATGTGGGATGTACACAATGCAAAATGGTACTCATGCCAAATGAAAAATACAAGTGAATCCAAAGCTAATGAATTACAGCTACCAGGAGAAAATATTATCATACTCACAGGTTTAAACTATTTCTAGTATTCTTTACTAGTTCAAATGGAGCTATTCAAAGAAAATATATTCAAATAAAAATAACCGTTAAAATAACAGAGGTCCATATTCAAAAGCATTTTCCTGGATAACTCAGAAGTTAACTGGGTACTACAGGAACAAAAATTAACAGGTAAGAACTAATTTTCCTTTCCCTGTACGTACCAGGATCAGTCCAGACTGCTGGGATGTACCCAAGCTGCCCTAAATGGGGTGGGACCTGGAGAGTCCCACGCAAAGCACACTACCGCCAAAGGAATCCACCCTTGGATCCCTCACATCCAACCGGTAATGTTTAGCAAACGTGTGTAAGGATTTCCACGTAGCTGCCCAACAAATCTCTTGCAGCAAGACACACTGGATTTCTGCCCATGAAGCCGCCTGAGACCGAAGAGAATGCACCTTAAGACCTTCCGGCACTGGGCGCCCGCAAAATATGTAAGCGGAAGCAATTGCGTCCTTCAACCATCGGGCGATAGTAGTCTTAGAAGCCTGAGCCCCTTTCTTAGGACCGCTCCACAAAACGAAGAGGTGATCTGACAATCGAAACGGATTAGTAACCTCCAAGTATCGCAATAGGACCCTATGGACATCCAACCTCCGTAGATCATCTTCATCAGAAAAAAACGGTAACTCAACGGATTGATTGACATGAAAAGCAGAGACAACCTTGGGTAAAAAGGAAAGTACTGTGCGAAGAGAGATACCCGAATCAGAAATACGCAGAAAAGGCTCTCAACAGGACAGGGCTTGAAGCTCGGAGACCCGCCTAGCTGAACAAATAGCCACGAGAAACAACGCTTTAAGCGTCAAGTCTTTAAGCGTCGCCCGCTTCAATGGCTCAAAAGGTGATCCACAACGATACCGGAGAACCAAATTTAAACTCCAAGATGGACAAACTGCTCGCAGTGGCGGTTTCAAGTGCTTAGCCCCCTTCAAAAACCGTATCACATCCGGGTGAGCCGTGTAGAATAGTGCACTGCATATATCCTGCACATATGTAGTTATAGCACTATGAAGCACTGATTACTGAACTTGCCAGAGAATCATCCAGCACAGATGACATCATTCCTGGAAGGATGGAACTAAGTTTGTTATTCTAACTGATAAGAAGAGGCCTGTGGCCTATAGTAAGAGCAAGCTAAAGTACACATGTTAACATATATATCGATTGGCTATTAAAGGTAAAGGGTGTGGATTATGCAGATGACTGATAATAGCAGACCCCAGACCCTTTATAAGCTGATGCACATGTTAAGATCTCTGAGCAGATTTTAAACAGACTTTGTACACCTTTGCTTGTACTAAATTCTTTCTGTATTTTTCTGCTCCTAGAGGAATTATCCGCCTTCCTCTATATAATTACCTGTATTAATAAACCCCTTTCTTTATTACCGTCTGAAGCTGGTATTTATTCTGTAATTAGACACAGGGTTCGCCCCTCTTTTAACATCTGGAGGCACCGCTGGGATTCACAGGAAAGGTTTTGCGCCCCTTTCCTGCGTCTCACAGGCTATAGCAGTGCGGAAACTGCTTAAGGCTTTTGACTAATTAACCAGTTCCACTTAGGGTGACCTGGGGTCATTAGCGTACTTTAGTACTGGCAAGATCGTGAAGTGAGTCCGGTGGCTGCCACGGAGGTCACGATTAAACTCTCCATCCTTCGGATCCAAGACGTTGGTCCCAGGGGGGAGTCCATTGGTTCATTGGGTATGTATGGGATTTAATTTTAATTTTTTAAGAAAAAGTGATTGATTTGATTAATGTTTCAGTTATCTATGTCTTCTCTTTTATTTTTTACTATAGTTTGTTAGTCTGCAAGACCTAGTTTAACTTGTAGTTCGTGCTTCTTTTGAATGACATTCCTTACTGTCTGTGGAATCTGCTTTCGAGTAGTTTTTTTTTTTTTTTTCCAGCTATGTGTGTGTATACCAACGAGCTAATTTAGCAGGTTTTGTTCTGTATTATTTCAACCTTTCAAACTTTCACTTCAGTTTGGTGTTCTAGTGCAGATTTTCTACTCCCCCTCTCCCCCTCCCTTTTTTTTCTCTCTGATGTTCCGTTTATTGTAGTTGTAAACCTTCTGCATTCTTTTCTCCTTTGCCTTAACTTTCTTCCCTCTCTCTCTGACTGTTTAATTTGCTCTGTTTCCATGCTGTATGTTTTTCTACTTTCTCGCTTGCCCTTCCTTGCTTCTGCTTGCACTTTCTTTGTTTCTTGAGGCGGGAGACGCCTTCCCCCCCCCCCCTCTCCTTCCCCCCCACCTTTGCATTCCTTTGCCTTCTTGTGCCAAGTGGCGACCGGTTTCTTTGTCTGGTGTTTATCCTTCTATCTGCCACCTCGCTTTCCCTCCTCGCCCCTCCCAACTCGCCCCTCCCTTGTCTCTTCTCCGTGTATGTTGGGTAATTGAGTTTTGCTTCCCCACCCTTTAGTTTTGTCCTTTTTTGGTGCTGTGCGTTGTCACGCCCCATCCCCTTGCACATTCCTTCCTGCTTACGTCAGAGCCTTCTTGTGTCTGGCTTTCTTTGTTTCTCTCGGCACTTTGGGCGTTGGCCCTCCACCTCCCCCCCTCCCTGCCCTGCTTCGTCCTCTGTAAACGCATTGCATTCTGGTTTTGTTAGTTTTTTTTTCTCTGTGTCTTTCTCTGCCTGTTTGTCTTCTCCTATTTTTTGCTGTGTTGATTTTCTTTCACTTTCGTTTTCTTTGTGTGACTGGCTTCCCTTGTTAGTTTAACTGCAGCTATTAAAGTTTTATGGCTTAATTGCTCATGCGTTTGTTCCTTCCCGTTTCTTGCACAGCTTCTGAGTTCTTTTTTTTTTTCTTTTCTTGCCTGCTCCCTTCCCCCTCTTTGTTCAGCGCTCACGGAGCGATAGGAGTGCGTGAACGAGTTGGAGGTAGCCCCCATCGCAGTGTATCCCCTGTAAACGCATTGAATTCTGGTCTTCTTAGTTTTTTCTCTCTCTGTTTTTTTCTGCCTGTCTATCGCCTTTACTGCTGGCTGACTTCATCTGCCCCCACCTTTGGCATTCCAATTCCCAGGTTTCTGGTTTCCGGGAGGCTGAGAGACCGCCTGCTGTGTTCATTGCTGTTCGCTTTGCATTTCCAAGGGGCTTTTATTCAGACCACTGCTCTGTTCTTCTTTTACTTGTGCTGTCTTTCCATCACAGGACTGACCATCATAACTCTGACATTAAAAGAAAAAACTGGGAGAAGTTACAGCATCAGAGATTATTTTAACTGATCTTCAATATGTTTTTCACGTACATCCAATGCTCAGCTTAGTTCTGACGCTGTTTCTACTGTTCTCTGTGATTCCCCTTCCGTAGTTTACGCTCTGCATTTCTTGCTGCTGAGTTAAGTGCCTGGGTTATTTGGACGTTAGTGCTCCTGCCCCACCCTTTGGAATTTCTTTCTTCGCTCAGTGGACGGGGGTGATCCCCCCTCCCCTTTTTCTGCTTGCTGTAATGTTCTGGCTTGTTAGCACACAGATACAGAACGCAGGGGGAGCTTCAGCCCCCCCTTCTCCTGCCATTGAATTGCTTACTTTCCTTTATATAAGTTTATATGCCTTCCTGCCTGCAAATGTTCTGTTCCTTTTTTTAGCTCCCGTTAGTTTCTGAACCACTTTTGTGATTTACAGTTACTTTCCTTTAATTATCTGTTTGATTTCCTACCTTTGTGCTCCTCTGGGATTTTTTGGTGCATGATGGGAATTGCAGTTTTTGCATGGGAGTTGACTTGCCTACTTTTAGCATAGTTACTGAGCCCTGAATTTTGGACATCTACACTGCTGTCCTTCTTTCTAGTTAACCGTTCCGGTTTTTTTTTCTTTGTTCTTTGTTTCAGATGAGAGGCGCAGGGCAACTCTCGCCTTTCCCATCCCCCCAGCCCCTCCCTCGCAAATTCCTGTATCAGGGGGAGAGCAGACACCATCAGTCTGCTTCGCCCCTATTCGCCCCCCCCCTCTCTTCCTGTAGTGTTAAGTTGTGAATTGAGAGCCCCAGGTACTGGCCTTGCCTCCTGGGATTGGTAGTCATTTTCTTGTGTCTCCTCCCACTCCCTTGTCCCCTTCCATGGTGCTTGGTGGGAAGTGAAGTTTTGCTAACTGATTCCTTGCTCCTTATCTTAGTGCCTCTCGGTGCCTGTCTGTCATGGCTCATGCTGAGTCCTCTGGCGGCTGACACCCCCTCCCTCTGCCATTCCCTTTATTCCTGTGTTCACTGCTTATTATTTTCTGCCTGCATTGCTCTGGCCCGTGCTCTGTCTTTACATGAACATAAAAATACACCAATAAATAACTCTTGAACCTTGTGAGCTCTCTCTCTCTCTTTTTCTGTTTATTATTGTCCTCTGTCCTGTGCTATCCTTTCCATTGCTCCCAGCTCTGCCTGCACAGCTGACTTTTATGGCATCCTCTGCTAGGACATATTTTCAGGATACTACACGCAGGTTATTTCTTGGTTTTCGGTATTATATAGTTCTTACATTTTATTTGCAACAGCTATATTTTCTAAGTTCCGCCCCCGCAGGGTTTTGGCCAGTGCTGAGGCCATCCCTAGTCTCCCTCTCTGGTGGGACAATTTACAGGGTGCCGCAGATTTCCAGCGTTTCCTTTCATCCTCCTTGCTCTATACATCCTGGACTTTTACTGTTTTTAGGTTTCATTACATTCTTTCCTTTCATTTGCCTATGGCCAAACCAACATACACATACACAATCAAAAGAGACTCCATTTTCATAATTTGCTCTGTTTAGTTTACTGGAAAGCGTACCCTCCCCTGCACTTTTAGTTTTCTCCTTTCTTTATTTATTCCTGACCAATGTTTGTATATTACTCTTTCCTACAGGAGTCCGTGATCAGTTGGCATTGAGGGCATTATCTGCTGCAGTTTGCAGGGATCTGCCTTCATGTTTCAAGCTCACAGCTTGTCTCGCTGTGCGGTGACGGAGATAGGGTTTCTCACAGGAAGGTGATAAAGGCTGTACGTGTGTTTAGTTTAACCATGGATTAGCAAGGAATTGACCGTTACTAAGACAATTCATAGTTCTTGGGACATTGAGTAACATTTGAATTCTTTAGCAGTCAGGATTCTGTCTCTTTCACGGTATACAGTGCTTTGGTCATTGCGCTGGCACACTTACAGTACAGCCCTAAGTCTTTTCTTGCGAATTGGGAAATTGCCTTTATATATCAGTTACATGTTCTAATTAATGATGTTTCCTCATTTCACAGAGGTGAAGGTTTTCCCCGGCAGCGCAAGAGTTATCCCGGTAACAATGATTTTGTCACAGGTCTGTCTTTCAGGAAACAAAAAAAAGAGTGGAAGCTGAATATTAATGAGCACAGCGCCTCCTAGTGGCGCAGCCATATTAAAGAACCTAACGTAGCTTTATGACTGCAGTTTGCTGAATTCATATCAGGATATTTAGTTTCAATTGAGCTGTAATTCCTCTAACCTTTATCTGTTCTCAGATTTTATGTTTCCCCAGGTCAATAGTCGTTGGACCATTTGAAGATTACATTTTCTCCTTTTTCTCAGTTTTTCATTGTTTTTCATTTTTCAACTGATTGTTTTTTTTTGCTTTTTCTTTTGTTTTTATTCTAGATCGATCTAGACATTTTCTCAGTACTTTTTCACGCTTTTTTTTTGGCCTACCTTTATTTTTGATCAGGGGTTTGAACTCATCAGAAGTAAACCATGTGTTTCTTGTTTGTCTTCTGTGTCCTGATGAATGAGTGACGTTGTATGTCAAAGTTTAATGTTCTTTGTGATGTGATGTCTGTGGTGAACTCTTCTCCCTAATTAATCTGAATTTGTTTTGCCCTTATGGTAGCTTCTGATCAAGTAACCTACCTACTGTCGAACTGCATGGCTCTGTCTCCTGTCCCTGACGCGCACTAAGCTGAATGACCTGTTTTCCCCCATCTGCATCATTGAATTCAAAGATTATCCTGACTTGGACTGTGAACTGTTTTCAAAGACTGCCATCATACATCGTATTCATTGTTTTTGTCTTGCTCAGATGCTGTTTGGACCTATGTGCCAATTGCCATTATTTGGACAGAATTAATGCTGGTTTTTCTAAATTTTGTAGTATCTTCTCTTGTCTAACCCCAACCTCTTATATCTTTATATGATTATGTAATATGCTTTTCTTCACCCATTACCCTTGTCTATGAAAGCTGCCTTGATCACATTACCCACATACTATATCCCACTGATTGCTCTCTTAGAGCGAGATATGCCCCAGTATGGTCAAATGTTTTCTTGAATCCCTTATCCCTGGACAATGTTTTATCCACTATTGGGCCTACAGATGCTTTGTCACATGACTGCACTTGCCTGATGTTTCAACAGCCCTTTTTCTTTGCCTTCTTTTCTTTGTTGCTATCAGTTTGCTTTTGTATTTTCAGTTTGGTATTCACTTTTTGCATTAACATGTTTATCCTTCTTTGTGCATTATACCTTTGGAATGGCATACTCCCTGTATGCACCACTGACCCGAATTGTAATGCTTGCATCACAGTAACTATAGATGGTACGACTAAAACTTCTACTCTGCTATACAAATTCCCTTATGATTGTGAAGGGACAGTTACATACCGTTCTCATAATTCCACACAATACAGTGTATGTGCATACAACCATTACCTGTTTTGATCCTACTGAAGTCCCTGCCCAACAATGGATACAAGTCCATAAATGAGACACTCCTCAAGATCTAGTTATGACATTTGCCCTTTGACTCCCTACCGAAAGGTCGGTTTCCCTCATTTTTAAGTATATTCCCTACCCGCATTCTGGGATTTGACCTATAGATGTGGTAATGATTTGGCTTGGCCATACACACCCTTATCCTTTAATTATCAGGTTTTTCTCTGGATCTCCCCTTTTCTTATGTGCATATATATTTCTGCTACATCAGAGTACGTTACATTCATGCTGTCCTATTTGCTGTAAGCTATTTTTAGCATCTTCCCACTCGTCTTACTGTTGGTACCTCTGCATCTCTTTGACTTATTCTTTCTTCTGCAGCCTGTATCTATAGTAATTACTTTGCTGGCTTTTTATATTCCAATATCCTATTCCCTTTATACTCTGATTTCTCTGTAACCTTTTTGAACATTTCTTCCTGTAACACTTCCTCTCAGATTTTACCTGGAGTTTGTTTACACCCTCTTACAAATATTTCTTAGTAGTTTTATGGCCTTTGTCCTTATTCTGAGATTGATCTCCTTGTAGAAATTTACCCATTCTAACTGAGGCTTCCTCTCACAAGGATATGCAACTGTACCTACTCCTACCTATGACCAGAACATGCCTTATGTTTTTGTTGTTTTTCCCTTTTCTTCCTTGTCCATTTCAATGGATTACCTCTTCATGTTTTCTCTGTACCTTTTAAGAAGGATGTCCAACTGCTCTGCTAGGTTATCCCTCTTGATTGCTATATTTGTGACCCCCATGTGCAAAAGCACCGATCCCATCTCATGTAAAGCGCAGTGGATATTGGCCCATTCCATTGTTGCAACAAAGTGCATTCATAGACCTTACACAGTATTACACACTATAGCTATAGGCAATTCTTCTTGTTTATCTCAATCTTTTCTCAACTATACCATGTAAGCTCAAATGGTAAATTCTTATTGGCTCAATATTGTAACCTATTAGGATGGCTCCTGGGGTTATGGAACTCCAATTTATATGTTGAATCGTATTATAAGATTGCAAGCTGTTGTTAAAATAATTACTAATGAAACTGCTAAAGCACTGAGAATATTAGCCACTCAGCAAAAGGGTTTTTGGAATGCTATTTATCAGAATCATCTAGCATTAGATTATAATCTAGCTGTAGAAAGAGGATTATGTGGTAAATCTAACCTCAGTAACTGTTGTCTTCAAATAGACGACAAGGGTGAAGTGATTGAGGAAATCACTCGGAACATGATGTCTATAGCACATGTACCGGTGCAAACCTGAAAGGACTTGATGTCAGTGATCCATTTGGATCCCTTGGCTCATGGTTTTCTAGTTTAGGTTCAGGATTCTAAATTCTAATTGGCTCCATGTGTACAATTGCCTTACTTGGGCTAGTTGTTTGTCTCTGCTTACCATGTCTCTGTATCTGCCTACGAAGATGCCGTGATCAAGTTTCTGCAATGCTGGTAACATAGACTAGCACTCGGATCATGCTTAATCAAGCTGAAACCTTGAACCTGATGCTTTTGGATTCTTATGCTGACACTGCATCATTCCCCACCACCTGTAATGACTATCTGTGAAAAATGAGCATATCGGTACGAAGACGGGTAATGTCTCTCGCCAGTAAGGAGTAGCCTTAACTAGGCTGGGCAGCCTAAGACATGGCGATATGTGACTCAGATAGGTATGAAGGGTTCTTAGCCAATCACCCTTCACAGGGGGATATGTAGAATAGTGCACTGCATATATCCTGCACATATGTAGTTATAGCACTATGAAGCACTGATTACTGAACTTGCCAGAGAATCATCCAGCACAGATGACATCATTCCTGGAAGGATGGAACTAAGTTTGTTATTCTAACTGATAAGAAGAGGCCTGTGGCCTATAGTAAGAACAAGCTAAAGTACACATGTTAACATATATATCGATTGGCTATTAAAGGTAAAGGGTGTGGATTATGCAGATGACTGATAATAGCAGACCCCAGACCCTTTATAAGCTGATGCACATGTTAAGATCTCTGAGCAGATTTTAAACAGACCTTGTACACCTTTGCTTGTACTAAATTCTTTCTGTATTTTTCTGCTCCTAGAGGAATTATCCGCCTTCCTCTATATAATTACCTGTATTAATAAACCCCTTTCTTTATTACCGTCTGAAGCTGGTATTTATTCTGTAATTAGACACAGGGTTCGCCCCTCTTTTAACAGCCGCTATGAAACTATCTTCAATTTTACCACGGAGGCTGCCCAAGGCCGAAACCTGAACACGGAGCGAACTGAAAGACAGACCCTTTCGTAACCCATCCTGTAAAATGACAGGATGTGAACGATAGTGGCCCGTCGAGGGGACAAACTGAACTCACGGCACCAGGAATCAAAGACTTTCCAAACCCAGACATAGGTAAGCGACGTAGAAGTTTTCCTAGCTCGGAGAAGAGTAGAGATAACTGCTTCCGAGTAACCCTTTCTTCTTAACCGCCTCCTTTCATAAGCCAGGCCGCTAGAATCGATGTGCCTGCTCTAAAAATACTGGACCCTGCCGCAGCAGGCTGGGTAGGTGACTGAAACGCAGCGGACCGTCCACCGCTACGTTGATCAGATCGGCAAACCATGGCCTTCGGGCCCACTCAGGAGCTACTAGAATTACTGGGCCCTGGTGAGACTCTATGCGACGTAAAATCTTTCCGATGAGCGGCCATGGAGGAAACACATAGATAAAGACGTCTGATGGCCAAGAAAGAACCAGAGCATCCACCCCTTCGGACCTGTGGTCTCGCCTGCGACTATAGAAGTTAGCTGCCTTTGCGTTCCTACGAGTCACCATCAGATCCAGGTGGGGGGTCCCCCATCATCTTAATATCATGCTCATTGCTTCCTCCGACAGTTCCCATTCCCCGGGATCCAATTGTTGTTGGCTGAGGAAGTCCATCTGAACGTTGTCGATGCCGGCGATGTGAGACACCGCAATCCGGTCGAGGTGGCGTTCTGCCCATTTCATCAGCATGTCGGCCTCGTTGGACATGGGACGACTTCTGGTGCCTCCTTGCCAGTTTATGTAGGCTACCGCGGTCGCATTGTCGGAGAGAATCCGTACTGCCTTGTTGCGTAACAGTGGTAAGAAGTGTTGTAGAGCTA
Organism: Rhinatrema bivittatum; assembly: GCF_901001135.1. Classification (NCBI taxonomy): domain Eukaryota; kingdom Metazoa; phylum Chordata; class Amphibia; order Gymnophiona; family Rhinatrematidae; genus Rhinatrema; species Rhinatrema bivittatum. Next base: position 800,796,077 of record NC_042615.1, on the reverse strand, counting down.
GTCGGACCACTGTGTCTGACATGGAGTCCAAAGGCCATGACCTGACCTCGACTGGCACACTGCTCCCCAACCAGAGAGGTTGGCATCAGTCGTTACCACTATCCATTGGGGACTCTCGAGGTAGACCCCCTTCAGGAGGTGATCTGGATTAAACCAGCAGGACAGACTGGACCTGGCCGGTTTGACCAGAGGCAGGGGATCTGGTACTCCTCCGACTTGGGATCCCAACGTGAAAGCAGCGCCCTCTGAAACGGTCTTAAATGTGCGAAGGCCCAAGGGACTAGCTCCAGGGTAGACGCCATATATCCCACACCACTGGGGAGGGGAGAGAGAACAGACGCCACACCTGGGACTCAACCTGTCCATGCGATCGAGTGGTAAGGAGACTCTGCCCGCCAACGTATTGAATAGAGCCCTCAAGAACTCTATTACCTGAGTGGGGATCAGCTGGCTCTTGGCATAGTTGACCACCCAGCCCAGAGACTGTAGACGACACACCACCGAATGTATCGCCATGTGGCAGAGTTGCTCCGATTTTGCCAGAATAAGCCAATCATCCAGATATGGATGCACCAAAATTCCTTTCCGACGTAAGCTCACCGCTACGACCACCAACACCTTGGTGAATATGCGAAGAACGGTCACCAGGCCAAAGGGTAGGGCACAAAACTGATAGTGTTGTTCCAGAATCATGAACGTAAGAAACTACTGGTGGTGTTCCTGGATCCCTATATGAAGATATGCCACCATCAGATCCAAAGAAGCCAAAAACTCTCCATTGTGTACTGCCGCAATGATCGACCGCAACGTTTCCATACGAAAATGAGGCACTCACAAGGCTTTGTTGACCTGCTTTAGGTCCAAAATCGGGCAAAAGGTCCCATCCTTCTTTGGTACCACAAAATAGATGGAGTATCGACCGGTCCGGTGTTCCGATGGAGGAACCGGCGTAATGGCTCCCAGAACCTTCAAGCACTCTAGAGTCTGAAGGACTACCTGTTGCTTGTGCGGTGGCCTGCAAGGTGACATCAGGAAAAGATCCCGGAGGGGAAGAGCAAAATCCAAAGCATAACCGTGACTTATAATATCTAGTACCCACTGATCTGAAGTAATTCGAACCCATTCCTCATAAAAGTGGGACAGCCGACCCCCAATGTTCGGAATGGAGGAATGGGTCGGAGTCCCTTCATTGTGCAGGCTTGCTATTGCTGGTGAAGGCATGGGTTCTGGCTCGTTGAGGCTTCCTGCCTCGAAAGGAAGACGGCCAAGACTGTGCCCTCGAAGCTGATTGTCAAGGGTTATAGCTCAAAGCCCCCCTATTTAACTGAAAGCGACACTGTGCCCGGAAACAGCCCCGGTAGTTACCAGGAGAATGGGCCACCCTGGGCTTGTCCTCTGGCAGCTTGTACACCTTGTTGTCACCCAAGGCCTTGATAGGTTGTTCCAGCTCATCCATAAACAACAACTTACCCCGAAAAGGGAAGGAGCCGAGTTGGGATTTAGAGGAGGCATTTGCAGACCAGTTCCGGAGCCACAGCAGGTGACGTGCAGATACTGCCGAAGACATAGTACGTGCCAAAGTCCGAAGGAGATCATAAAGGGCATCAGCCATATAGGTGACAGCTGACTCCATGCGGGCCGCCTGCTCAGCCTCCCCAGGGGGAAGGTCTTGGGCCGTCAACATTTGCTGAACCCATCGAAGCAAGGACCGTTGCATAAGGCTAACACATACAGCAGCACGTACTCCCAAGGCAGATACTTGAAAAATGCGCTTGAGCAACACTTCCAGCTTCCGAATCTGAAGGTCCTTCAGCGCTGTGCCCCCAGTCACCTGAACAGTAGTGTGCTTGGTAATGGCCGTGACTGTGGAATCCACCTTGGGAACCTTAAGGAGGTCAAGCGTCTCAACAGAGAGCGAGTATAACTTTTCCATGGCTCTGGCGACCCACAAGGAAGCCTCCAGGGTCTCCCACTCCCGTGAAACAATCTGTGAAAGTTTTGGGTGAAAAGGGAACTTCTGTGGTGGAGCCCGAAGTCCCGCTAACGCTGCATCCCCCGTAGACATATCCGAGGATTCCTGAGATAGGGGGAGCTCCGGTTCCTGCAGCACATGTAAAATTAAATGGTCCAATTCTTCCCTTTGGAACACCCGCAGGACCTCTCCACAGGAGCTGCATGCCGTCCCCAGAGGCATGGTCTGCAGCCGGGTGGAGAAGTCCACCCCCTCCGGTGGCCCAGGAGTGATGGCAGGCGCGACTGAGAAGAAGAACCCCCGTTCAAAGAAAAAAAGCTAAGTTAAATCTCCTTTTATTTTATTTTTTTTTTAAACTCAACCCACGGGGAACTGCACTGGGAGGGGGTCAGAGGAATGGGGCATCTCTGAGGGAGGGGGAGAGTGACCGGCCCACTGGTAAATCCTCCCCCTCTTCTCACCGGGCCAAACTGACAACCTTCCAGGAAAAAAATGCAGGACAAAGCCCTCCGAGCCTGCCTGTAGTTGGCTGCTTGAACAAGCTAGAAAGGAAAAATAAATTGCTGGGTTTTTTTGTTTTTTTTTTTAAATGACCAAATCACAGGCTCTGAAGCTGTATTGTAGCTTTTTTTTTTTTTTTTTGAGGTAATCAAACCTGGTGGGGCAGAGCCCCAAGGAAACCGAGATCAGGACTGCAGGGTATGCCTCTCAATCTGCTGGAGTCAGAGAAAATACTGAGGGATCACAGGTGGCACCTCGGGTTATATGGGTGGTGCTTTTCAGTTTTCTCTCTGACTCCATCTGCTGGAGGAGAGGCATAACCCAGCAGTCTGGACTGATCCTGGTACATACAGGGAACCTACGCTTTTTAAATTTTCCTATTTCTAGATTGCTCTTGCCTAGAAAATTATTTAGGGAGTATATTTGTGTAGTATTAGCTATGGATGAAGATAAAGTTCCCGACTTATCTAAATTGTATTATATTCCTAAAAAGAAAGTGATTTCCGTTCAGGAAGGAGAAATGGATACCCTGGTAAGTCCAGGTATTTATACCTTCCTAGAAGATTCATTAGATAACATCCCTACCAGAGCTACCTTGTTAGTTTCCTTTTCATTAAAGGAAGATAAAGATCCGGATTTTTATAAATATTTCCAATGTAAAGATTTGTTTTCTTATGGGCAAAAAATTCAGATCTTTCCAGATGTCTCCAGGGCTCCTCAAGCATATAGGAAACATTTTCTTTCTTTGAAACAAAGAGCTCTGGATATCGGTGCTAGTTTTTCCCTTACATTTCAATGTAAATGCTTAATAACTTATCAGAGTAACAATTTTTTTTTTTTTTTAGATTTTTTGCAATTAGAATGTTTTCTAAATGACAAGCCTTAGGAATTTTTGTAAACCTTAGTATTAGCTACAAGGGCAAAATGGTGGCAGTATAATAAATAGCTGACTTACTTTTGGATCCCATTTGTCTTTTCTCCCACAAGATGTGGCTAGTAATCTGGAATTTATGGAAGTATGTTCTGGATGTATTCCATGTTTAGGCAATATAATATTTCTTTTTTTTCTTGGATTGTTTCATTGTAATAAATTATATAACCTAATAAACAATAAATTTAAAAAAAGACATGCTGCTATAAAAAAAAAAAAAGAAATCTTGGATAATTGTAGCACAGGGTTCACTATAACTGCTGGTCCCACCAGCCTTTGCACAAGAAACAATCTCTCTCTCTCTCTTTATATATGTATATAGTTAAACGTAAGCAAAAACATGAAAGTACATTCCTGCCATGGATACATAGAACACTCATGTTGTAAAACTCCTGATCATGAGGTGTCTTGCTGACTGACACCTGCCACTGCTGCCTCAGGGAAGGTGATCATAACCAGGCTTTCAGCAGGAGAGCCCTGTGATTTCAGTTTGGCCTGCTTTTCTTTCACCTTTCAGCAAAGTCTCATGGCAAAGGTCTTCCATATTGTGCTGGTTATAGAACATAAGGACATAAGAACATAAGAAAATGCCATACTGGGTCAGACCAACGGTCCATCAAGCCCAGCATCCTGTTTCCAACAGTGGCCAATCTAGGCCATAAGAACCTGGCAAGTACCCAAAAACTAAGTCTATTCCATGTTACCATTGCTAATGGCAGTGGCTATTCTCTAAGTGAACTTAATAGCAGGTAATGGACTTCTCCTCCAAGAACTTATCCAATCCTTTTTTAAACACAGCTATACTAACCGCACTAACCACATCCTCTGGCATCAAATTCCAGAGTTTAATTGTGCGTTGAGTAAAAAACAACTTTCTCCGATTAGTTTTAAATATGCCCCATGCTAACTTCATGGAGTGCCCCCTAGTCTTTCTACTATCCGAAAGAGTAAATAATCGATTCACATCTACCCGTTCTAGACCTCTCATGATTTTAAACACCTCTATCATATCCCCCCTCAGCCGTCTCTTCTCCAAGCTGAAAAGTCCTAACCTCTTTAGTCTTTCCTCATAGGGGAGTTGTTCCATCCCCTTATCATTTTGGTAGCCTTTCTCTGTACCTTCTCCATCACAATTATATCTTTTTTGAGATGCGGCAACCAGAATTGAACACAGTATTCAAGGTGCAGTCTCACCATGGAGGGATACAGAGGCATTATGATATTTTCCGTTTTATTCAACATTCCCTTTCTAATAATTCCCAATATTCTATTTGCTTTTTTGACTGCCGCAGCACACTGAACCGACGATTTCAATGTGTTATCCACTATGACACATTTATCTTTGCCTTACGGGTTTTCTCTTTCTGATATGAATTAGCTTTCCTGGAGGACTCCCCATAGAGTATATTTTAGACTTTCACAACATCCCTGATGAGGAGCTATAGCTCCTGGGGAAGGAAATGTGACTTCTGCAATAGAGGTCCTTTTCTGCATAGCATTAAGGTATTTAGAGCATAGGTAAAAAGACCAGAGTTTATATACTTTCATCAGTGACTGACTGAAGTTATTTATGCAGTGAGGAGAGGAAAAATTAAATGCCAAAACTGTACAGATGTATTTTTATATAATACCCTATAAAAGTATGTATGTTCCATGTACATGTGAACTTTTCATATAAGTATATGTGTACATGCCCCTTTTTGTTGTAGTGATACATTTTCCTATATCTGGGATGTCAACTTTCTTTTATGTGAACTCTAAGAAATGAGTGAATAATGTTCTCATTATGGGGTGAATTTTCAAAATTAGCATACATTTGCATAAGCAGCTTGCATGCGTGCATCATGAGTCTTGTGAACACATTTATATGCGAAAAAGGGGGCAGTTTATAGTCATTCCAGACAGTGCCAAGATATGCACACAGAAGTTGCTATTTTATAATAGTTTTACTATTAGCATTTCAAACCTTGAAACAAGTCGGTCCATCTTATCTTTTATTCTTTGAGTTTTATAATCCCTCCTGCACCCTCAGATGTCAGGGAAAATTAGGGATGTGCATTTGTTTGCAATGAAATAGGAAAGATAAGAAAACCCATGAAATTTTGTGTGGTTTTCTTATGTATTTTTTGGGGGGAGAAAGGGCACATAAAAAAAAAAAACCCCAAACCCACCCCAACACTTCAAATATAATTAATTGCAACCCCCACCCTCCTGACCCCCCAAGACTTGCCTGACCCCCCCCCGCCAAGACTTACCAAACGTCCCTGGTGGTCCAGTGGGGTCCCAGGAGTGATCTCCCTCTCTCGGGCTGTCGGCTGCCACTAATTAAAATGGTACCGATGGCCCTTTGCCCTTACCATGTAACAGGGGCTATTTGTGCCATTGGCCAGCCCCTGTCACATGGTAGGAGCAATGGATGGCCCACTCATTTTTCAGAAACTAAACATTTGTGCTTTTTTTTCCATTGGTAAAATTAGAGCAGAAAGAGTACGGTAAAGAAAATTGGGTGGTGGTGGTCTGGGTTTTAGTTAAGGTATAGAAAACCCTTTCCTCATTTATGGGAATGATAGAGGAATGAAATAGGCAGGAAATGTGCTTGATCATCTTTACAGAGTGGTGTAGTGTTCTTTATCCTGATCCCTGATTTCTCAGATTTGAGAGGTGTAGTGTTCTTTATCCCGGGCCCTGATTTCTAGAGATGTGCATTCCCTAGGTTCCATATTAGGTGCTACAACCCAAGAAAGAGATCTAGGCGTCATAGTGGATAACACATTGAAATCGTCGGTTCAGTGTGCTGCGGCAGTCAAAAAAGCAAACAGAATGTTGAGAATTATTAGAAAGGGAATGGTGAATAAAACGGAAAATGTCATAATGTCTCTGTATCTCTCCATGGTGAGACCGCAACTTGAATACTATGTACAATTCTGGTCGCCACATCTCAAAAAAGATATAATTGTGATGGAGAAGGTACAGAGAAGGGCAACCAAAATGATAAGGGGAATGGAACAGCTCCCCTATGAGGAAAGACTAAAGAGGTTAGGACTTTCAGCTTGGAGAAGAGACGGCTGAGGGGGGATATGATAGAGGTGTTTAAAATCATGAGAGGTCTAGAACGGGTAGATGTGAATCAGTTATTTACTCTTTTGGATAATAGAAAGACTAGGGGGCACTCCATGAAGTTAGCATGTGGAACATTTAAAACTAATCGGAGAAAGTTCTTTTTATTAATTAAGTTGACTTAGAAAATAGCCACTGCTATTACAAGCAATGGTAACATGGAATAGACTTAGTTTTTGGGTACTTGCCAGGTTCTTATGGCCTGGATTGGCCACTGTTGTAAACAGCTTGCTGGGCTTGATGGACCGTTGGTCTGACCCAGTATGGCATGTTCTTATGTTCTTATTCGTTTGCAACAAGATAGGAAATAAGGACAATTTTTCCTATTTCGTTGCATTTTGGGGGGCTGCCGAAATGATAGGAAAACCCACAAAATTTTGTGTGGTTTTCTTATTGTTTCTTGGGGGGGGGGGGGGAAAGAAAAGGGCACATTAACAACAACAACAAAAAAAAAAATCCAAACCCACCCCAACCTTTCACCTTCCTGAACCCCCAAGGCTTTCTCAACACCCCACCTCCCCAGGACTTGCTGAAAGTCCCTGGTGGTCCAGCTGCATCCCTGGAGTGATCTCCCCTTCTCGGCCATCAGCTGCCACTAATTAAAATGGCACCGGTGGCTCTTTGCCCTTACCATGTGACAGGGGCTACTGGTGTCATTGGTCGGCCCCTAACACATGGTAGGAGTAATGGATGGCCCGTGCCATTTTTTAAGATGGCATCGACCGTCCATTGCTCCTAACATGTGACAGAGGCCAGCCAATGGCACCGATAGCCCCTGTCACATGGTAAGGGCAAAGGGTCACTGGCACCATTTTGTTTACTGGCAGCCAATGGCCCGAGAGTGTGAGATTGCTCCCGGGACCCCCACTGGATTGCCAGGGACTTTCGGCAAGTTTTGGGGGGTTGAAATTAATTAAATTTGAAGGGTTGGGGTGTTTTGGTTTTTCTTGGTTCGGGGCAGCCGAAAAAAAAATTGGCCCGAACCATGGGAAATGACATTTCCCATGGCAGGCCGATAACGAAGGCGAACTACATCTCTACTGATTTCTCAGATTTGAGGGACATAGTAATCTTTATCTTTAACTGGGGCCCTATTATCACACATGCACAATTTCACACAATTATTTGATGGACCATCAAACCTTTTTTGTAAAAAATCGGAGCCCGGACCTATGATTATAACTGAAGGACAATGGGCTCAAAGATAGCCGTGTACCTCAAAATATGATGATGCATGTCCGCTGATTTTTTGGGTAGTTATTGTTCATTTATTTATCTTGCTGTACGTGGTTTTTATGTTGGGCGTTACTCCATTTTATAGAACTGCTTATTTGCCCAGAAGCCACCATACTAAAATTATATAAATCTATGGGGCTGGATGGGATACACATTAGAATATTAACAGAGGTCAGAGAAGTTCTAGTTCACTAATGATTCTGTTTAACTGATCTTTGGAAAGCAGAGTGATTTAGAAGGTTCAGTGATAGGCAAATGTCTCTTATTATAAAAGTGGTAATGGGGAGGAGGTTGTACAGTATGGGGTAAATTTTCAAAACTTTATGTGCGTAAAAATTAGCATACAGGCACATAAGTAGCCTCTACTTGCGTATTCCATATCTTATACAAGTCTAACATATACATGCATTTTCACTTTTGAGTGCACATATATATATGCTTATAAAAAAGGGAAAATCTGGAGGTGTTCCGGAGTGTTGGCCAATACTTATGCATGTAAGTTTATACTTTAAAAGATACGCACGTATATTTGCCAACTTACTCATGTATTTTTACATGTTACACTTTTGTAATTATCGTTAGCCATTGTTAACCTGTCCTTTATTTTTCTCTCCTCGCCCAGTTCCTTCCACCCTTGTTATATGTAACTGCTTTCTTCCCCACCATAGCTCCAGTTTGAAGTTTATTATGCACCCCTGTTACACTGTGAACCAGCATGATGTGATTGCTGTCATGAATGCCGGTATATAAAAAACTTAAATAAATAAATACAATAAAAAGTTTTACACCTACTATTTCTCTGGCATAAGTGATATGTTTATTATGTTGTTCTGAGGTCTGGGTGAACTGGGAGGCGTGCTGGCTGAAGAACCAGGAAGGGCAAACTGGACTCATTGTTAATTTGTTTTACATGATCATGTTTTAAAATTGGCCAGCTTATGCAAGTAAGACCTGCTTTACTTTCATGTGTAAAATACATGCACATATATTTTTAAAATACGTAGGAAAGGTACATGCGTTCAATGCATTTTTATACGCTCTTTCATTGCATTGCATGTATTCGCACATAAACCCATTTTCACATGTATGTTGCAGGGTAGAGATATGCGTGTTTTATAAAACACCCTTATTTAACATGCAATGGGTTATAATACTTGCATATATCTGATCGAGGTCATTTTCTCGCATACACGCCAATGCATGCTTTTATTTGAAAGTTGTACTGCCTAGGGCAGTTATCTCATCTTGGAAATGGGAAAACTAATAGAAACTAAGAAAGGAGTTTTCCCTCAGCTGATGATACTTAAAAATCACCTCAATGAGGCGTATGGTCCCTTCCCTCTTAGGTACTGATTGTCTTTCTCCACTGGTAGGGATCTTCCCCTCATCCCTGCTTATAGTGCTCTGAGCGCAAGGGAAAGCAAACAAAGGAGTCAGCAAGTGGAAGGGAGAGGGGAATAAGATACCTTGGAGGGAATCAGTAGTGTCTCAGCCATGTTGTAATCACCTGGTTTTGAGAACCAGGCTTGCCTTGTTTTTTTTCCTGTGCAGCACACAATGACATTCCATTCTTACAGCTGAGAATTTAGGCTTTCATGTTTGCTCTGTAAATAAAAGTTTGGCTTGTAGGACTAATGTGTTGTCAGTTCCTATATGTAGTGTAGTACATTGTGAAAAAGTTATGCACAAGGTGTAAGCAGGGTTTTTCTTCGCAATAGTGTTTCAGACTGTGCGTATCAAGGGAGTGAGGCAGATTGACTCAAGATCTGAAATCAATATTTACTGCTTGAACAGAACTTTCCTTAAGGGACTCAGCTCAAACCAGGTCATCCTTCCTGGGTTGCTTAAAATGCTTAAACCCAGTCTCAGGGAGGTACAGTCACACATATGTACTCTTTGAGAAAAAAAGAAAATCAGAAAAAACAATCCCTAAAGTGATGCTAAGAATTTTAGTAAATTTATTTTTGGCCTTGCCTGGAACAGTAGAGGAGATGTACAGTAAGTTCCAAGCCTTCCTCACGGTAATAAATCATGAAAAGAAAATCACAGTTTCTGAGAATATAGAACGCAGATGCAGCAACTTCAAGAAGTCAGCTCTGCTGTTAAGGTACCATGTACAAGATTTCATTTCAGCTACAAGCAGTGATTATAGCCTGCAGCCTTGTATCTCTGAAGGTCAAGCAATCTTGTCCCTTTCTTTTGTCAGAAGCATGTCAGTTCTCTGAAACACTATGATTTGTTATCTGAAGTAATACATCTTGTATTCTAAGGGCCAAATGTCAGTCTACTGTTCAGATCAGAATAGGTATAGAAAATGCAGAGTGTGGACACCATGCATTATGTGCCCTACATTTTCTGAATTAAATTGTGGTTAGGTACTAAACGGAGTGCGTAAATTTGACTAGCAATAAAATGAGATAAATAAAGATCCCTAATGGATACTACATGGTATTTGAATCTAGAGTGTTTGATCTTAAATAGCAAAATGGAAAAAACAATTGAGCTAATGACTTCACTTCACTACATACTTAGGGGGTTATTTTCCAACTCGCGTTATAGCCTTTTTGCATGGTGTAATGTTAATTTTTAAAAGGGGAGGAGTTGAGGACTGGATCTTTGGAAAAGTAGGCTGGCTTTGCGAAGCCATATCGCACAGTTTTAACACCGAAAATAACTACACCTTTTTCATTGGCATTAAGCTGTGCAATATGCCCATAACACAAATTGTGATTTGGGCATTTTTAGGAGAGAGAGAGAGAGAGAGAACCCAGGTAGAGTCCATCAAGCTTGGTTGAGAGAACACTGTACAAATCTCATTTCCTCACTCCGAAGGATGTCAAATCTTCACAAGAGTGTATTGTTCTGCTAGTATGTCTCACTCTGCATGTCAAGGTGGCCCCTAAACCCTACACTATTACCTAAACCACACCTTGAGTTACTAGTGGGCCTCCTATAGAGATATAAATAGCTAACTACTAGACAGGCCTTATAGCTAGTCTCTCTCTTTCTCTCTCTCTCTCCTGCAATAATTGTGGTATTACTGCAAAGTGTGAAAAAGTTGATGCACTCTGTGGTAAGATAGCATACATTGTGATAAATAGGCTATTTTCATAAAACACACCCCTCTTCCTTTCACATGTGATAGTTTGATGAATATAGCCCTTAACTTTCAGATGTATGTAAAAATAAGCATATAAGTGGTTTGTACTCATGCACATGCTATTTTATAAACAAGGGTTAAGAGAAATTGGATTCAAAGAGCATCTGAGGGCCCTAACTTTTACAGTCTGGGAAACTGATAAGCATGGGGGTAACCTGCACAGTACAGCAGATACTGTCATATGTATAAGCTTGCTGGGCAGACTGGGTGGATCATTTGGTCCTTTTTTTCAATCATTTCTATGTTTCTGTGTTTCTATCTAGTCTGCCTACTCATCTAATTAATTTAGCATTATAATTCCCATCACTTCCTTAGAGATCCCCTTGTATTTATCCTATGTTTTCTTGAATTCAAATACTTTTTTTGTGTCCACCATTTGCACTGGGAGGCTGTTCCACATATCCACCACCCTCTCTGTATAAAGAAATATTTCCTAAGATTACTCCTGAGTCTACCCCCTTTCAATCTCATCTCATGATCCGTTGTTCTAGAGCTACCTTTCCATTGACTAAGTCTCACCTCCTATGCATGGAAACCTTAGAGATATTTGAATGTCTCTATTATATCTCCGCTATCTCACCTTTTCTCTACAGTGTACATGTTTAGATCTTTAAGTCTATCCCCATATGCTTTAGAAAAAAGATCACTGACCAGTTTAGTAGCCACAAATGATATAAATAAGAAACAAACCAGAAACCGATCCAATGTTGCAAGTAGTGACCAAATGAAGAAGATCAGTAAGCACCAAGTAAACTTTATTGATAAAAAATGCCCTACTCAGGCCGAGTTTCGCTCAATTCTGAGCTGCTTCAGGGGCTATAACTGTACTGTTATATCATGGAAGTCACATTGTTGTGATCATAAGTTTTAGATTGGAATTCATTCAATGTTAATCCGTGGGTTATCTGTGACTACTGTTCAACTGCACCTCCGTGACCACCGCTGTCAAGCTGAATATGTACTGTAGGCATGTGTGTTTTTCAAAGTAATTTAAATCATTGTGTTTTCGCACCATAACCTGCCTGCTAAACCACTATTAGAATGCACCTCCGTGATCACTGCTGTGAAATCGGATGCCTACAGAACATATTCAGTTTGACAGCAGTGGTCACGGAGGTGCAGTTGAACAGTAGTCACAGGTAGGTTTTGGCTGATTTCAAGTACATGCTTATATTTTAAAATACACCTGCCTTCACATATAAATCAGGGTTTTATGTGAACTAATTATATATTTTGTGTGTAAAATATACATGTGCATTTTATAAAATATTTGAAAGAAGTATGCACTTTCAATACATTGCTGTAAGCATATTTTATAATCTGAGTGGATCAGGCTATAAAATATTATAGTAGATATCCGCATGACAAAATATGCATTATATGGGCCTCTTGGAGTTGCTTGAAAGTTATCCTCCAAGTCTGTAAACATTCTCAGAATAGGGAAATGCCTACAGTATCTTAATGTAATCCACTTTGAATTGCCAGGAAATGCAGAATATAAATCCACTGATTATTCCTGGGAAAAGGATCCTGAAATCTATCTACCCTTTGGGATCCTGCCAAGTACCTGTGACCTGGATTAGCCACTGATGGAAACAGGATACTGGGCATGATGGACCCTTGGTTTGACCCAAAAGGGCAGGTCTTACGTTCTTATGATCTAAATGAAAAAAATGTATTATTCATAATTATTACTTATTTCCAATAGGTCTGGGCTTGCCTTAAAGGCTAGAGAAGTTGCCATTTTTGAACGTATTATTGTCCCATATGCTGTGATGAAACTCTGTCAATGGGAAATCTCAGTTCAGGAGCAAATAAGGCCTTACAGCTGAAGTTGTGATTTTTCCAACAAAGTTTTGCGACAAAAGAAAACATTTTAAGCTCCCACTGCACAGTTTACAAAGTACTAGGGTAAATCTCTGAATGTCCACTTATGTGTGCAAATGCAGTACTGCAAATAAGTTTGAAGGTTGGGCTGCTTGCATTAGTGCATTTATTTAATAGCCAATGTATTAGCAAAACATTAGCCTACTATATTGGGAGTTAAAAATGTTTTAGCACATCACAGCTTACTTTGTTGAGCCCTTAAAGAGATTTACTATGATCAAAATGTAGGTAATAAAATATTGCCATGTAGCATGCATACTATCAAGAAACACATTAACAGGATAAACAGAAAAATGAAAATCAAGAACAAAACACATACCACAGTTCCCAAAGTATAGTACATATTTCACCAGTACTATTTATAAATCACATAAAAAAAGGAGACAAGGAAAGTAAAATTAAAGATAGCTTCTAGAAACAATGTCTTCCCCGTCTCTAAAGAGACGGGGAAGACATTGTTTCTTTAGGTTACTTCCAGGTTACTTCTACCCTGTTCATTGTAAAACAAGACTTTGTCTCTGTTATTTTTTGCTGGTTGTAATGTAAACTGAAGTGATAATTAATCTTGTTAATTGAACCTCGGTATATAAAAAGTTATAAATAAATAAAGAGATCATCTGTCCAGTGAGAATAAAGGGCATATAACTATGTGTAGGACACCACTAAAATATGTCCCAAGGTCTCAGTCAACACCCCTTCTTGAAAACTTTTTATTAACAAAAGTAAAATTAAGATACATGCAGTGATTTCTGGCTCTGTTTTTCCCACTCCCCACTATTTAAAAAATGGCCCCTTAAACATTGAATACTTTGAGGAGCTGTCTGAAGCACAAAGGCAAATTTTTGCATGACTTTATTTCATACACTTTAATGAAATATTTTGGGGTGGATTTTAAAAGAGTTATGCGAGTATATTATGCGCGTAACCACAAATTCCCCCTCCTGCGCACACCGAGCCTATTTTGCATAGGCCCGACGACACGCATAAGCTCCAGGACACGCGTATGTCCCGGGGATTGAAAAAAGGGGCAGGGAGTGGGCGGGGGGGGGGGGGGGGGGCAGTCCGGGGGCAGAGTGGTGGCGGGACTGAGGCCTCCAGCACGGCAGCCGTGCTGGGGGATCGTGCTCCGGCACTCAGCTGGCGCACGCAACCTACACTTGCCCAGAGGCAGGCGCAACTTATTTAACAAAGGTCGGGGGGGGTTAGATAGGGCTGGGGGGGCGGGTTAGGTAGGGGAAGGGAGGGAAAGGTGGGGGTTGGAAGGAAAGTTCCCTCCGAGGCCGCTCCGATTTCAGAGCGGCCTCGGAGGGAACAGGGAAAGCCATTGGGGCTCCCCTAGGGCTCGGCACGTGCAAGGTGCACAAGTGTGCACCCCCCTTATGTGCACCAACCCCGGATTTTATAAAATGTGTGCGGCTGCGCGCGTATGTTATAAAATCGGGTGTAGATTTGTGCAAGCCAGGTTGCGTGCACAAATCTATGCCAGTGCGTAGCTACTAAAATCTGGCACTATGCCTTCTAAGTGCCAGAGGTTTGTCCCTCCGAAGCTCTTACCTCGCTGGCCAGCAGTCTATCATCAGCTTTATGTCCTGGAGTCCTGCGGGAGGGGACGTGGATGTCCCCATTGTCATCTCTGGTGAAGGAGTGCCAGAATTGCTGGGGGACAAGGTTTATCTCACCTCCTTGATCTTTATCTGCCACCAGTTGAGAGATGTGATCTTCTTGGTTGGTCCTCATGGATGAGGTCATCACTGTGAATGCCCGGGATTGGGCCAGGAAGGTTTTTGGCATCTGAGCAGACTTCTTTTCTGCTGACTGTATTGGTCTCTGGAGGAGCATCTATGACTCAGTGGTTTTACTTCCCCTCTTCAGATGATGGGAATACTCTTGTGGCTGATTTGGGGATCTTTTCATGAAGGACATCATAGTCTAGACAGAATTTGCCTGTTGGTGAGTTCCTTTACATTCCAGTGAAGCCGGCGGTGGTCATGCTGGAGTCTCTCTGGGATTTGATGGTCAGTTTTGGAAAGTCTTTTACTGTCTATTCCACTGAGAATGATCATTTGGAAAGTAAACAAACCTTTTGTTTAGAAGCATAGTAAGTAATAGTTGGAGTATAAAAATAAGATACAATTTTTGAAAATTAGATTAAAAAAAATATATATGCAGTTAATATTACCATGAGAACTGGGCACCCTCTCCAGAAGAGTTGAATTTTTGGAAACTTGCTTGAGACATGCTGAACATTCCTAAACTTATTGGTGAATTGCTGAGTGTGATTCTGAATAAATATTTTGTGGAAGCTTTGCATATGATGGCTCAGGCCATTCATCCCCTAAATAGGGTGTATTTTTTGTCTACTACAATGTAGTTTAAGGTTCACCAGAATCAGGTGAATTCAATCTTCTATGGACATGCTTAATTTAATGACCTTTCTGGAAAGCTGTAGTCCTCAGATTATTGAACGGTCCACTTTGTTAATATCTTTCGTGACAGAACAGGCTCTCAGTGCTGTCATGAGATTATATTTTAGAAATATGAATGACTGCTTCCTAGGTCATTTTTAGGATTTATCTTGATTTGTCAAAGATTAATGGAGAGGGGGAAAGGATTCCTCGATCATAGGCAAGTGGTTACTGCTTTGGGAGCTTTATTTATATTTAGATACCCTGTAAATATGCGATTAAATGTAATATTGATTATGTTTTCTTTGTTACTGAGTAATTGAATTCATTTTTGGACTCTAGAAGGCTGATAACACCATTACCAGCTCCCAGTTAGAGCCAGCGTGTAGATCTAACTGCAGGAATTTTCATATAATAGCTGTGTGCTTAATTGTTTCTAATGCTCTCCTGTTAATTTCTTTTTCACCTGCTTTATATTGTATGACAAAAGAAAGGGGAAATATGATTATTTTTATTGTTCCTTGTCTCTTGCTGATTTTTTTTTTTTGTTCAGGTTCAATTCTTTCCCATTGTATTTATGAATGCAAAGGTCTAGTACTTTGTATATCGTTTAAAGTTAATAAATATTAGCTAAGTACATTTGTTTGAAACAACATAGACAATGTCAACGATATATTATTTTCAAAATGAAACGATAGAAAAAAAAAACATGACATTTTTTTGTTTTTCCTTCTCACATTTTTAACCTGTACTATTTGCAAAAATAGTGGCCACTATTTCTGAATATTGCAGATTATTTATTTTATTTATTTATATAATTTATATACCGGAAGTTCCTGTATAATATACATATCACCCCGGTTTACAAGGAACAGTAACTATCGCTACATTTAGCGGTTTACATAGAACAGAATTAGGAAAAAAGTTTATTCCAAATAGTGCACACCAATAAAACAAAAAACAAAAAAATTGCTTAAATGACACAGAAATTTGCCCCCAAATTACACAAAAAGATACTTCATGAAAGGTTTTGGCCGGCACACCCCTAATAAAGATAAAAATAATAATAAAAACAAAGTTCTTCCACCTGATGGCAAAGTGTATGGGTCCTTCTGCACCCACTCAACTTGAACTCATGTAGTTTCCCCTTGAAAATTTGCTAAAATTGCACAAGCACTAAAAATCTCTGTACTTTGCCCCTGCTATTTCTGTGGCTAGGCTTTACAGACGAAAATCTGAATCCATATATTAAAAAATTCAGTAAGCAGGAATTTTTTAATATGTTGGCTAGGTGCAAGGTACATGGATGCTGAGGACCTGGTAGACAATTTTCAAAGAAAACTATGCATGTGCTTGCTAGGATATCTATAGGTGGAGGTAAAGGGGGAAGTATACACATGTCCTTGAAAATTCCATTCTAGGGGGATATTTAAGCCCCCCTCCCCCCCCCCAATACTTATTACGCCCCTGGAAAAGTCCCTTTTAAGTGCAGCTAAATATATACCCAGTGTTAGGAAACGGGGGAAGACATGATCTCGTCGCCGTGCATCATCTACTAAAATCCCCGCCCCCTGCCTGCGCTGCCCGCACATGCATGTGTGAACAGTCCATGGAATTTATAACATATGCGTTAAAATCGGCGACCACGTGGCACATGGACGTGGGCGCGTATGTTTGAAAATCTAACCCGCTTTTTTTTTACCTTTTCTGAGGAAGAATCTTTATTCCTGTCCCTTTTAAAAGCATTGACTGAAAAGGGTGAGTTTAGCAAAGGAGGTGCCTATGTCTTTCTTGTATTTATTGCTGGGGCAATAAAAGATTCTCCCACCAAACATATCCTTCTTTTGTCAGTTTAGAGATGTATTCAACAGTTTTAATCCTCTTTCCAGGAAAACTTAGACTTAATACATTTAAAAGAGTGTAACAACAGAAATGGCGAATACCGATCATTACTAAATATAAATATCTGAAATCAACCTTCCAGGAAAGAAGAGCACGCGGTGCGCCTTGCAATAAAAACAGGAAAACTTTTGAATTATTGCCTTTGCAAAAATATTAAACATATAGGGCCAGATTCTAGAAGGCCTACGCATGTAAATCCCGGGGATTTAAGCGTGTAGGTGGCCTTATGCACGCCAGACTCACTAAGGGGTAGATTTTCAAATGTGCACGCGCGCGTCCATGTGCACGCTCGACCCGGTGAGCACTCATGGATGCCCGATTTTATAAGATGCACGTGCAGGTGCCTCTAGCCCCATCCTGCCCCCACCCCACCCCTTTCCCTTTCAAAATTGGCCCAGCATGCGTAAGGCCGGTCCCACACGTAAATCCCCAGGATTTACACGTGTACCCTTTTGTAGATTTTCAAATGTGCATGCGCACATGGACGCCCGATTTTATAATATGCGTGTGCCAGTGCGTGCATGTTATAAAATCGGGGGTCTACCAGCACAAGAGGGTGCACATATGTGCAACTTGCATGCGCTGATACCCACAGCCTTCCCCAGTTCCCTCCCAGGCCGCTCCAATTTAAGAGCGGCCTGGGAGAGAACTCCCCTACCCCCTATTCTAACCTTCCTACCCCTTCCCCTAACCTTCCCTCCCCCTAGCCCTATCCCTGCTTCCCCAAATCATTGTCTTACCTCTTGCACCTGCCTCGGGGCAGGCGCAGGTTGCGCGCTCTGGCACATTGCCGGCACGAGATCCCCCGGCATAGTGGAAAATGGCTGCCATGCTGGCGGCCTCTTGCCATGCTCAGCCCAGTCCCTCGGACTGCCCCACCCCCACCCTGCCTCTCCCTGCACGCTTTCCTGAAGCCCCGGGATATACACACGTCTTGGGGATTTACACGCGTGGCTGGGCCTTTGACAATAGGAACAACACGCATAAATCCACCTACGCGCGTAAATCCCCGGGATTTACGAGTGTAGGCCTTTGAAAATCAGGCCCCAAGTGTTTAGAACATTTAAATAAAAAATACCAAGGAAAAAATAATAATAAAGTCCCTTAGAGATGTACAACTTTGGACCTGGACTCACACTGGGAGTCTTAACTTTACCTTAAATTCCCTTTTTCTCTGGAAGATGAATCTGGTTTTAAAACATGGACAAGAGGCTTAAAGTAGGTTGAGAAACAGAACTTCTGTTTATCACATGCAAAAACCACACAAACCTCTTGCTCCTTATGAATTAACAATCTGGTGTGACTCAGATCAATTTATATCCAATTATTATTCTATAATAATATGATTGCAAATCTCAGTGGAGGTTATATGCAAGTAGTCACATGCAGTGACTACTAATTTGCTAAGGTTGGCAATGAAGTTTATTAGACAGAGAATAGAATTGTGAAACTTGAAGACCTTGTTTAAAGACCCAAATACTATTAAATCTATCATTTATTTACTTTTGGGTAATAAGTAAAGGAACTTGAACTCATGTTTTTTAATCACTTAAATGTCTGTTTAACGAACTTGCTGAACCATATACCTAAAAGGATAGTTCTCACACAACTACAAATATTTCTCAACAGCTCCGATATTATTTGGCTTTACTACATGGAAATGTACTCCGGTGTGTAATTCTTGTTTGTCTCTGAATTTTAAAGCTTACTGGATTGACCACATTGTTTTTAAAACATTTGTTGCTACAGGATCAAATTGCAAGTGTATGGAAAAGCAGGCTAAACCTTTCAGTTTATTTGTTGGTTGTCCAACACAATTGCAAACTTTTTTTTTTTTTTTTTTGGGTGGGTGGGTTGGGGAGCGTTGGAATATTCCATGGTTTATAATGCACTTACTTACCTTTCCACTGAACACAGTGTCTTTCCCTGGAGTCTTATTCTAGTTTCATTATATTCTCCACAAAATCTTAGGCTGTACATGTAGTGTACTTCAAGCAATGGAAAGCCTTATCAGGCATGGATTCCCACTGTACCAGAATAAACAATATCTATGCTTCCCTATAATCCCTTCAAATGAGCTATAGGACGTGTTGATTTTGTTTTCCACATGCTAACTTGAGACCTTCTCGAATCCCCTGTTTGTTTTACGCATTCTTTTTTTGTATTATTCTAGCTTGTTTTCCTTCCTTGGACTCTGTAACATACTGAAAATGCATCCAATAGCATTTTAATGATGGCAGGTGTAACAGTGGTTCTGATGTTTTATGTACGTCCATTTTCTGTGCATCACATACTTTGCAAAGAATTCCAATCCTATCCATTATCCTGCTGCTATATTTCTTGCAAATTGAGTAACTTTTTCTATTAAAAACCAAAGCATTATTTTACTGAAGTGCACAGTGTTTGTTTTGGATTCTACAAGTTCCTAGTTATTTGATTTTTTTTCAATTGTCTATTCTTTGGGAAGTATTAGGCTAACATTGCTAGAAATTCTAGACTTCCATTTAGGGTATCTACGTTATTCATACAGCAGAGCCATCTTCTCATCAACTTGCTTTACTACTGCCAAGGAGAAGCCTTTGCTAGTTGTTAGGTGTTTACTGAAACTTAGGGGGGGGGGGCAATAATCAAAGTGTCTTACAAAGGTAAATGTGTCTTGACCTGTGTAAAATCATGTATTTATTTCCCTTCCCACCCCCATGTGGATAAAAGTATGTATGGTATTCATACTAAAAATGCCATCATACCACCCCCTTGTGTTCTTGTGAAGGACTAGAGGGAGGTCAGATTGGTCATGGCTTCCTATGATAAAGAGCCATGCTATGCTTGGTCCATGGTTGCAGCATGTGATGTGGCTTCCATATGCCACATGGTCCATATTGCTTACTCTCTAGTTTGGGTGTGAAATGATGCTTTCTGTGCCTGTGATATTGCCAGGTGGTCATGCAGTAGGGATGGCCATGGAGAAAATGTATGGTTTGGTTCATGCATTCAGTTTGTTTGGCTCAGGGTTGCTGTAGATTTGTATTGGTTTTATATTATGTTTTGGTTTTAAGTGTAATTTAAATTGTATTATGTTTTGTTGTATTTACATTACTTGTTTTATATATATAGTTTTGCTTATTGCATTTTATGTTGCATGTTTATAACATGCAACATATATTACATATATTATGATGCTTAAAGCTGTCACATGCTTACCTGAAAATGGAAACTGTATATAAGTATACAGCACACATAGGGGCAGATTTTCAAAGGCTACACACGTAACATACGCGCGTAACCCGAGAAAATTTGCCCCTGCACGCGCCGAGCCTATTTGCATAGGCTCAGCGTCGCGCACAAGCCCCGGGATGCATGTATATCCCGGGGCTCACAAAAAGGGGCGGTCTGAGGCCATGGCCAGGGGCATGGTGGCAGATTGGGGGTGGTCCGTGAGCGTGGCCGGAGGTGTGGCGGTGGTCCGGGGGCAGGGTCAAGTGCTCCTGCACAGCGGCCTGTGCTGGGGCATGGTGCGCCAGCGCACGCAAGATCCACCTGCCTCGGGCAGGCGTAACTTTTTCAACAAAGGTAGGGGGGGGATTTAGTTAGGGCTGGCGGGTGGGTTAGATAGGGGAAGGGAGGGGAAGGTGGGGGGCCGGAGAAAGCCATCGGGGCTCCCCTCGGGCTCGGTGCACACATGTGCACCTCACGCGCACCGACCCCGGATTTTATAACATGCATGCGGCAGCACATGCATGTTATAAAATTGGGCTTAGATTTGTTCGCACCAGGTTGCAGAAACAAATCTACGCCCGTGCATAAGTTTTAAAATATGGCCCTTAATTTAGGAGTATACTTGTATATTTGCATTTATGTGCATAAAAACACACTCCTAAAAGAAACCAAAAGACTGCATTTTGCAGGGACTGCCAAAATAAAATCCCATTTTCTAAACCTTCACATTTCTATTATTCAGATTCAGATTGGGGGGTCAGGAGGGGGCTCCTGACCCCCCAAGGCTTGCCAATAATCCCTGGGGGTTCAGCGGGGGTCCGGGAACAATTTCGTTGTCGGGTGCCATTAATCAAAATGGCGCCAATAGCCTTTGCCCATACTATGTCACAGGGGCTACCAGCACCATTGGTCAGCTCCTGTCATATGGTAGGAGCACAAGATGGCGCCAATGGCCATGTGACAGGGGCTGACCAATGGAGCCGGTAGCCCCTGTGACATGGTAGTTCAGAGGCTATTCAGCACCATTTTGAGCAAGGCTGGCAATGGCGCACATGGGCACGGAGGAACAAATGGCACCCGGGACCCCACTGGACCACCAGGGATGTTCGTAAGTCTTGGGGAGGGATCGGGATGGGGGGGGAGTTTGTATGTATGTACAAAAATGATTTTAAATGCTTGGAGTGGGTTTTTTTTTAGCTTCGTTTCCCGCTTCGTTTTTTGGCCCGGTTTTGGGTTTCCTCGTTTCGTTTTTCAAAAAAACTAAACGAGAAAACCCGAATTTTCCCACGAAGTATCCGAGTCAAAAGATGACCCAGTAGAAAAAAACGAAGCACATCTCTACTCGCCATAGCCCAGCTCGTGGGTTGAGACTTTTGCCCTCGCCCAAGAGT
Organism: Rhinatrema bivittatum; assembly: GCF_901001135.1. Classification (NCBI taxonomy): domain Eukaryota; kingdom Metazoa; phylum Chordata; class Amphibia; order Gymnophiona; family Rhinatrematidae; genus Rhinatrema; species Rhinatrema bivittatum. The sequence goes on along the minus strand of NC_042615.1, from coordinate 800,774,359 downwards.
TCCCGTCCAGACGCTCCCACCTGCGAACCTATGCAGCTGGGACGGTCCCCGCTCTCTGCTGAAGAAAGGCAACGTCGGCGTTCATTGAGGTTGTGCCTGTATTGTGGCCAGAAGGGCCCCTTCTTGGCACGCTGCCAGGAGCGTGCGGAAAAACACCAAAGCCTAGGAGGTCGGGAGGAGCTCCTCCTAGGTTGTACTAAAGCTCCTCAATGCACTGTCCCTATTACCTTGGAATATCCTGGAGGCTCCTTTGAGACGATGGCATTCCTGGATTCCGGAGCCGGTGATAATTTCATCCTGCAGGACTTAATCTCCCAGTTGTGAATCCCTATGCATAGACGGGAGGTCCCGTTACGAATTACCTCTATCCAAGAGACACTTTTTCCCGGACCTGTCCAGATGTCCACAGCACCCATTACGGTCCGCACTGGGGCGATCCATTCGGAGGAGATAGCCTTCCTAGTGTTGGAGAAGGCTGTCCACCCTGTGGTGCTCGGGTTGTCGTGGTTGCAGAAACACTCGCCCACGATTCTGTTGGATATGCTACAGATTCTCAAATGGAGTCCCTTTTGCCTAACTAATTGTATGAAAGGGCCCAAGACTCTTGCACTACCTTTGATGCATGCTGCCGTGAATCCTCTGGCACCTATTGAGGACTTTACGGATGTATTTTTCAAGACCAAGGCGGTTTCATCAACGCTGATGGGAATACTTGTTTGCCTGGGAAGGTTGCGGACCTGAGGATAATTCTTGGGAACCGGCCCGTAACATCCTCGACAAGGACTTGTTACAGAAGTTCCATCTGGATCACCCAAGTAAACCCGGACCGGCTAAGAGGGGGCATAAGAGGGGAGGTACTGTTTTGGTTCTGGCCGCGAGTACCTCGGCCAGGCCCTTACTTCTGGGTTCCCGGAACTGCTCCCGCTTCCAGAGGCCTGGTTTGCGGCCTGGTTGGTGATGTTTCCGCTGGGGCTGCACTGCTGCGAGCCCTCCTGTGGACGCCCGACTCCTAGGCACACGTGCGCGCCACTTATGTGCTTTTCTAGGCCGTTTCCCGCCAGTGGTGACTCCGCCCAACTTCTGACATCAGACACCATGGCCTTGATAAGCCAGCCGTGGCCATCCAGTCTTTGCCTTGCAACAGGCTAGACTCCCGGTTTCTTGTTGCGCTGTGCCCCAGAGTGACTCGCTTTGCTTCATCGATCTGCTCCTGCTACAGTACCTGCCTGGTTCCTGCTTCCTTGCTACAGTACCTGCTGGTTCATGCTCGCTTGCTACAGTACCTGCTGCTTCCTGCTCACTTGCTACAGTACCTGCTGGTTCCTGCTTGCTTGCTACAGTACCTGCTGGTCCGTGCCTGCCTGCTCCAGTACCGGTTTGGTTCCTGCCAGCCCGCTACAGTACCTGGTTGGCCCAGTCCACCTGCTACAGCTCTTGCTGGTCCCAGTACCCAGTGCCTGCTGCTGTTCCTGCCTGGTTCCAGTACCCGAATCCTGCCACAGTCCCTGCCTGGTTCCAGTACTTGAGTCTCACTATAGTTCCTGTCTGGTTCAAGAACCCGTACCCAGTTACAGTATTGCTACTGTCTTAGTCTGGTTTCAGTTACCTGTCCTGATCCACAACCCGCCTAAGTCCCAGCGGCCGGGTCCCTATGGGCTCCTCCCCAGGGGGCTCTGGCTTCCAAGGGTGAAGACACCTATGTCCCAGCGGTTGGGCTCCTACGGGTTCCTCCTGGGGGAGCACCAGCTTCCAGGGTGAAGAGCATCTATGTCTTGCCTGAACATCTGCCTCCCGGCCTGCTATTCACTAAAGACATTGACCACCTTTCCCAGTCTCCAGCGGGTCGTCCCAAGGGTCCACTAAACAGAGACTCCCATAACACCTAGCCCAGGGAGCTGTTAATATCGGGGAGGTGAACCATGCTGCAGAAATACCTGGAGGAGAGTCAATTTCACCAGGGACCGAGGGTTCTCTCAGCCCCACTGAAGCCGGAGGAATGCTGACTCCAGACGCCCAGCAGACGACATAGACCAATGAGGTCAGAGACATGGGACTGCAGGGAGGATCGTCAACGAGTCTAGAGTTACCAGGAAGCAGATGAGATTCAGCAGGGGAAGAGGTTTCAACCCGCACTGATTCAACAGGTCCAGCAATCTCTGAAACGACCCCCTCAACATTGGGTGCTCAACTTGAAGCTCTGGTAAGACAGGCAGTCATTACCCTTGAATCCCTGTGGGAACTAACAGCAGATTTAACAATGGCTGTACAGGAGTGCAATGCTAAACTGGACACATTTTCTCTACAAATGAACAAAAAATACAAGCTCAAGAAAATGCACTGATTCAAGTTCAGACTACCGTTGCAAAGGCAGAAGCGGATATTCTACAGATAAAGAACTTGAATTTTGCCACCATAAAAGATAGAGTGGCTCTATCTCGGTGTTTAGAACTCTTAGAGAATTGACACCGTTGTCTAAATTTAAGACTAATATTTTTTCCAAGAATAATGGGGGAAATGCTGATAATTACTTTTAAGACATACCTTGCAGAAATCCTTTAATTACCTGAGACACAATTTCCTTTGAGAAATAAGGTGTATTTTCTTCCTTCAAATGTACAAACTTGTTTAAATGAACAGGCTGCTCCTCCTATTGATTTTCAAAATTTGACAAATTTTCTGGAATCTTCTGTCATAGAGGTTATAAATTTTTCCACATTGTTAGTCTCTTTTATAATGGAATAGGATATTAGTAAATTAATGGTATGTTACTTTAAAAACATAAACACTTTGTTTTATGGCAGTAAGGTCCGTATGTTTCCGGATATATCGAAGATCACACAGGAGAGAAGTAAGGGTTTTCTAAATATGAGACAGGAGGCAATATCTTTAGGGGTTACCTTTTTATTACGCTATCCTTGCAAGTGTATTATAAAGAAAGAAAGTGATACATTTATATTTTCTCTCCCGAACAGCTGAGAGTTTATAGAAACATAGAAATGACGGCAGAAGAAGGCCAAACGGCCCATCCAGTCTGCCCAGCAAGTTTCACACTTTTTTTTTTCATACTTATCTGTTTCTCTTGTCTCTTAGTAACCTTTTGGTTCTATTTCCTTTCCATCCCCACCATTAATGTAGAGAACAATGTTGGAGCTGCATCTAGCTTAATTAGTTAGGGATAGTAACCACCGCAATAACCAAGCTACACCCATGCTTATTTGTTTACCCAGACTATGTAATTCAATCCTTGTTGGTTGTCTGTATATAGATCCACTTTTTTTCATTCCCCCTGCCATTGAAGCAGAGAATTATGCTGGATATGCATTGAAAGTGAAGTATCAGTCTTTCTCCCCTGCCGTTGAAGCAGAGAGCTATGCTGGATATGCGTGAAGTATCAGACTTTCTCCCCTGCCGTTGAAGCAGAGAGCTATGCTGGATATGGTTGAAGTGTCAGACTTTCTCCCCTGCCGTTGAAGCAGAGAGCTTCGCTGGATATGCTTGAAGTGTCAGACTTTCTCCCCTGCCATTGAAGCAGAGAGCTATGCTGGATATGCTTGAAGTGTCAGACTTTCTCCCCTGCCGTTGAAGCAGAGAGCTATGCTGGATATGCATTGAAAGTGAAATATCAGGCTTATTTGGTTCAGGGTAGTAACTGCCATAAAAAGCAAGCTACTCCCTGCATTTTTGAGAATGCAAATCTTTTTTTCCCCACATTCATTTACGTCATGTAGACTTTATGGATCCACAGTGTTTATCCCACACCCCTTTGAAGTCTTTCACACTTCTGGTCTTCACCACTTCCTCCGGAAGGGCATTCCAGGCATCCACCACCCTCTCTGTGAAGAAATACTTCCTGACATTGGTTCTGAGTCTTCCTCCCTAGAGCTTCAAATCGTGACCCCTGGTTCTGCTGATTTTTTTCCGATGGAAAAGGTTTGTCATTGTCTTTGGATCATTAAAACCTTTCAAGTATCTGAAAGCCTGTATCATATCACCTCTACTTTCCTCCAGGGTGTACATATTTAGAGTCTTCAATAGGAATGTGCAGACCAAAAGTTTAAGTTCATAAGTCCATAAGTCGAAAGGGGGGGGTCATTTGCGGTCAATATGGACATATGGAGAATTCCATAAGTTGAGTCTATGTCCATATGTGCAAATAAAAATTTAAACCCCTCACCCGCCTTAATCCCCCCCCCAAGACTTACCAAAACTCCCTGGTGGTCCAGCGGGGTCAGGATGCCATTTCTGAACTCCTTTGCAAGGAGCACGTGAGGTCGGCGTCACGTCGGAGTGACGCGGTGTCACGTGATTCCCCTCAGGTCCGCTCCCGGACCCTCGTTGGGCCCAAAAGGCACTTTTGGCCAGCTTGGGGGGGACAGGAGGCCCCCCCAAGCTGGCCCAAAAGGCACTTTTGGCCAGCTTGGGGGGGACAGGAGGCCCCCCCGAGCTGGCCAAAAGTTCCTTTTGAGCCCAACGAGGGGTCCAGGAGCGAACCCGAGGGGAATCACGTGATGTCGGCGCCACGTCGGAGTGACGCGGTGTCACGTGATTCCCCTCGGATCCGCTCCCGGACCCCTCGTTGGGCCCAAAAGTGCCTTTTGGGCCCAACGAGGGGTCCGGGAGCGGATCCGCGATGGACCATGTGACGTCGGCGTCACGTCGGAGTGACGCGGACGTCCCGTGATTCCCCGCGCGTCCGCTTCCGGACCCTCACGGAACTTTTGGCCAGCGGGGAGTTTTGGTAAGTCTTGGGGGGGGATTAAGGAGGGTGAGGGGTTTAAATTTTTATTTAGATCAACAATTGCGATTTCCAACGTATTCAACATAGCTATGTTGAATAAGCTGGAAATCCAATCGTTTACGCCTCATCACTTTTTTAAGTTAAAAAAAAAAAAAAGTTGTGTTTTACATTTAAGTTCAAAACGAATGCACACCCCTAGTCTTCAATCTCTCCTCATGTCAGGCTAGTAGGCTAGTGGATTTTTCATAACTTCTCTAAGTTCCCTTAAAACCATTGAATATTTCCCATCAGACCCACATCACTTCATAGAACAGATGCCCTATGAGGAAAGGCTTAAGAAGTTAAGGCTGTTCAGTGTGCAGAAGAGACAATTGAGGGGGGATTCTTTTATACCCCAAGTCACACCATAGGGTTTTGAGGTATATAGGTCAAAGTAGAACAGTACTGTTATCAGGTTAAGCCTTGTATGAGTAAATACATTTCCTAAAGGGTCCTCAAATTATAGCCCCCAGGAGCTCATTATATTGAGATTTGGGTCTAATTTTTGTAAATGTGATATAACATGTTTCTTTCTAATGTAATGTAACATATTTCCTGTTATACTTTACAATACAATATGTATTAGAAAAGTGATAAAGAATTTAAAAAAAAAAAGGGATTGATAATTGATGCAAATTCTCTTAGGCCTGGATTTTCTAAGGTCGCAGACCTTAGAAAATCCGGCGGTAACGGGGGCAGGGAGGTGAAGGGGGGGGGGCCGGCCTGTGAAAGCCGGCAGCAATCGCACCACCACAGTGTTATCGCTGCCGGCTTTCGAACCCAATAGCAGAGATTGGGTTCTTATCTTTTCGCAGCCAGCGATGTTTCCGCCGCATCCACCCTGGTGCCGCCTGACTCCTTCTCTTCCGGTGCCGACACCGCCCCAACTCCGCCCCGATTTAGCTATGAGATGCGAAAAGGGACGTTTTGCATGCGATCCTGTTAGAAAATGACCCCCTAAGTCTCTGGATGAAATCCAGAGAGTTCTCAAGTGTGGGAAACATAATTACCTGTCTCCAGGTAATTTGTGCTGTAAAGAAGAATTGAAAAAGTAGACTAGTGGATTTTTCATAACTTCTCTAAGTTCCCTTAAAACCATTGAATATTTCCCATCAGACCCCCATCACTTCATAGAACAGATGCCCTATGAGGAAAGGCTAAATAAGTTAAGGCTGTTCAGTTTGCAGAAGAGAATTGAGGGGGGATATGATAGAGGTCTATAAAATCATGAAAGGACTTGAACAAGTTAATGTAAATTGGTTATTTACTCTATCAGATAATAAAGGTACCAGGAGGCACTCAATGAAATTAGCAAGTAGTTCATTTAAAACAAATCAAAGAAAATTATGTTTTACTCAGAGCATAGTTAAGCTATGGAATTTATTGCCAGATGATATGTTTACAGCAGTTAGTGCAACTGGGTTTAAAAAAGGTTTGGATAAGTTCCTAGAGGAAAAATCCATAACTGCTATTATGGTAATTAATAAGCAATAGTAGCTTGTGATTTATCTAATGTTTGGGTACTTGCCAGATACTTGTGACTTGGATTGGCCACTGTTGGAAACAGGATGCTGGGCATCATGGACCCTTGATCTGAGCCAGTATGGCATATCTTATGTTCTTATGTTCACATACTATAAGCTTGATGAAAGTAAGTTACCAACTTAAAGAACTGCAGCAACACACTATCACATGAAACTTTTTAAAAATGCAGTCATCTTAAAAAAATCAAGATGTCATTGTCCAATTTTATAGGCACACTCCCTTAAGTCAATTTTGTCATTGTCCAATTTTATAGGCACACTCCCTTACATCATGACATCAAAATGGAGGTTCAATCAAGGAGCACGGCCCACTCTATCTCTTTGTTCAATCCAAATGGAATGACAGTGTGCATACAAAAAACCCAGGATTGTTCTTTTCATGCCAGATTCAATACCCTCTCCAATGACCCTCTCCAATGACCCAGTCCATTGCATATCCATAAAGGTGTGTTTTCAGTTCACAAAGTGAGACACAATCAGTGCCTTCATCCTACCAGTATTTAAACAGCTCTTATGCTCTGTGAGACTTTTCTGATCTTCATTTTGGTTATGTCTATATAATATAGTCCACATGGGAAATGTATAAAATAAATCAAAAAGGAGGACTTACAGGAGACATCTCTTTAGAAAGGATACACTCTCTCAAAGTGGAAGTCACATGATCATTTTGGATTTTGAGCTCACTCCAAAATAAATTCATGACATTCATTCAAACGTTGGTCACATGGACTAGGCTGAAAGATTGAGGATTAGATGACCTGATCACAAATGTTTTGGCCCCTAAAAAAAAAAAAGCTAAATGTATTGGGGCTTCAAAAATGAAATGGGACCATTATACTATTAACCAATGCTTATGAACAGATGTGCAAATCTGGGTCAAAACAGTAGAGTGTCTCTTAAGAAAAGTTTGCCTATTAGAAGGTTTTTGGGTCAGTGGTTGTAACAACAGATCCCGATTGCTGAATAAAGCTCTGCGGTATGCAGTCTTGACACAGGATAAGGGGTACCATCTATTAAAAAAAAACAATTGGTCATAACTTTTGCTTGAATTTTAAATTCATCATCATCTGAACAAAGTCTATGTAACTGCAAATGCTCTCATAGGACAAAAGATTATTGCGTTCATTAGGCAAAAATGCAATCTCATTCATGTGATAATTCATGGTAAATTTCAAACAGGAACCCAAGGAATTCAGCCATGTGGAAGTTCATCAATGATGCTACCAACATTTTCCACAAGATGAATATATTGTCAATGTAGCATTTCCAACATTTTATACAATCAGTCCATCCATTCTCAATTACATATTTAGATTCAAAAGATGCCACATAAATATTACCAATGTCAGGGGAAATCGCTGCACCCATTGCTGAGCCATAGACTTGTAAAAAATACCTCCCATCAAAAGCAAAGTAGTTTTTACTTAATGCTATTGTTTTATATGATTTAATTGCATAGTCTGTAGGGATCCTCAAGTCACCACTCCAAGTATTTAGAATCTCTGTCAAAGAAAACAGAGCTTCATCATGAGGGATCACTGTATACAGTGATTCAATGTGAAAAGTGACCAATCGCCAATTGGGTTCAATGGAAAGATCATGAAGAAATTTAATCATACTGGTATAATCTTTACTATATGGTACAATCTTTAATATATGAATAAAATGGTGGGACCTGAGGTTGCAAGATTTTATCCAGAAAAATGGGAATGTGCTTCAACACCTTATCTTTGCCTGATACTATTGGTTTCCCCTGGATGGTTCTGGAGTGATTTATGAATCATGGGTAATATATGAAGACCAGAGTCCTAGGAAAATCTCTAATTAAATGTTTTCTCTTTTTCCCAGTTAAATAATTAAGCTCTTATCCATGCTGAGCCAGTTGCCAACCCTCCAGTATTTCTGTAATGGCTCCTAAAATATTGGCAGAGGTATAGTCACTAGGGATGTGAATTGGTAACGGACTTGTTTCCGGTATCGGGTTCGGGTAAAAACCACGGGAAATCTTCGTTCCCGTGTATTTTACTCTTTTTACCTGCAGTTTTTACCCGCAGTTTTTACCCGTTTAAATTGGCTATCGTGCTGGAAAAAAAAAAACACCCCACCCTTCAGACCCCCCACCAAAACCTTTTTAAAGTACCTGGAGGTCCAGCGGGGGTCCCGGGAGCGATCTCCCGCTCTCGGGCCATCGGCTGCCAGTAAACAAAATGGCGCCGACGGCCCTTTGCCCTTAGCATGTGACAGGGTATCGATGCCATTGGCCAGCCCCTGTCACATGGCAGGAGTAATGGACGGCCAGAGCCATCTTTAAAAATGGCACAGGCCATCCAGTGCCATTGACACTGAAGTGCTGGTGGAGACAGATGGACCCTTGGAAATTGTGGCAGAGTATTCACTCATCCTCTCATCCTGCAGTGTCAGTGTGGCCTGCTCCCCCTCACCAACATCAACTTCTTCTTTTCTCTCCTCTGCCAGTGACACGGAGGCTAACAGAGAATTGACTAATCCTCCAAATACAGGGTATTCAGATAACGTTTTCCATCTTTGCTTCAGGATTTCCTTTCAAAGGATATTTTTCTACCTTTGATTCAGGGTAGGAGGATGACAAAACTGTTTTTGCAGCTTGTGCTACACTAAGCACCACTGGTTCTTTAGTTTAACAACTTGAAATTTTGTTTCCAAAGGCACTAGTGGTTATACTCTGTGGCTGCTGCTAGTGACTGCCCTTTCCCTCTCCTCTGACACAACAGGGTCTGGCTGAGACACAACTGGTGCTGGTATATCCTTCACAAATTTCAATTTCTTATAGCTTAACATGCTGGCCTAGCCTGATGAAAATATCCCTCTATATTTTGGTTGGGGGACTCAAAGCTGTCTTGTATAACCACTAGTGCCTTTGGAAAAAAAAAAAAAAACACTACAAACTGCAGGTTTGCCACAGACTCTACTACCTTTGCCTGACATGATGGGATTTTATCAGGTGCAGTGCCTGCTTACTGGGATATAAATGATGGACAAAAGATGTTTTGATCTTTATTATTTTCAAGGAAGTAGATGTGTGTGACACTCTGTATGTAAAGTCAAACAACATATAGAGAGAATGCACAAAAATACAATTTTAGAATTTTCCTCTTCAGACTAGTGCATTGCATGCACAAACATACACAAAGTACAGAATGATGAATAATGTTCTAATAGTGCATGGGTGTATATGAGCACAGCCATGCACTAGTACTTCAGTAACAAAACTAATCAACATATTGGTGACTGCCTGCTTCCTTTGAAGATGCACTGACTCTCATGCACAGATACAGATAGAGAGAGTAAAAATAGCCTATCTTGTACTGTATGGCACAGTCAGCTAGTGTATTAGATATTAATGCTAGCTGCTGCTGGTTCAATGCAACAACAAGTTTAAAATAAATTCACCTCAACCAGTAGCCACTGCCTTTCCCACTAAAGTGAGGGAGGAGGCTTCAAAACACAAAGATTTCTTGGTCAGTGGCAGTGACAATGAGGTATTAAATACAAATTTAAAAACCTGTGCAAATAAATACAGCAGCCAAAAGGATTAGAATGAATATTTTAAATGTTAAACAAGAGTACACTGTTGATACAGAATACTGTGATGCATGGAACAACACAGAGCTCACCCAACAGCAAAAGCAGCACTGTCTCCTTCTTGAAAGAAAGAATCAAATGCAGTTTCAAACAGTCCGCACACACTATAAGAAGAATACACAGAGTAGTGATTTGCTGATTTAGAAAATGCTTCACTCTGATATGTTCCCTTGCCTATCTTGCCCTTACCAATGTCACAGCAACCAAAATGAACTGACAGCTTCTGCCTGCCTTGCACTTACCAACATCACAGGGCTAACATGCACTGACTCCTTCTGCCTGCCTTACCCTATATACCACCACAAGGGTCTGACCTGTCCTGCTACCTTATAACATGTCTCTATCAACAATACTGGGGTCTAACTAAGCTTGCTGCCTTCTGACATGTCCACATCAATAACACTGGTATCTCTCACATCCTGCTGCCTCCTATCATGTCCTTATCAACAATACTGGGTCTGATTCAGCCTGCTGCCCCTGAAGTGGTCCCATCAACAATATTTTGTCTATCACATCCTGATGCCTCATGACATGTCCCCATCAATGAGACTGGGGCCTTTCACATCCTGCTGCCTTCTGACAGATCCTTATTAAAAGCAAGGGGGACTGACAGCTTGCTGCCCTGTGACACGTCCCCATCAACAACACTGAGGTCTATTATAGCCTGCTGATTCCTGATATATCCTTATCAAGAACATTAGATCTGACTCAGTCTGCAGCCTCCTGACACATTTCCATTAACAATAGTGGATTCTGTCAAATCCTGCTACCTCCAGACACATCCATAAGAACAACACTGGGATTGGACTCTGCCTACTACTTCCGAACAAATCCCCATCAACAAGACTGGGGCATGCCACATTCTTATGCCTTCAGACACATCCTCATCAACAATGCTGGGGTCTGACACATCTTGCTACTTCCAGACACATCCCCTTCAACAACACTGGCGTCAGACTCCACCTACTACTTCCGAACATGTTCCCCATCAACAAGTCTGAAGCCTGTCACATCCTGCTACCTCCTGACATGTCTCCATCAGCTATACTGGAGTCTGTCACATCCTGCTGTCTTTGACACTTCCTTATCAATGACACTGGAGTCTGTTGCATTCTGCTGCCTAATGATACATCCCCATCAACATCACTGGGTCTGTCACATCCTGTTGCTTCCTGACATGTCCCATAAACAACACTGGGACTTGAATCAGCCTGCTGCCTCCTGACACGTTCCCATAAACAACAGTGGGATCTATCATATCATGCTACCTCCTGACACATCCCCTACAACAACACTGGAGTTAGACTCCACCTACTACCTCCAGACATGTCCCCCAACAGAAAGTCTGGAGTCTATCACAACCTGCTACCACCTGACACATCTCCAACAATAACATGTGTGCCTGACATTATAGGGGTCTGACAGCACAGCCAGTAATAGCCTTACACTACCATACCCCAAAACCTACAGCATAGGGATCTGGCAGCACATGCAGCCTTCCACTGCCATACCCCAACACCTTCAGCATAGGGATCTGGAAGGGTATCCAGCAGCAACATTAAATTGGCATACACTTCACACAACCACAAGGGTCTGATACATCCTTATTCTGCCTGCCATGTTCCAAGCACTACCTCAGGGTCATAAATCTACTGAGTTCCTCTGTCTGATTAGCCCAAACCACCACCGCAAGGTCATGACTCCACTGAGTTCCTCTGCCTGCTTAGCCACAAGCACCAGGGCAAGGTCATGATTCCACTGAGTTCTTCTACCTGCCATATTTCAAGCACCCCTGAAGGGTCATATCTTTGCTGAGTTCTTCTGCCTGCTTTTCCCCAATTACCACAACTGAGGCATTATTCTACTGATTTCCTCTGCCTATCATATTCCAAGCAGCACTGCAGGTTCATAACTACACTGAGTTCTTCTGCCTGCCATGTTTCAAGCATCACCACAGGGTCATGACTCCACTGAGTTTCTCTGCCTTCTTTTTCCCAAAAACCACTAATGCCAATTGAGTTCTTCTGCCTGCTTTTCCCTAATAACAACCAACGAGGCATGACTCCACTGAGTTCCTCTGCTGGTTTTCCCCAATTACTACCGAGGCATGACTCCACCCAGTTCCTGCTGGTTTCCCCCAATTACCACTACTGAGGCAAGACTTCACTGCCTGCCATGTTCCATGTACCATCATAGGGTCATGAATCCAGTGAGTTCCTCTGTATGCTTTTCCCCAATCACCACCACAGATTCATGACTCAATTATGTTCCTCTGCCTCTTTTTCCCCCAATGCCACCAATGAGGCATGACTTCACTGAGTCCATCTGCCTCTTTTTCCCCCAATGCCACCATTGAGGCATGACTTCACTGAGTTCATCTGCCTGCTTTTTCCTAATTATCACTATTTTTTCCTAATTATCACCATTGAGGCATGAATCCACTGAGCTCCTCTGCCTTCCATGTTCCAAGCACCATCTCAGGGTCAGGACTCTCCTGAGTTTCTCTATCTGCTTCCCCCAATCACAGCCACAGTCATGACTCTAAGTAGTTCCTCTGCCTCTTTTTCCCCAAACGACACAATCAAGGATTGACTCCACTGAGTTTCTCTGCCTGCTTTTCCGTAATCACCACCACTGAAGCATGCCTCCACTGACTTCTCCTGCCTGCTTCACCTCAACAACTGGGCAAAGCAGGCAGGGGAAGTGAATGGAGGCATGCCACAGTGCTGGTGTTTAACAAACACCACTAGGGCATGACTCCACTGCCTCCTTTTATCCAAACACCCCCCCCCCCCCCCCCACTGAGGCCTGGCCTCACATATCCTGCATAAGCCCGTCTTGCTCCAAACATAGCCACCGTGGGCTGACACTTCCAGATATGACTTGCCATGCAAAGGAAATCAGCATAGGACTTAACAAACTCATCTTACAGAGCCTATAATGCATCAGCAAGCCTGTCGGCATGCCCCCTCAAACAACGTGGAAGATGTTGAGACTGAAGCAGTCCAATTTAAAGGAATTTATCTGAGGTGAATCGAGTTGTAAGACTTTAATGATTCTATAGTGATCACGAGGCTCCTGAAGAAGCTATTCGCGAAACATTGGCCACAGTTGAACCATGATCACTAACTATTGGAGTTCAATGGTTTCAGATTTGAAGTTTTAATTGCATAAAAGAAAAAACATTGAAAAAAACAACACTATTGCAAATGATGTAGCAGTCTGGGTGGCCCAGTCACTGGAGAGGGCATGCTGACTAGCTTGCTGATGCATTATAGGCATAATAGTCTCTGTAAGATGAGTTTGTTAAGTCCTATGTCAATTTCCTTTGCTATAAATAAAATAGCCACTGTGGCCTGACATATCCAGCTGTGACATGCCATGCTTCAATGATACCCGCAGTAGCCTGACATTTCCAGCCTTGGAATGCAATGCTGTAATCAGGACCACAGTAGTCTGACACGTTCAGCTGTGGCATGCCATACTTCATCATATCCACTAAGGCCTAACATAGCCTGCATATAAGCCTGTCTTGCTCCATCCATAACCACTGTGGCCTGACACTTACAGCTGTGCCATGCTATCCTCCATCATATCCACTAAGGCCTATTGTATCCTGCATAAGACAATCTTGCTCCAACCATAACCTCTGTCGCCTGACACTTTCAACTGCAGAATGCCATGCTCCAATCATAAAATTCCAACTCACATTGAAAGTGTCCTGTATTATGTCTTACGGGAATATATTTCAAATATGTGAGGGAAATACTTCCTCTAGGACTCTACTTCCTCTGGACTTTAAACTATAAATAGAAGTCGGTGTTATCATCAACAAGCGGCACTCTAAGTAACTTATCACTGCTATTAACAATTTTACACAAAAAGTTTTTAATGCACTTTGAAATTCACATAAAAAATTAAGAAAAAGGGTTGGAGGTGGAACGTTCATGATTAAAACCGATATATAGCATTGCAAGTTAGTAATGCATTGAAGTTCTATGAAACATTCCACTTTCTTCCTAAAAATTTTTTCCTCAAACACATGATTGTTAAGAATATAGTTTTATTAATAGAGGAAGTATTTCCCTCACATATTTGAAATATATTCCCGTAAGACATAATACAGGACACTTTCAATGTGAGTTGGAATTTAATAGTTTGATACAACAAGTGTCTTTTATAAAGTTCATTTTGGGTGCATAGTTCATCTTGGTTTGTCATGCTCCAATCATAGCCACTGTGGCTGGCCTGACACTTCCAGCTGTAGTCTGCCATGCTCCAACTGTCATGTCAAAACCATCTTAGAGAAGCTCAGGATCATTAATATTTGTCAATAAACTTTGCAATCCCTAAGTATGCTCCATGGACCTGACATCGACAACCCTACAACACTGGGTATGTTAAAGCTACATTTCTCACTGCATTGCTCTGCTCCTACCATTCTAGTTTAAAAAAAAATTATTAACAAATATCAATTCTGCTACCACAGCACCTAGCCATTTTTGCCACATTATGGTGTCCGCACACTCCACTCTTCTATACATGCGCAAGAACTGGCAATTGCTTTTCGGGGTGTTATGATTAGCCTTCTCACTGAATTGCTCTGCTCCAACCATTCCAGTTCTTAAGATGTAGTAGCTCCACTTTTACTGCTATCATTCCAAGCCAGCCTTGGTACCTTAGAGTGCTTCTTCCACTGCTCTAGCTGCGTTCAAAGGTTTTGACAAATCCCATTCCCCTACAGTACTTTCCAACTTTTTGTCTTGCCCTAGCTCAGGGATGGAGGATTCTAGTCCTTGAGTGACACAAAAAGGCCAGGTTTTCAGGAAATCCACAATGAATGTGCATGAGATAGATTTGCATGCAATGGATGCCATGTATGCAAATCTTATCTCATGCATACACAGAACTTGAGGACTAGAGCTTATGGACTAGAGCTTATGGAACTAGAGCTTATGGAACTTGAGGACTAGAGCTCACCATCCCTGCCCTTGGTATACATTAGGGATGTGAATCGTTTTTTGACGATTTAAAATATCGTCCGATATATTTTAAATCGTCAAAAATCATTAGAGACGATATATAATAGGAATTCCCCCGATTTATCGTCAAAAATCGTAAATCGGGGGAAGGGGGAGGGGAAGGGGGAGGGCGGGAAAACCAGCACACTAAAACAACCCTAAAACCCACCCCGACCTTTTAAAATAAATCCCCCACCCTCCCGAACCCCCCCCCCCCAAAATGCTTTAAATTACCTGGGGTCCAGTGGGGAGGTCCCGGTGTGATCTTCCATTCTCGGGCCACGTCTGCATTAATGGCGCTGGTGCTTCCTTTGCCCTGTCATATGACAGGGCAAAGGTAGCGCCGGCACCATTTCGGTTCCTGTCCCCCGACGTCAAGAGCGCAGAAGATCGCTCCCGGACCCCCGCTGGACCCCCAGGGACTTTTGGCCAGCTTTGGGGGGCCTCCTGACCCCCACAAGACTTGCCAAAAGTCCAGCGGGGGTCCGGGAATGACCTCCTGCAGTCGAATCATGTTGCCGTACGGCCGGCGCCATTTTGTGCATTTTGCGCCGGCGCCATTAACGCAGACGTGGCCCGAGAGTGGAAGATCACACCGGGACCTCCCCACTGGACCCCAGGTAATTTAAAGCATTTTGGGGGTGTTCTGGAGAGTGGGGGATTTATTTTAAAGGGTCGGGGTGGGTTTTAGAGTTGTTTAGTGTGCCGGTTTTCCCGCCCTCCCCCGATTTACGAAGTAAATGATATTACAAAAAAAACCAAACCGCAATGATCTAATTCCCTCCCCCCCAGCCAAAATTGATCGTTAAGACGATCGATCACATGATTCACATCTCTAGTATACATTACTTTGCAAACTTACAGAAACACTCCTCAAGCTTTTAATACTATCTATGGTACCCACCTTCTTGTCATCTCTTGCTCTTCCCATGGCTATCCATTGTTCTGCACACTTACTTCACCACTCTATGAATCATAACTGATTTCATGGCTCTTTCACTGTTCCACTGGACTGCGCACAAGGTTACCTATGAAATGCATGACTTGGCTTACTCCATGACACAGACTTATGCTACTGGACTGGTGGATCAGCCAGGTGCAGCCAAACTTCGACAGGGAGAGGAATCCCATTCTCTGGTTGTCTGTATGCTTGAATGTTATGACTGGAATCTTCCATGCCACTCTGCCTTAATGCTATGGCCCTCATCCTACACCTTCAGATCCTAGTGCTACTTGGCCTTGCTACTATGTACAGATTTTATGTCTTGGGGCTCTTAAATTCTTTCTGCCACAGTACCTTCCAGGCATAGTCCAGCTCTTACACTTTGAGGTTTTCTTGTCAACCTGGAGTGCTGCTGTGCACCTCGCCCATGATTTTGAAATGTTGATAGCACTCTTACTGATTCTTGGTCTGTACCTGAGATGTTTCCTGCCATGTTTTCTGCTTCATTTCCCCTTCACAATGCCTTAGGATGCTGATGTCACTTTCAGGGCCACTTTGCCTCTCGTATTGCCATGTCACTATTGATGGCATCCTCTTGTTCCACCTTGGGATGTTCTTCCTCCTCTTGCTGCTTCTTTGCTCCTCTCACGGTATTATTCTGGAGAACTCCTGCCAATGCTGGAAGGAGCCTGGTATCCCTTAGCTCTTTTGCAAAGCCTTAGGCTATTTTTTGCCACTTTTTAAATTACACTTTGCCATTGTCTAAGTACCTTGCAGTTCCTTCCCCAGTCTGATGATTTCTTCTTACAAGTTTCATTATAACCGATAAGAAAATTACTATTCTGGAGTCCAGAATAGACTGCAGTGCTTCCCCCATAGCTTTTAATGACAAATGGATAAACTAATGAAACTTTTTTTTTTTTTTGTATTTAAACTAATGAAATGATTTTGGGTCCTGACGAAATTAATGAACAAACTGAAACTATTTTTTTAATTTTTCACATCCCTACTACCCTTGTCATATTTTCCACACACTCTGTCACAAAAAAATCCTTCATGAAAACTCCTGCCTCTTTGATCTAGCTGCCAACCCTTTAGATTGTTTCTTATGGCTGTTAGGATTCTGCACAAAGAATGAGTGGTATCCATCACCTGGCTATGCAGCACTGCCCTTCTGCACCCTAATGCCCAGTACCTGCTCCTGTGTCAGCCAACTCTCATGAGTATATCAACAAGGAGAGGTAAGCTTGAGTAATGTTCACGCTGAACCACATATAGGTGGTAAAATGCATGTACTCCCCTCTGCTTTGGAGAGATGCTCATGCATGTGACTACAGCACTGATTGTACAGGATGAGGTAAGCCTTCCTACTAAATGTAGTCATGGAGGGCACTTTGCAGTTGAGGATAACAGCTGCAGCAAATGCTTAAAACGCATGTTTTCCACTGTCTGCAGGAGCTAATTATGCAGGGCAATCATTTCCCTAATGCACCAGATCAATACTTTGGATTGTACCTGCCTCTTGCTCCAGAAGAATGAAACAGAACACCACTCCAGTTCTTCGTTCTTGGTTTGCTGTTGCAGATCCATGGCAGGTCTGCTGGCCTACCCCCTGACTAGCTTGGAGAAAGGTTTTCCACTTTTCCATCCCTTTGCTATGGCTTTTGATTTGAGGGATAGAATGGGTTCCTATGCTAGTACTGTTGCCCTTCCCTGATGCCAGTGCCAGCAGGTGGTGTTGTAGGTGATGCTACATACCAGCATTTTTCATGTGCCTTACTTCAATGAATTCAGAGAAAAACATGGGCTCTCCTTTACACTAAATTGTCTACAGACCAAAGATGTCTTTAGCAATATTCTCTTTTTACCCTTGGGTGATACTGCTGCTGCTGATATTGGAGATAAGGTTGAGGTTGACCATGAGGTAAAAGGCCAGGGGAATCAATCATGCTTTTGACTTGCACTGCCTGCTCTTCCTAGGGGTTGCTCTCAACACTGTCAGTATCACCTACTTCCCCCACCTCCTGGGTGCTAAAATGCTACTGAAAAGAGCTCTGAAATTCTCTTCAGCTACTAGCTTTTCAATATCTTCTAATTCAAGATATCCCAGACACAATATTTCTTCCATTTCATCAGAAGCAGAGATCATGGAGGAGCAAGCTGCTTGTTTTTGGTGCTACATTTCTGTTGCCCCTGTCTATGCCCCTACCCTGCTAATAGCATCAATGGCTCTCCATATTTTTGCCCCTACTCCAAAGCAAGAGGGATAGGAACAGGCAGCAGTGGAACATGGTCTCACAATTTCAATTTCTATTGGTTTTAGCTGACTTCCATTCCTGGGTTTCTAAGGCTGAAAACATCTCTTCTTTTAGGGGCAGGACTTCCTTTTTCTCACTTCTACTACTGTTATTTTTACTTCTAACAGGCTGAGCTGACTCTGTAGAAATGCCTACTACTATTCCCTACTCTTTTTCTACTCACTGAAATTCCTTCCTCTTTTCTTTACTTGCAGTGGCATGATATAATTTGAAGTGGCTGTTGATGATTTTAATATCACAATATACTTTACTGATACTGAACCAATACTTACCAGTACCATTCAAATATTGACTGAGTTTTTGTCTGTCACACACAATCATGTTGATAGGCTGAATTAATTTCAATGCTTAGCAAGCACAGTGACAACTTGCCAAGCACAGTTAGCAACAAGATAGTGGCACAAACTCAGACTTTCTTGGGCTATCCCCCACAATATGCACAACAATATCTGTTACTTACATACATATACAGTGTATGTGCTTGCAATGCTGACTGACTCCTTTTCATACACACATTACTACACATAGCTATATAAGAATAAACAGAAAAGGCTAGCAAAGCTGCCTTCTCTTCACTCTGTCTGCAGATAACTAGTGCAGTGTCATATAGATACAAAAAAAAGTCAGTATTCACTGCTTTATATGTCCAGTCCATTATTCTGCCTCATTGAACAGATAGAAAGCAGTGCTTCTGTCTCTCTGTCCCAGTGAGTGAGAGCACTGTGACTGTGTCGGTGAATATCAGAAAAAGCCCATTACCGATACCAATATTCATATTTCTCCTTCTTTTTAAAGCTTTCTTTTTGATGCTAAAAGCTCTTTTGAATAGATAAACTTTCTTTGTGAAATCCAACAGAGAAAATTGACTTTCTTTCTACATGCTCATACCTTTCAGTGGGAAGATGTCAGTGTCATTTGATCCATATCTCTCATATGGTATATGCTATAAGAATATTCTAACGTATCGTAGGTGTAATATAGCTACACAATTTTTGTAGGTCAAGCAATATATATGGCTCAGAGGACAAGCAGAGGAGAATAATATGCATTGCATAAAAGAAAAGAAAAGATTATAGATTGTGTTATAAAGTGGTCTAAGTAAAATAGAAATCACAATCCTCAGAAGGAAAACATAATGGAAATGAACACAATAGAAGTTAGTGAAGTTGAAAATATATAGGTTCATGCCAAATAAAGAGTCAAAACTTGTTAAAAATAAGAGAAAATGATAAGAAACATTTAGGGAGCCAGAGTAATTGGAAGAAAACAGATGCTGACAATATCATTTGCTAGCAATACTCTTGATGAATCAAAGACCAGAGGGAACAGGGCAGGCAGACATTGAGAACTGAAAAAAAAGACAAGTGGTACTGGATGAAGGTCAACTGAAACATGAGAAATTTGAAATCAGCCTTGCAGTTTTGGCATTAGGGAGCCAGAAGACAAGACATGGAGGTGCACTGAACACCAAGATGTGAACAAAATTCAATGAGAATGATGAGCTAATCCAAGGAAAAGAAATCCAGTAAAGTAATCCAAATAACATTTCACTAAACACTTTCTCCTGAAACAGCCAAACTCCTACAGTCTTTAAAACCTTTAAAAACACCTGCACAACTCTTAGGGGAAATAAAGCTAAGAAATCCAGCTGCAATTCTTCCTTCCAGATGCGTATTATTAAAGAAACACTGAGCTTTGATATTTCAAGTAAAATAGCCAATGTTTTAGCAAATTATGACAAAGTTTTCATTAAAAAATAATTGAAAAGAAAAATAAAAGAACAAATTTCAGAGTAATTTGGGAAAGTTGTTAAGTAAAGAAAGCTGCCATAGATCAAGCACTCTTGATTAGAAAAAAAAAATGTCTCTCATAATTTTCAATGTTTTTGCAAGCCACAGAAATATGTGTGCTCATAGTACTACTGTACTGATATCTGAAAATTGTTAAAATGTTCAGATCTTATACGTAGTAACATAGTAATGATGGCAGAAAAGGACCAAAACGGTCCATCCAGTCTGCCCAGCTTCTTATGGTAGTATCTGCCGCCTTGAAGGTTACTCCATGTTCCTCTTTTACTGGGTGATGAGCCTTCTTGAAATTTCAGACAGTGCTGCTTGATGTGCTTTGCTTATTAGGGATGTGAATCATTTTTTGACGATTTAAAATATCGTCTGATATATTTTAAATCGTCAAAAATCATTAGAGGCGATATTTAATAGGAATTCCCCCGATTTATCGTCAAAAATCGTAAATAGGGGGAAGGGGGAGGGGAGGGGGAGGGCGGGAAAACCGGCACACTAAAACATCGCTAAAACCCACCCCGACCCTTTAAAATAAATCCCCTACCCTCCCGACCCCCCCCCCCCCAAATGGGGGGGTTCGGGAGGGTGAGGGATCACAACGGGACCCCCCCAGTGGGGGGGTCCTGTTGTGATCTTCCACTCTCGGGCCACGAGTGCGTTGATAGAAAATGGCACCGGCGCTACCTTTGTCCTGTCATATGAAGCAGGCGTAACTTGCCCGCGCCGCCTCGGCATCCCCCGGCACAGGCCACAGTCCCGGCCCACCCCCAAACCATCACCACACCCCCGGACCCACCTGGGACCGCCCCCTGACCCCGGAGACGCCTCCAGATATGCCCCTCCAGCCCCTTTTATGAAGCCCCGGAACTTACGTGCGTCCCGGGGCTTTGCGCGCGCCGGCGGCCTATGCAAAATAGGCGCGCCGGCGCAGGGCTTTTAAAATCTAGCCCATTGTATTCCTTCCCTACCTTGGGTGAGAGAAAAAGCAGTTCATATTTTAAATACTCTTGGATGGATATTTCTCTTTTGAGCTCTGCATGAACCTCCCTAGGATCACTAAGTTGTCTATCTAAGAAGCCAAATGGGAATTACCTCTTCCATGCAGTGATCTGGCTCTAAAATGGGTGCATTATATCAGCTTTTCTCAGCAGTTCCTTCTTCTCCCCATTTTTCTCTCTTTCATGCTCCTTGAGTATTCTCAGACCTTCTCTGGCCTATGTCACTCAGGATCTTAAACAAAGGGTGCCGCGGATCATGCCATGTTGTTAAAGTTTACAGATATAATGACATAGGAGGTAGCAACAGCTTTGTCTCTCTTCATTGTCTCTATCCTAACTCCAGAACTAGTTTTTTAAAACCACAAAATGAGAGTAATAGTAAAGTTCATGGCAAATGTTGTTTTCTTTTATAACTTTTTTTTTTAATTCTTTGCATAGGGAAAAAAGGATATTTTCTATAATTTACATTAAATGTTAGTTGAGCTCATTTCTGGAAGCAGAACTTTATCTTGGAACCCATTAGGCGGTAATTATCACAGCATGGGTATCATAGCTAGAAAGGATAGAACTGTCTTTTAGGGAGTTCAGTGCCTAGCAACCAGATTAAGACCAAGTCATATAGATTATGGTTATGAGGAAAGAATGCAGAAGGAAAGTGAGATGCGATGCAATTAAAATTGTCTCTTTGTAACATTTTCCATATTTTGATAAAATGTTGCATATTGATGTTACATGAAAAAATCTGTGATAAGAGTCAAAGGAACTTCTATATTTCTCCTTAGGCACAGGTTTAGAAAAATCATTTTATGAAAAAGGCCCAGTATTCCCTAGAATAAATGCAAACCAGAGTTCCACTAGTCTTCTTGGGCCTGGAGAAAAATGGAGGGGAGAAATTCATTTGAAAAAAATTGGGTGAAATGGAATGAATGAACCTGTTTTCATTTCAAATTGAAAAAAAACCCACAATGGGCTGGATTTTAAAAGCTCTACGCGCGTAAATCCAGTGGATTATGCACGTCAGGCTTATTTTCAAAAGGCCCGGCGATGCACGTAAAGCCCCGGGAGATGTCTAAGTACCTGGGCTTTACTAAAGGGGCGGTCCGGGGGGCGGGGAGTGGGCAGGGTGGGGGCGGTCCAGTGGCGGGGCGGTGGAGCATGTCTTAAAATCTACCCCAATGTTTGCATATTTTTCATTTTCAGTAAATTGTGCATGCTCTTTGCAAATATCATACACTATTTGTAAATTGCACTATTGACAAATAGCACAAATTGTGGGGCAGATTTTAAAAGCCCTACGCGCGCCGGGCCTATTTTCAAAAGGCCCGGTGGCGCGCATAAAGCCCCGGGATGCGTGTAAGTCCCAGGGCTTGAAAAAATGGGCGGTCCGGGGCGTTATGGGGCGTGGCCAGAGGCCGGTAACTTGTGAAATAAAGTTTGAGGGGGAGGTTCAGACTGGGGGGCAGGACAGGTAAGGTAAGAGAGGGGAAGGTGGGGGGGGGGGGGAAGGAAAGTTCCCTCCGAGGTTGCTCTGCATATTATAAAATCGGGCATACATTTGTGTGCACTGGGTAGCACGCACAAATGTAGGCCACGCGAGTACATTTTAAAATCTGCCCCTATTTGTGCTAGTTCCTAATAGAGGAAGGAATTCTTTTGCAACAAAATAGGAAATAAAGATGATATTTACTATTTTGTTGCATTAAGGGAATTAAACAAATGATAACAAAAATCACAAAATTTCATATGATTTGTCCTGTCATTATTTTTTTTTTTTGGGGGGGAGTTAAAAAATGCACCTAAAAAAACCCAAAACAAAATCCCAAACCTGCCATAACCCTTCCTATTTAATAAAATAAGAGCCCCCCCTAATAGTGGAGACCACTTCAAACCCCCTTGACCCCCCCCCCCCCCCCCAGGACTCAACAAATATCCCTGGTAGTCTAGCAGGGGTGTCTGGGAGCATCCTCCTGTTCCTGGGCCAGAGGTTACCATCAGTCAAAATGGCGCCAGTAGCCCTCTGTCCCTACCATGTGACAAGGGCAATTGGTAGCCATTAGGCAACCCCTGTCATATGGTAGAGCAAAGGGCTGGCCAACTCCATTTTGAAAATGGCACTGTACGCTGGGGTGAATGCACCAGAGTTAATTTACTCTGATGCGACCCCAGAGCATGGCGTTTGTTGAAGAAGAAAAGAAGAGGATGTCGGACACACTAAGGCCCAGCTAACAAATTTCAGCCTCCAGGCTAGGCCCCAGCATCAGGACAAGTGCTTTGGGCCAAGTTACAGTGTCAAACCTGGACCTGGGCTTCAGCCTAGGCCGAGGCCCAAGCATCAGGACTCAGACTTCAGGCTGGGCCCTGGCCTCAGGCCTGGTTCCAAACCTGAGGTCCTGGCATTGGGCCCTGACCTACATGGCATTGAGACTGGGCCTGAATCTTGGTCTAGGCCATGGTCCAGGTGTTGGGACCCAGCCTTTGTGTCGGGACCTGACATTAGATCTGCAACAATGTAGACAGCCAGAAAATGTGGTAAACATGAGGAGGGATTTAGTGAAGCTCAAGGAATAGTCTATGGTCTGGCAGCTAAGATTTAATGCTAAACAATGCAGAGTAATGACTTTATGCTTCAAAACCCCAATTAAGAGGTATAGTATTGGAGGGAAAATTCTTCTAAGCACAAAAGAAGACCGGGATCCAGGGGTTAAAGTACTTGATAATCTAAAGTGGCCAAAAGTGTGGATAAAGAGATGGCAAAAGCCAAAAAGATACTTGGCTGCACAGGGACAGGAATGGTCAGCAGAAAAAGGTGATATTTACCCTGTAAAGTCCCTGGTGAGACCTCACTTGGAAAACTCTGTAAAATTCTAGAGATCACACCTCAAATGGATAGAAACCATTGGAGTTGGTCTAGAGGGTGGCTACTAATAATCAGGCCGATACAGTACCGACACGTAAAAAAAGTGCAGCAGAGCCGGGCACCTGCGCATTTGACATGAGCACATTTTAGTTCGCAAGCAGCTCAATTCAGTATTCAAATTAGATGCAAATCCAAGCGGCGGCAAAGGAGTGTCAAAATTGCGCCTATGAAGTGGTAGGCGTTCACAATCCATTTTACTGTATAGAACGATATACAGCGCCTATACAGTATCCAGGGTGTGCTGGTGTCATACCTGTCATTTCAAATGTCATTTCAAATGTCATTCCAGTAGGTAAGTGGATGGTTCTTTTCTACAGACCCCGCATGGACACCGGGGCCACTGCCCTGAGCATCCGGACGTCCTTGATTGGAGGCTACCCCCAACCTTTCACATCCGGGTGCTTAAGGACATGCAAGGATGTCTGAGCGTCTGTGAAGGTCGGGTCCTCTGAGCTGGACATCCGGAAAGAGACGGGAACGCTGCCTTCCAAACATCCATGGCTGCTTCCTTGAGCACCCGGCCAGACGTCCAAGGTCGTGGCTTCTGTTCATGGATGTTCTCACTTCTTTCCGGGCGTCCTTGATCGGCGGGGAGGCCCTGCTGCCTTACAACATCCATGTCTGCCTTGAGCGCCCGGCCAGATGTCCAAGGTCGGGACTTCCATTCATAGACGTTCCCGCTTCTTTCCAGGCATCCATGATCGGAGGGGAGGCCCCGCCTTGTAGACGCCGGAGGAAGGCCTGGCGCGGCTCCCATCTCTATGGCATACGTAGAGGTGTCCATGTCTCCGCTGGACTCCCGGAGCCTCAGAGACACCCAGAGATGGATGGTACCATTGAACACATACCTCCTCCGGTCTTGCTGCTGGGCTCCCCTGTTGGCCTCTCCAATCTGCCTTGTAGAATTTGCTTGCCGAGCATTTCTCATTCTGCTTCTCACCAAATGAAAAAGATCACCAGAGCCAATATATACATGTTGTCCATGACGCTGTCCGGTCCGAAGCTGACTGAACACCACACTAATGCCAGGGTCAGGGTAGGCGGTAAATATAGAGGTTAAAGACGCGGTAAATAAACTGGTTAAAAAAGCAATAATTTGGGCACCCGTTACTGTATCAGGGGGAATAGCTAATCCGATCATTAACATGCACAGGAGCGAGTCTCTTTCAACAGAAAGGCGGCTATAGAATAAGGGGGTCATTGGATGAGGGTAAAATGTGGACGGCTCAGGAAATATTTCTTTACAGACAGAGTAGTGGACACATAGAATGGCCTCCCAGTGGAGATGGTGGAGACAAAAATTGTATCTGAATTTAAGAAAGCATGGGATAAATTCACAGGATCTCTGCGGAAGTGATGGAATTGGTAAGGCCACGTTAATTAAATGGATGGGCAGACTAGATGAGCCATATGGCCTTTCTCTGCTGTCATGTTTCTCTATGTCTATAGTTCTACTTTATCTGTTGAGCAGTTTGGCAACAAATTAACTGCAGGCTTTCTATTTGTATTGCCACATATTCTCAGGTTATGTTTTAGAAAAAGACAAAAATCAGAGACATTTCAGAAAGGTTCACTAAGCCCAGTGGTATTATATTGTTCACATTACATCCAGTTTGATCACTGACCTGACACTGAAGACTCCTCTCCATCAGATTTCAACAATTTGTCTCACACTTAAAAACTCCGAGTTTTCTTTAGAGGTCAGATTTCAGCTACCATATAAAACCGAAACAGCAACACAGCCGGAGACTGTAAAAATAGGAGAGAGGAAGAGGGAGAGAGAGGCAAAAACAACTGAATAATAGGTACAAAGATGAGCTTTGTCAGCACATATTAGAGAATGCTTTCCTCTATATTCAGCAATCAGCATCTCTCTATTATTGTGAACTTAGAAACTTCTGCAAATCATCTGGATCTTCAAAATTTGTTATCATTTATTTATTGTGACTGGGCTTCTAGCTGGGAATAACAGACCATAGTGTATGCCAGCCTCTTTTAGATGATTTCTTATAATAAGGAATTCCTTTCTTTTGAATGCAATGATTTTATCCAGATCAAAAAACAATTATAATTTCTTATCCTCCCAAACTGCTGTGAACATTGCCTAGATTTTTAATATGAACTCGTAGAACTCTTTGTACCATCATTTGTAACTGCTTCCCCCTTGCACTAGTTCTAGTTCTAATGTTCGATGCACCCCTTGTTTCGATGTAAACCGGCATGATGTGACCTGTTCATGAATGCCGTATATAAAAAAATCTAAATAAATAAAAAAAAAAAAATCAGTCTTGGAAACCTTGCATTAGTTAAGTGAGCTGGTGCAGGGCCCAGCTACAGACTGCAGGCTGGGCCCTGCACCGGCTCTAGAACAGGACTCCTGGCCAGGTGCTGCACCAGCTACAGACTGGAACCCAAAACTTGATCCTGTACCAGCTCCAGTTCGAGACTCCAGGCTAGACTCTACTCCACCTCTAGACCCAAACCCCAGGTGGGCAAAATTTGACTCTGTTTCTGACTTTGGACAAAATACTGACCCTATGCCCACTCTGAACTGTGCCTCTCCACGTAAGTTCTAGAACTCTGGAGGCCTTTGATGGTGTCTGGCGTTCACCCATAGAAGAGGAGCTATTCTATCAAAAGAGATGGGGTTTGAACTTGTGGTCATGGAAAATGTCGACTGGAAGCTTGCAAGAGAGCAATGGGGCTGTTGACTCATAAAGGAAGCATGAGAATACACTTATCCTTCATGCCTGAGAGAGGTAAACATATCTCCATAAACTCACTATTGTACCAGGGCTGCGTGTGCCCTAATGTAAGCAACACCAGAAAGACACACCTTTGTTGGTCCAGCCAACTCCTTGGCATCCACTCTGTGCAAACTCTATTTTTTTGTGCTTTTGGTTCTTGTTCCTGTCCAGTTGTCCCAGTGACTCCTGTTCCTGTCCAGTTATTCCAGAGACTCCAGCCCTTCTTGCGCCTTCATATTTCATCAGGCCTACATCATCAACTCCCATTTCCGGTTCAACACAAGGACTTAGCCTCTCCAGGGGTGCTACCTCCTTGCCAGGCAGGTTCCTAATAAGCAGCAACCAACACCAGGGATTAGACTTTTTTTTTTTTTTTTTGGAAGCTTCTGTAGCATGTAGGAACAGGAACCAGATTCTCTCTTAGTTTAGCAGTGGAGTTCTTCCTCAAGCATGCATTCTTTAGTTGACTCTCTGAGGCCTCTTAAGTAAATAATCTTTTTAAAAGAATCGGTTGGGTTAATTTTGTTTAGTAATTGATCTGATAAGGTGTGGTAAAAATGAAAATAGAAAGAAATAAAATAAGATGGAGTGCAGGGATTAAAGGATGACAAAAGGAGAAAAATGTTTGCAAATCTAAAAGAGTGGAAAACTTGGTAAAAAAGAATGATAGAAGTTACTTTACATAAAAGAGAGGCATGAATTGAAGAGTATAAATGTTGAATCAAATGTACAGATGGATGATGCACTAATGGATTTCATAAAAAATAATATGGAGTAGAATTATCCATTAGAATAACTGATAAATAGATTAAAGACTGAATGCTAGAAGGAAGTAAACTGGTGAGAATACATGTTGCAATAATTAATG
Source organism: Rhinatrema bivittatum (assembly GCF_901001135.1). NCBI lineage: Eukaryota > Metazoa > Chordata > Amphibia > Gymnophiona > Rhinatrematidae > Rhinatrema > Rhinatrema bivittatum. The sequence goes on along the minus strand of NC_042615.1, from coordinate 800,746,803 downwards.
TCCAGCATAATAAAGTCAATGATTAGAAATGTTGTAGCTAAACGTTTTGGAAATGGCAGAATTTTGCTGTATTAAACAACTGGTGATTGCAAGTGATATATGAAGCAAAACCAGCAAATCCAGGCAAATCCAGCTCCAGTGATCTCTTTGACCGCAGTTCCCACATCAGAGATTCTGGCTTTAGATACTACAATAACCTCATTCTTGGTTATGCCAGATTGTTTGTTGTGACGTAATAGGAGGAAAAAAGAGAGATGAAAATAGCAACCGGGGTTATACCGGTTGCTATTTTCATAAACCGGTTTGCTATTTTCATAAACCAGTTGCTATTTTTATAAACTTCAGGATCCTTCATAAATCACTGACAATTATCCACAAAAATATTCACCATCAAAACCCAGTAGATCTTTCACACCCTCTCAAACTGCACTCGACGACCAGACCCTTAAGAGATGCCTACAAGGGATCCTTACATGTTCCCCCAATCAAAGTTGTACACCACTCAAATATCAGAGACAGGACATTCTCTACCACAGGGCCCTCCATCTGGAACGCCTTGCCTCCGGACCTCAGGCAGGAAACTTGTCTACTAACTTTCAAAAAGAAACTAAAGACATGGCTATTCTGCCGAGCCTTCCCCGCCACTAGCCCAACAGTCTGATTTAGAACTTTCAAATCGCTTATGTAAATAAACAAACTCTAATCATGCTCACAGGTCATCATGATGTTGGCTCCTTGCCTCCCTCCCATATTCCATTGTATATAGTAATTTATCTTCATTCTCCCCCTCTTTTTTTCTTTCTCCCAGTTAAGGCATCCCTGTTATAATGTAACTTTATGCTCCTTTACAATTGTCACTTGTTGATTGGTTGGTTATAGTTCTGCTTAGTTCGATGTAAACCGAGTTGATTTGATTTGTATCAAGAAAGTCGGTATATAAAAGCCTTAAATAAATAAATAAATACAATAATACCATGGTTTCAAAGAAGAAATTAAGGAATCAGAGAAGGAGGAAGAAAAGAGAAGAGAAATGTCAGAATGTATAGTATGCTTAGTTTTTGGAAGGCCGAGTTTTTAAAAATAGGAAGTCATTCACAGTGATCTTACAGAAGTAGGACAAATTGCATTCCATGGCCTCCAAAAACCAACCCTCCATTGTCTAATGTGCAGCCCCTGGCAGGCCAATAACATTCCCCAGCTCCAAAATCAACAGGAGTACCTTCCAAAATGTGCAAACCCACCCCAAAATAAACCAATCACCGGCTTCGGGCCCTGCCCCTGGGCTGTGATAAAACAAATAAAATGAATTATTCCAAATACAGTGTAAAATGGAGAGGGTGGGCAGGAGGGTTGCCTCATATCTGACAGGCAGAAGAGGAAGGAACTACATGGGGACCCCTCTCCTTATTCCTTGATTCCCTGGGCTCCTGTCCAGTCAACAGCTACTACCTACTCATGGCTATGGCTTAACACCCAGGGAGTCAAAGAAACCAATTCTCCCCCCCCCAGCCCTCACCACCACCATCTTCCCTGTTCTAAGGTAGAGTGGGTGGAGGACGGGCCAAGATTGACTCTGTTATATATAATATGTGAGTTTGGCATAACAGAGGCTCCAAAACCTGTCATTTGAATAGCTCTAACTATTGCAGAGAGAAGAAAGAACATATGTTTCCTGGGCACAAGTTAATGTCTCCTTCCTTTTTTATTTAAAGTAGTGTTCTGTAGTGGCAATGTCTGATCCATTCACGAGGGGGGGGGGGGGGGGGCGCTGCATTTTTACGATTAGAAGATGAATACATTTCAAATGTATACGTGTAAGGCAGCTTATAATTGTAATAGCAAAGAGCAGGGAAGTGTGCATGTTGTGACAGTGTCACTTTGTCGGTGCCTGAGTCACCTGGTTTCGCCTCATACATCACATCGCCCTGAAGACAAAGCTGTGCCCCATGATATACAGTCCCTTGTCATATGTTATGTAGTGTTCCTTCATTGCTCGGTTGGTCCGATGACATTATCTATATAAAGGACACAACCAGAGCTTTGTCCTCTGCTTTCACTGTGCTGTATCTGAGAGTGCTAAAGAATGATGTTAACCAGCAAACTGAGCTGATATGAATTGCTAGTTGTGGAACAGCAGCACATAAGCAACTTGAAAGTCTCATTTTTACACTTCCATCACCGGTGGGGCACTCTAATGGCTTTGATAAATGAGGACCTACATATCACACTTCTGTTGTTTAGCTGCTGTAAGACAACTTAAACTCTCTAAACCACATGCATTTTTCTGTGTAATGACATTTGGGTGTTCTTTTACATAATGTTTATTTATCAAAAAGACACTCTATTTACAGAAGAAAGGCAACAGGTATCCGGTAGACTGAGGCTGTCACTTGGCTGAGAAAGTGCCTGGAAATGTATTTGTTTTCTTTTTTTTCTTTTTTTCCTTCCTTTTTTTTTTTTTCGGTCCAGCTACTTTCTCCTACTCCTTTTGGATTACAACCCAATCAGAATAGACCTCTATCGGACCCCAATGCTATTATCCTTTATTCAAAACTAGCAGGGCCGGTGCAAGGGTATTAGGCACTGTAGGCAAAACTTACAGCCTGCTAACTCCCCTCTTCCCTGGTGCTGGGTCACACCCTTCCCCACACACAATTAAGTTATGCATTTATAATAATTTTACATGAGAAAGAATATTCAAAATACTCTTCTGAGGTAAAAAATGTAACATATATATTCTATGTGCATGCACCCCTGTGGTGCCAACCAGAAAACCGTGCAGACAAAATGTAAAAAGGAAACTTGGAATTGGTATTAGGCCTATTGTGTTGGAAACAGGATGCTGGGCTTGATGGACTCTTGGTCTGACCCAGTATGGCATGATCTTATGTTCTTAGTATAGTAAACCTCCCAACCAAAACAGCACTAATTGACAGCACTTAAACAGTAACAACCCTACCTATGAAAAAGCAACACTGCAAATATTACATCAGATTCTAAAACATCAATGCACTTCCTATAAGGAAACTAGAACAAACCAAGCTGCAATAAATCCCTACACAGAAACCACAAGCTAGCAGTATACCTCACCTTGATCTCACATGCAGAATACAGACAGACCCTCGCCACATACACAATAAAGACTCCAAAAGCTATAAATAGAAACATGTAGACAAAAACTGAAATGGAAACCACAGGATGCCAGATTCTGGATGTAGTACAACAATGGGAAAACATCATTCCTCACTAAACAAACAATAAAATAAAAAATATTAATTATCACTAGAGTACAACCATACTAATAAAAAGAATAAACTAGAACATCAAGTAATGTAAAAGTCATACACATTTTCCAAATACCAATAAACTATTTAAAAACAGCAGATAATCAAACAGCACCCTATAATTACAATTAATAAAGATTAAAAAAAAAAAAAAAATCTCCTGCTGTCCATTCCTGGGATTTTTTAATTTCCAGATACCCTGAGATTGTCGTGGATTAGCAGGTGCTGAGGACAGAGGTTGTTGCTTACAAACTTTCTCCTCTCTCTCATGCTTTCTCACTCAAACACAGATATGCCCTCTCTCTCTCTGATACATAAACACCCAGACACAGACATGCCATCTCTCTCAAACATACACACACATGCCCTATCTCTTACATACATTCAGTCATGATGTCTCTTTCTCATACGCACACACAGGCATACTCTCTCATCCATACATAAACATGCTCACTCACTGCCCCTCCCCCAGAAGCACAAGGCCAACAGCAACAGCCTCCTTCTTCAGCCCCCATGGCCCATGGCACTCTTCCTTTGTTCAGGCTGGTCGGTTGATAATAATTCTCAGCCTCTTGCTTCTCGTGCTGAGCAGGGACTGGCCAGTGTTACTTACTGAGTGAGCAGGGCCATTCTGCTTGACTTATTTATCTATCTATTTATTTATTTATTTATTTATTTATTTTAACATTTTTATATACCGATAGCCGTTTGCACATCGTACCGGTTTACAAAAAACAGGCGGAAGGCCATAGGAAAAAGGCACAACCTTTACATGGAACGCATAAGAGTAACATTTGAACGCTTTTACAGGAACGTCGGAGAAATATTTGATATAGAATGATATGATAGTATAACAAATGAAAGAACGTAACTTATAATTGAGATACAAATGATAATACAAGTGATAGAATGTAACTTAGAATTATAACATAAAGGTAAAAGAAATGTATTTATATAATATGATAAATACTGACAAAAGGGGGGCAAGGGGAAAGGGTGGGATGAAAAGATGTTTAAAGAAAGGGATTATGAACATGGAAGGGAGGGAGGGGCAGGGTAGGGGAAGTTAACATATGTACAAGTATGACGAGAGCTACTGAGCTTCGTTCAGTCTAAGGGATGTAAGTGAGAGGAATGTTTTAAAGAGACGCAGCAATAATTTAACGGGGGGGTTGTAAATTAGGTGCTGTTTAGGTGAAGGCCTGTTGGAACAGCCATGTTTTCAGTTTTTTTTTTTTTTAATTTGGGTGTGAAGGTTTCTGTGCGGAGGTCGTAAGGCATGGAGTTCCACAGGATTGGACCAGCTAGTAAGAATGCTCTTTTCATTGTAGAGGAAAGTTTTGTGAGTTTATGGGAGGGGAGGTGTAGAGTACCTTGGTGGATGGTGCGTGTTGGTCTATTGGAGGTATGGAGTAGGAGGGGCTGTTTAAGCCAGTGCGTGTTTTCATTGATTATAGATTTGTGTATGAGGGATAAGGATTTGTACTATATTCTTGAGTTGATAGGTAGCCAATGTAACTCTTTCAGTATGGGTGCAATGAGTCTCTTTTACGGGTATTAGTTAGGACTCGGGCTGTGGCATTCTGCAGGAGTTGTAGGGGCTTGGTGGTGGAGGTGGGGAGGCCAAGGAGCAGAGAGTTACAGTAGTTGATTTTGGAGAAAATAATGGATTGGAGCACTGTGCGAAAGTCAGAGAAGTTTATTAGTAGTCTTAGTTTCTTAACCATGTGTAGTTTGTAATAGCATTCTTTTAGGGTGGATTTAATGAATGGTTTTAGAGAGAGTTGGTTGTTAATAGTGATTCCGAGGTTTTGAGTGTGTGGGGAGAATGGAATGGGGGGGTGTGGGATTGTGGTTGGAGGAGATAATGAGTAGTTCAGTTTTGTGGGGGTTAAGAGCGAGGTTCATGTCGGTAAGGAGATGATTGATAGAAGTAAGGCATGAGTCCCATGATTGCAGGGCTTCTTGAAGAGTATCTGAGAGAGGGATGAGAATTATTAGACTTATTATGAGTCTTCCACCTGACTGCTTGTTCTTGCCCCAGGCCATACTGCTACTCTTTACTGCCGTGTGAGCCCTGGGCCAGTATGGCCTCTGCTTGAGCTGGGGATGCATTGATCTTCTTTCTGCCTCTGGTGGAAATGACATAGTCTGTCTTTCTTCCCGCTGGTGCAGGAGCATGCCATGGCGCTTTTTCTTTTGGGCCATTACCATGCCGTTGCTGCCTCCTGATCGATGGTACCCTAGGTATCTACCTAGTCCACCTAGTGCTTCCACCGGTCTTGAAAACTAACCAAGATGGATGAGCTTCTCTTATTTTCATAGTACTTTCCCAACTCAGTGCAGACATAAGAACATAAGAACATGCCATACTGGGTCAGACCAAGGGTCAGACCAAGGGTCCATCAAGCCCAGCATCCTGTTTCCAACAGTGGCCAATCCAGGCCATAAGAACCTGGCAAGTAACCAAAAACTAAGTCTAGTCCATGTTACCGTTGCTAGTAATAGCAGTGGCTATTTTCTAAGTCAACTTAATTAATAGCAGGTAATGGAATTCTCCTCCAAGAACTTATCCAATCATTTTTTAAACACAGCTATACTAACTGCACTAACCACATCTTCTGGCAACAAATTCCAGAGTTTAATTGTGTGTTGAGTGAAAAAGAGCTTTCCCCGATTAGTTTTAAATGTGCCACATGCTAACTTCATGGAGTGCCCCCTAGTCTTTCTAATATCTGAAAGAGTAAAAAACCGATTCACATCTACCCATTCTAGACCTCTCATGATTGTATTTAAGGATTTTATATACTGAAGTTCATCAAAGATATCATGTCGGTTTACAGTGTAACAATAAACAAACGCTTGGAGGCGTTTTACATTGAGCAAAATTGGTAACTTGACATCAACTTGGTAGAAGAGGAGAGGAGGGAGAGTATAAATGGGATTTTAAACACCTCTATCATATCCCCCCTCAGCCGTCTCTTCTCCAAGCTGAAAAGTCCTAACCTCTTTAGTCTTTCCTCATAAGGGAGCTGTTCTATTCCCTTTATCATTTTGGTCGCCCTTCTGTGTACCTTCTCCATCACAATTATATCTTTTTTGAGATGTGGTGACCAGAATTGTACACAGTATTCAAGGTGCGGTCTCATCATGGAGCGATACAGAGGCATTATGACATTTTCCGTTTTATTCACCATTCCCTTTCTAATAATTCCCAACATTTTGTTTGCTTTTTTGACTGCCACAGCACACTGAACCGACAATTTCAATGTGTTATCCACTATGACGCCTAGATCTCTTTCTTGGGTAGTAGCAGAAGCAGTAGCAGCTTGGAGAAGAGACGACTGAGGGGGGATATGATAGAGGTGTTTAAAATCATGAGAGGTCATCAAGATAGAGCAGATTTACTGAAACAATTCGCCCTACTTGAACAGAGCCATAAGAAAGATCCCATGCAAATCAACCGCAGCAAACTAGAAACATGCAGATCCAGATTACTTAAGCAAGACTCTGCTAAAATAGCATTTAATATGGAACAGGCCAAACAGATCTACTTTGAAGGAGGAAATAAGGCAGGAAGAATACTAGCCAATAAATTAAAGGTGAAACGCACACAAAATATAACAACTAAAATTAAAGATGAAACAGGAACACTCCTGACAGTAAATAATGATATAAGGCATATATAAAGCTAATCAGAACATTAAACTAGATGCTATAGATCAGTTCCTAGAAGACATTGACCTCCTGGTCTCCTTCTGGAAAAGGATATCACTTCAGGAGGTAGAGATGGCAATTAAACAATTAAAGCCAAACAAATCACCAGGACTAGATGGCTTCACAATGCACATTTACCAGTGCTTTCAGCACAAACTAATACCGCCCCTGACTAAAATGTTTAAAAGGCTACGAATTGGGGGCACCCTGGGACAGAATTCAAATCTGGCAGGAATCTCAGTAATAACTAAGCCAGGAAGGGATCCTATAATTTGTGGCTCATACCGCCCTATCTCTCTTCTCAACGTAGATATGAAATTATTGGCTAAAATTCTAGCTAATAGAATTAATAGCTTTAAAGCCCAAATTATACACTCGGATCAACCTGGGTTCCTCCCAGGACAAATGGCCTTGGACAACATCCGCAAAATTTTAGACTCCATATGGTGGACAAAGCAAAAACAAATTTCCTTCCTGTTAATGGCCATGGATGCTGAAAAGGCATTTGATCTGGTACATTGGCCCTATTTGTTTCAAGTCCTCTGGAAAATGAGATTTGGCCCTTTCTTCATAGAGTGGCTTGTAAAGTTTTATGACTCTCCTAGGGCTTGCATCAAAGTGAATGGGGGATACTCTGAATCCTTTCTTGTGGGACGTGGGACACAATAGGGCTGTCTACTATCCCCGATGCTGTTTGCTCTCTTTATTGAACTTTTAGCCCAAAAGATACGTCAAAATTCTATAATTTCAGGTATCCTAGCAGGAGAATATGCATCAAAATTATCAATGTTTGCAGATGATGTCCTTCTCATGATAGCAGACCCAATGACCTCACTACCAGAGTTCGTAAAGTTTATTGCTCATTTTAGTTCAGTGTCAGGATTTTCCATAAACTGGAAAATATCAGAGATATTGAACATTGCACTTGCAGCCGACTGGAAAGGAATCTTAAACAAAGTTTTCCATTCCGATGGGCCAGAGAAAAAAATCAAATATTTAGGAATTTATATTGGAGCCAAAAAAGATATTTTTCAACTTAACTACCCTTTTTTATTAGCACAAATCTTTCAGGAACTTGAGGAATGGGACCGTTATCACATCTCTTGGCTTGGGCATATAGCAACAATAAAAATGAATATTCTTCCCAAACTTAAATACCTCTTTCAAACTATACCATATGATATTCCTTCAGCTACACTTAAAAAATGGCAGCGTAGAATAATGAAATGTATTTGGAAAGGGAAGCACCCTAGAGTAGCCCAGAAAATACTATTTCAATCGAAATTGCAAGGTAGGCTGGCTGTACCTAATCTTCTCTGGTACTATGCAGCAGCAAAATTAAAAGTAATCACTGATTGGCATAGAACCGACCCATGTAAACCATGGGCCCTATTGGAACAAGTGACTATTGGCCATATGCCCATGCAGGCACTACCATGGCAAGCTAAAAAGACTTGGCCACTTAACCATCCCCTTCCAATACCTTTGCAACAGACACAACAAACTTAGGAGAGATGGAAATCCACTATCATCGGCCTCCAACTCACACTCGATCTGTTACATCCCGGCCATGGAAGGCCCACACCTGGGCCTACTCATCCCAGGAATCCAGCTGTAAGCCCTGGTTCACCTTCGCTCGTGGTGGTGGGCAGCTGCCTCCATCCCCGAGTGCCTTCAACCTCTGCCACTTCTGACTCCTCTGTGGTTCCTCCATGTGCCCAGTGGGCCTCCCCGCATGGGCCGTGGAGTGACACCGATGTCCTGCTTACACTGGGCCCTGGCTTAGGCACACACGCATGTGACTCTTGCACTCTTAAAGGGGCCACGGAGCGAAAGTAGCCCGCAGCCCCAGATGATGACATCACTGGGCCTCTGTATATAAGGCAGGGCCCAGCCACTTGATCACTGCCTTGGCAATAGGTCTTCACAATTGCTCATATGCTCGTTGTCAGTCGTTCCTGGTTCCTGTTCCTGTCGTCGTTCCTGGCTCCTGTTCCTGTCATTGTTCCTGGTTCCTGTTCCTCTTGTTCATTCGTCTCCTCCTTGTTCCCTTGGACTGATCCTCTGGTATTGACCCCAGCTTCATTGGACTATGCTTGGACTGATCCTCTGGCACTGTCCTCTGCTTCATTGGACTACATTTGGACTGATCCTTTGGTACTGACCTCTGCTTCACTAGACTACATTTGAACTGATCTTCTGGCTCTAACCCTTGCTCTGCTTCCTGGTACCTTGCTTGCTTGCCGCCGCCTGCCCTGACTCCAGCTTGCTTTGATCTTCTCTTCAGTATCCTATGGACTTGGCCTCTCAGGCTTCAACCTATTTTTACCTGGACGCCTCTTGTCCTACCCTGTTCCTTTTGGCGTCTGGGTCTTTGGAACCCTACCTCATCCGGACCATCCTCAGTCCTCTGATTCCTCTGCTGGTCCCTGGTGCACCTTTGTTGCCACCAATTGGGAGTCGTCATACGGAGGCCCGACTAAGACCAGCCAATTCCGGCACCCAAGGGCTCAACTTGCGGGGAGCAAAGGCTAGTATTGCCGAAGCTCCAGTGGTCCTCCGTCTCCTATCCTGCTCTGCCTCTCGATGGTGGGGACCCAAAGGGTTTGCCCTGTGGGTAGCTTCAACCCCACCTCAGGCCACAGGTCCACCACCAGCACAACACGATCAATATATGTCTTTTTCATCATAAAGATGTTCTGTGTGGAGAGGCTAACCAAACATTTGCAAGCTGGATAAAGAAAGGTATTTATAAATATGATCAGATTGGGGAAACGCAAGGAATGCTAGACTTTAATAGAATTCAATTGAAATAAAACCTACCCTCATCAGAATCTTCATTATATGCAATTACGGCATTTCTTGCATTCTACCAAGATAAAACAGGAACTTACAAAAAAAGTCTCCTTATTTGAAAACTACTGCAAGATGGCAGATACATTTCAGAAACCAATGTCCAAAATATATAAACTGCTAAATCAGGGCAGCACCAGGAAACCAGCATTTATACAAGCCTGGGAGGCAGATTTGGGTGGGGAACAAGGGGAAGATTTCTAGGATGGAATCTATTGATCAATTGGTAAAAATGTAACTTCATTCTAATTGAAAATGGATATAAACTTTTATACCGGTGGTATTATATGCCATATAAGCTACACAAGCTATAACCTAATATTTCAGATATATGTTGGAAGGGCTGCGGTGAAAGGGGAACCTTTTTTATCTATGGTGGACATGCCTACTGATAACAAAATATTGGCTCCTAAAATCTGAATGGATGGGTATAATCCTCCTCAAGAAAATTGTTTTAACTCCCAGGTCTGCCTTACTAAATGAACCAGTTGATTTGCTAAACCCTTACCAGCAAATATTAGTTAAATTAATTATCATGGCTGTGAGAAGTGAATTGGCCCGAGTCTGGAGAGGCTATACTCTTCCCTCTCTTGCTTCTGTACAGCTGCAAACAGACAAACTCTATCATCGATTAAACAAGATATCAACATTTAAAGACAAACAGGTAGGAACATTTCAAAAAGTTTGGTCCCCCTTACTTAACATGGAGATCAGCACAATTATAACATGTCGTTTGGGATCTTTCTCTAGGAAAGGCAAATTTTATTACCCACAAACTCTAATATCATGGTTCCTTTCTATCTTCCACTACAAAGCATGCTAGGAGGGGGGTGGGAAAAGGGGGATTAATAATAATACAAGAGACAATTCAGTGTTACGATGTTTATTATGAAATAGTGTAATAAAATTACATGGTTGTTTGTTATACAAAGAATTAGATAAAGTTTTCTAATAAGCATATATTCAGGTTGGATAAGACAGATTTGGCATACGTAGCAATCCTCCAAATGGTGGAACGGGATCTGAGACCAACAGTGTTTATTCTGTTATTTGTGTAGAAGTACTTTAATTATTATGTTGACTATTGACAAATATTTGTATGTAAACCTCATGTCTCTAATAAAATTTAAATAAAAAATAAACAAAAAGAAAATTACGTCTTTTATGAACACTTTACAAAAAAGATAACTGTACATCATTTAGGTGTAATTATCTTTATTTTGCGAAAACTGCCCTAAGAAGGCCTTTATGTGCATTTTTTTAGCTCTGCAAATATAGTTAATGAGCTGCTTTGCATGATTTTGAATAATGCAGCTCATTAACTTTAATTTTTCATAACATTTCACATGAGTAAACTTATGGTAGGAAAAATTTCAAAGCCATTTACTTGGTAATATAGCCTGGCTGAAAATTATAAAGTACATCATTAGTACGTCTGGCCCTAAATCATGATAAATAAAGACTAGATAATGATAAGGACAATGGGGCTCTTTTAAGTTCTTTACATAAGAGTTTATTTGACATGAGCAAATAAGGTTGTGCACAGAAAAAATACTGAGACCATTATTGCAAACATATGATTCTGCCTGTAACCATCAAATGATGTTGTAATAGCTTCTAACAGGTGTGCATTTAAGGACTGGTGAGTAGTACTGCATCACTGGAGCTGAAAACAAATTGGCAGCAAAATCATGCTGCAAATTAATGATTATATAACTGCCTCGTTGGGTTATTGCTTTTCCCAAAGTTTCCAGAGTAATTTCTAGAGAGCCCATACACACAGTTACTTCAGTCTTGTCACCCAGAGCTGACAATGTCTCCAAAACTTGACCAGAGAGCTCTCTGCTCTTAGCCATGCCATCTAAGGCCACAGATGGTGGAGGCAAAAGAGAGAGCACTGGAAGCAGCCAGATGAGGAAGACATGTTTGGATAACTCTTGAAACTGGATAAAAAAAGTGATGAAACGTGACTGGCCCTGCTCCTTTCTTGTCTCATTCCCAATCAACTCTGTTCTGTCTAGCTTCAAGTCCAAAACATGCATTTATTTTTGCCTCCTATTATAGACTTTAATAGAATTAAAGCAGCTGAGTGGAAAAGGATTCAGATTTTTTGGGGGAACTGCACTAATTTGGTTCAGTTGACCTGAACCAAAGTGGAAATCAGCTCATTTCTCACATATGTCACTTTCAGATCATTTGAATGCACATCCTTACACATTCTCACAATGTACCTGATTCATTAAGGATTTTTCCCATAGATACAACAAGGGAGAAAATCCTTAATGAATTTGGTCCAATATTTGCAAAAGCATTCATAAAATCTTTTACAAACTGTAAATATGCCCTTTTGGCGCTCATTGCCATCACCAGTGAACCAAAATCAATTTAAAAGGGTTCTGAAGTGAATGGGAAATGTTTATTTTGAAAGATGTTGCTTGAATGAATAGTTTCAATACAGTTCTTCACAGAATACAGAACAAACACACTCCTCTGCTAGTAATCATCTTTCTGATTTTTTTTTTTTTTGCTCTTCCCCTTGTGAACTAGTTTTTTCTATTAAGGTTTTATCATTTAACTTTCTCTGCATCTTGTATTTGCTTCAACCTGAGAGAACTAACTAAGCCTCTTGTGATCCTGGCAAGGATTTAATCTTTCCATTCCCCTGTCAATGTGTTGAATTTCACCAAGGTATGTTGCAAACTTTGAGGATGACTCTGAGGATTAAGTTCGAATTTTGCTCCAGTTGTTGAAGCACCACTGTTCACATAATATCCTGAGGTTATGTGAGCATCGATTTTTCAGGAATGGAAAGATGAAAAATCACCATGTCACCTTGCACCAACTTGAGACATTAGAGTATGATCATCATGGGAACAGATCCTAAGTCTTAAAATAAGTCTGGGGTGTGGGATAGAAGGATGGCTGGGTAGGAGGTTTCCAAGATGGCTGCTGTTTAGACAAACATTTGTATCCACTTATCCCTTCTTGGGGTGAATAAGAACACTCTCCTGCATGTCTTTTTCTTTGTTTCCTGGAGATCTGCAGTATGACAAAGAGGAAAATAAAATCATGCTTCCCCCTCTGAGAAACCTCATTCCGTTGTGATCTCCCATTTCTCACAGCTACAACTCCATCCAAGGTCACAGTTTGGCATTACTGCTGAGCAGGTTCTTGATTTTTGAACAGAATCTCTGTCCTGACTTTTTTTTTTTTCATTTATAGAACGTGCCCAGACATCTTTCACCAGATCCGACCCCGCAGTCAGACTTTGACTTGGTGAGACACCAGCATTTTCTACTTGGTGATTTTGGATCCAGCAAGAATAACACAGAAGCTCAAAGCTTTTTTGGTCAGGTAAGAGGCCATAGCTGACTGCTGCAAGCCTGAGTTGGTGTCATTGTTTGCAGCCTGAATGAAGAAGAAAGTAGGCCTTGTCACATTATCAGCTGGACTACTACAGCAGTTTTCTGTGGACTTATAACTATTTGTTTCCTGAAATCTGTTTTTTAAACTTTTGGCAGCCAACAGTGGCTACAGGGGCTTTGTCAATCACTGTAAAGGTTTCCCTCTGCATGGCTGCTTCCAGTGTTCTCGCTTTTGCCTCCACCATCTGTGGTCTTAGATGGCATGGCCAAGGGCAGAGAGCTCTCTGGACAAGTTTTGGAGACATTGTCAGCTCTGGGTGACAAGACTGAAGTAACTGTGGATATGGGCTCTATTGAAATTACTCTGGAAACTTTGGGAAAAGCAATAACCCAATGAGGCAGTTATGTAATAAATGAATGTGCAGCATGACTCTATTATAATGTGGAAGAAAGACTCAGCACTTGAGGCAACACATTTTATAACATCAAAAAATCCTAATTATTATTATTAGACAAAGAGTCTAAAGTGTCTTCCTTACAGAAATTGTGTGACTCACTTCTAAATGTTAATTTTTCATTAAAGGAAATGAATTTCAGTGCCTGAGATATCTTTTTACTGCTTTTGGTGAAAGCGTATTATCTTCCTTCGAAACTAGTTAATAAGGGAATTTCCTTTCAGAAAATGCTGGAGTTCTGTACTAGATGCATTGGGTCCTGAATTGTCTGCAGATTGTTTTCCCGTGTTTCTAGTAAAACTGCATGTATTGGGTACTGTCACAGTCAGCGACTGTGGCTGTCCAGTGAGCCACTTCACTCACACCCAATGCAGCAACAGCTCCTCCATGACTGGGGAGCCACCTCCTGTGATTGGGGCCACTTTATGCAGCTCACGCATCAATGTTGTGGCAGAAGTCCACCATCTTCCAGCTCCTCCAGCCCCCCCCCCCCCCCCACACACACACCTTAGGCACGCCTGCGGTACATGCCTATAGTTAAAGGGACTTTGGTGTTAAAATCTCCTTGGCATCTGGTGATGACATTAGCAAAACTTCCTTATTTAAGTGCAGTCCACGATCCCTGTGCAATTTTATAGTCTTATCATGGAATGATATAGCAGCATTATTATATTTTCCATTTTATTCATCATTCCCCTCCTTTATAATTACTAACATTCTGTTTGCTTTTTTGATTGCCATAGCACAGCACACCGAACAAATCATTTCAATTTATTATCCACTGTGATGCCTAGATCTTTTTCCTGGGTGATAGCTCCTAATATGGAACCTAACCTTGTGTAACTTTCAGCATGCGTTATTTTTCCCTGTATGCAACACTTGTCCACATTAAATTTCAGCTGCCATTTGGATGCCCAATCTTTCAGTTTCTCAAGGTCTTTCTACAATTCATAACAATCCACTTGTGATTTAACTACTCTGAATGATTTTGTGCCATTTGCAAATTTGATCATCTCACTCATTGCATCCTTTTCCAGATCATTTATAAATATATTGAAAAGCACCAATCTAAGTAAAGATCCCTGAGGCACTCCACTGTTTACCTTTTTCCACAAAGAAAATTGACCATATAATCCTATTCTCTGTTTTATATCTTTTAACCAATTTGCAGTCCACAAAAGGACATTGCCTCCTTTTGTTGCATCAGAGGTGGACCCTTGGGCCGAGGTGGGGTTGATGCAACCCATAGGTAGAGACCTACGGGTCCCCACCATCGGCAGGCAAAGTGGGCTGAAGTTGGAGGCCGCTGGAGCTTTACCTACACAAGCCCTCATTCCCCTCAGGTTGAGCCTTTGGGTGCCGGGGCCGGCAGGACATAGGTGGACCTCAAGGTTAGTTAGTAAAGAGAAGTGGTTCAACCCAGAGACAGCAGCCGATAGGTGGTGAAGTCCTACCCTGGACTGGGTTTTGTACAGGAACTCAGGCCCCAATGGTAACTGGAGGCACTTAAGCAAAGAAAGGCTGGAGCCTTGTAAGTCCACTTCCAGGGGATAGGTGAGAAGAGGCGTCACTGACAAGCTGGGATCAGAGCCAGTGGCAAGCAGAGGTCGTGGCAAGCAATATAGAACTCTGGACATGGAGAGGTCTGTAGCGTAATCAATCAAGGCAGAGGTCAGGGCACGGAGAAAGCAGGCGTAGTCAGGCAAGGCAGTGGTCAGAGCATGGAGAAGGACCCAAAAAACAGCAGGGTAGGCGATCCAGTGAAACCGTAGGAAAGCAACAAAACGAAGGATGCCACAAGAGCGTCTTTTTCAAACTTTAATGAAGGAGACGTAAAATAAATTGCGAATGCCCGACTCTGGCCGAGTTTCGCCACCTACGGTGGCTGCCTCAGGGGCTACAAACAAACATATAAAATGTTTAATGACATAAAAATTAAATTAAAAACATAAATAATTAAAAACATAAATAATTAAAAATCACAGGCATATAGAAACACAACATAAATATTAATATAAATATGAAATAAATTCATAAATAAATAAAAAAGTAATGACAATGGAGAAGATGAATACAACCATATAGAATGAATAAAAGAACACTAAAAGCAACAAATTACTAAAAAAATGGCTTTTAAGGATTCTACCTGAATGTTTCTAGAAACGTAATCACGTGATGGTCCGGATAATGTCAACAGTATACGTTCATTTTCTATTGAAATATAAAAGAAGGTCAGCTTAATATTTAAAACGATCAATGTATAATTAATTATGTAGATGGAGGTCAGCTATGTATTATATTAATATGGGTAAGTGTATATTAGAGACTCAGCCTTTCTCAAAGGGAGAGATGTAAACTATCTTCAAAATGAAAATAATAACTGTAAATTGCATTAGTATCCAAATGTCCCTGAAAAAAATTAACAAGATATGTACTTAAACATATAAACAGAAAAGAAAAAAGAAAAAAGAAAAAATAGAATAAAAAAGGAACAAAAGAAAGCAGGAAAAAGATGGAAAAAAAATGAAAAAAAGAGAGAAAAAAGAAAAAAAGAGAGAAAAAAAGAGAAAAAGGAAAAAAAGGAAAAAAAAGGAAAAAAAAGGAAAAAAGGGGGAAAAAAAGGGGAGGAAACCAAATATGAAGAGAAAAAAGGAAAGAATTGCCCTAATCAAATGAAAAAATCAAATTAAGAAAAAAAAAAACCAAAACTAATAGAAATTCATATTATGAGGCATAAACGATAACCCAATAGACGTGGTGCAAATGATTAATATAAAAGTGAACTTAGCCGTGCTGTCAAAAAATGTGACGTAGAGATGGCCAGCAGCATTCGCCTCTTGTAAATAGAATATCAACTGTACTATCACAAATAAGGGCGCTGTTCAGAATAAGTGACATAGATGCGACGGATTTTACCTATTGAAAACAGAGTAATGTGAATAAAGGGGTGATGTGTAGTGTAACGAAAATGATAACTCAATGCGAAGCATAAATAGTTAAATCAAGTGCAGAACGTCCGCTACCATGGTACTATTCTAATCAATACGATAAAGAATTGTGATCATGTGTGCAGAGAAAATAACAATATCAGTAAATATGAATGTGAATAAGTATATCAAAAGGTTGTGTACATGTCTGAAGTGCTCTAAATATATATTCTTAACTGAGTGTACGATAAATATAATATCAAGTGCAAAAAATACTTAAAGAGTACTACTCGATTTCTTAATGGTAAAAAAAGTGTTACGTGCTGTAAAGTGAAAACCAAGGCGAACTTACATGTAATCTATACACCGGCAACGCGTGTCTCCTTACAGTGAAATCTGCAGAATTCAAACGCTGACAGAAACGCCATTTTAAAGGTGAATTTTGGCGCCAAAATCAACTTAATCACAATCAAGTTAGACACTGACGTCAATGCAGGGAGGGGTAAGCTGCTGACGAAAACATGACAAAATAAAAGGGGAGGGGAAAACTGTTAGCTTAATCGTGTATATTTTAAACAGCAGAATGCTACGGATGGATAAGTGCAAAGAAACATAAATATGTTCAAATTAAACGGACAACAGACAAGTGCTAATTAAACACGTGTGGAGCTGAGGCGAAATAACAAAAAATATGCAACGCCACAATAGAATGATACTTATGTTGTCTAAGGATATCTATTCAAAGGATTTTTTAATCGAGTGACCTGTTGTGCAGTTTCATTGAATATTCATGGAACTAAAAGGATATCAAGAAATTAAACAAGATAATAAAATTCATTAAATGTGCAAGGGGGCATTATCCATCTTACTAAAAAAATTTTTTTTTAAAAAATTGAATAATGAAAAATAAAGGATAAATAAAAAGAGCAAAATAAAAATCTAAAAGGATAAATAAGAAGAGCAAAATAAAAGTATAAAAAAGGGACTATCTAAAAAACGCAAGGGAATTACTGGGTATAGAGTGCATTGAACAAACATGAGATCAAAAATTTATGAAAAATTATGAAAAATAGCTGACCGTACAAACTTAAAAATATTTAGAGAAAAACGGGCTGAAGATAGGCTGAAGAGTATTCAGGCATAGCAGAGGTCCAGGGCTGGAGATAGGCTGAAGAGTATTCAGGCGTAGCAGAGGTCCGGGGCTGGAGATAGGCTGGAGGGTAGTCAAACAAAGCAGAGTCAAAATCCATAGAGTCAGTCCAACACATAGACGAGGCAGGAACGAGGAAGACCGGAACCGGGAACCACAGGAATCAGGAACACGAAGTAGAGATGATTCTCTATCAGCAACGAGTATGAGGAGTACAAGGAGACCTGTTGCAAAGGCAATGTTATGGAATGAGGCCTGAGCTTATATACGCTGAAGAGTCTGATGCTGAAGAGTCTGACGCCACAGCCAGGTTCCCGCCATGGGTCCTTAAAAAGAACTAGCGATGCCGCACTCACACCTAGGGAGGGGCGCAGAGCCAATGGCAGCATCTCTCCGCGGGCCATGCAGAGAGGCCCGACGAGCAAGGACATCTTGGCTGACAACACTGGGGACCATGGCAGAGCCAGAGGCACCAGAGGTGACCCGAGGTCGGAGCTGGCGTCCCACCGCCACCAGTAAAGAGGAACCAGGAGCTGGAGTCCGTGTGAGAAGGTGAGAGGGACTCGCTGCAGGTATGCCACGGGCGGCATACGTAACACCTATCCCATGATTTTTTAGTTTTCTTAGAAGCCTCTCATGAGGGATTTTGTCACACACCTTCTGAAAATCCAAATGCACTACAAATACTGATGCACCTTTATCCACATGTTCATTAACCAGTTCAAAAAAAATGTAGCAGATTTGTGAGGCAAGATTTCCCTTGGGTAAAACCACGTAGGTTTTGTCCCATTAAACCATGTCTTTCTATATGCTCTGTGATTTTCATCCTTAGAATAGTTTCCACTATTTTTCCTGGCAATGAAGTCAGGCTCACCAGTCTATAGTTTCCCAGATCACCCCTGGAGCCCTTTTTAAATATTGGGGTTACATTGGCCACCCTCCAGTCTTCAGGTACTATGGATGATATTAATGAGAGGTTAAAATTTTTTACTAAAGATCTGAAATTTTATTTTTGAGTTCCTTCAGAGCCCTGGGGTATACACTATCAGGTCCAAGTGATTTGCTACTCTTTAGTTTTTCAATCTGGTCTACTGCATCTTATGGTTCACCATGATTTGATTCAGGTCATCCAAAACATCACCCTTTCTAACTGTCTCCAGAGCAGTATCCCTCAATATCCTCCTTAGAAAACACAGAAGCAAAGAATTAATTTAGTTTTCCACAATGGTCTTACTGTTGCGAAGGCCGGCCACAAATCCCGTGGCTGGCTCTCCTCACCCCTTCACCGTGGTCCGCCACCCACCTCGTGGCCTTCGCATGCGGCTCCTCCACCGCCGAGCCCCTTTCCGGCTGGGGACTTCCCTAGTGCGCGGCGCCTCTCCCCAAGATTTAAAGGGTCTGCGACGTGCTAGGGCTGCCGGGCCTCCCTTGATGACGTCAGTTCCACAGATCTATTTAAGGCAAGCTCTGACAACCAGAGCTTGCCTTTGCAACTGGCTCCCTCCCTAGTTGTCTTGGTTCCTTGCTAATTCCCTTTTCCAGTATCTCCTGACCGTTGCCGGAATCTGACCTCTGCCTGTCCAACGACTTTGCCTGACTGCTGCCGGAAACTGACCACTGCCTGTCCAATGACTTCACCTGACCGCTGCTGGAACCTGACCACTGCCTGTCCAGTGATTTTGCCTGACCGCTGCTGGAACCTGACCTCTGCCTGTCCAAAGACTTCACCTGACCGCTGCCGGAACCTGACCTCTGCCTCTCCAACGACTTCGCCTGACCGCTGCCGGAACCTGACCTCTACCTGTTCCACGACCACGTCTGACCTCCAGAACATGACCTTTGCCTTGGTGACCACTCCTCGGACTGACCCTTGGATTCTGACCTCTGCCTGATTGTCTATGTCTCCTGATACTGGCTCTGTTACTTGCCTTGTCATCGCTGACGCTGTTCTGGTCCTCCTTGCTCCATCAGACCTATAGCTTTGACTTCTACTGCGCTCCCTTGTTGTCCATGGGCACACCTGTCTGCTACCTCTCCTGGAGACCCTGCAAGGCCCACCTAAGTCCAAGTGACCCGGGTCCCTATGGGCTCCACCTGGGGGGACTGCGGGTTTCCAGTTGTGAAGCTCATCCTAGCCTCTGCCTCCTCCAGTGCTCCGCCCCCTGGGGGCAGGTGTTTCCTGGTCCCTACCAGGGAGCCATTCACTGCTCCAGGACAAGAGTACACCTCTGAGCGCAACACTTATTATCCCTAAAAGCCCCTTTAACACCTCAATCATCTAACAGTCCAACACACTCCCCCACAGTTTTCCTGCTTTGGATATATTTTAAAAAGTTTTTATTATGAGTTTTTGCTTCTACTTCCAACTTCATTTCAAATTCTCTCTTATATTGCCTTATCAATGTTTTATACTTAACTTGACAATACTTATGCTTTTTCCTTTTTCTTTAGATGGATCTTTCTTCTGGTTTTTGAAGGGCATTGTTTTGGATAAAATAGCCTCTTTCACCTCACATTTTAATCATAGAAACATAGAAACATAGAAATGACGGCAGAAGAAGACCAAACGGCCCATCCAGTCTGCCCAGCAAGCTTCACACATTTTTTCTCTCATACTTATCTGTTTCTTTTAGCTCTTGGTTCTATTTCCCTTCCTCCCCCACCATTAATATAGAGAGCAGTGATGGAGCTGCATCCAAGTGAAATATCAAGCTTGATTAGTTAGGGGGTAGTAGGGGTAGTAACCGCCGCAATAAGCAAGCTACACCCATGCTTATTTGTTTTAACCCAGACTATGTTATACAGCCCTTATTGGTTGTTTTTCTTCTCCCCTGCCATTGAAGCAGAGAGCTATGCTGGATATGCATCTAAAGTGAAGTATCAGGCACATTTGGTTTGGGGTAGTAACCGCCGTAACAAGCCAGCTACTCCCCGCTTTGTGAGTGTGAATCCTTTTTTCTTCTCCCCTGCCGTTGAAGCTATGCTGGGTATGCGTGAAGTATCAGTTTTTCTTTTCCCCTGCCGTTGGAGCAGAGAGCTATGCTGGATGTGCATCGAAAGTGAAGTATCAGGCACATTTGGTTTGGGGTAGTAACCGCCGTAACAAGCCAGCTACTCCCAGCTTTGTGAGTGCAAATCCTTTTTTCCACATTTCCTCTTGCTGTTGAAGCTTAGAGTGATGTTGGAGTCACAGTAACCATGTGTATGTTTATTGAATAAGGGTATTGTGTCCAGGCAGTAGCCATCATTCTGGCGAGTCACCCACTCTTCATTGGCGGCCTCTTGACTTTATGGATCCACAGTGTTTATCCCACGCACCTTTGAAGTCCTTCACAGTTCTGGTCTTCACCACTTCCTCCGGAAGGGCATTCCAGGCATCCACCACCCTCTCCGTGAAGAAATACTTCCTGACATTGGTTCTGAATCTTCCTCCCTGGAGCTTCAAATCGTGACCCCTGGTTCTGCTGATTTTTTTCTTATGCCTGTAATCATTTGGCCTTCCTTCCACCTTTCTTAATGCATGGAATATATCTGGACTATGCTTCTAAGATGGTATTTTTAAACAATGTCTATACCCATTGTACACGTTTAACTATGCAGCTGCACCTTTCAGTTTTTTTCTAACTTTTCTCCTCATTTTATAAATGTTTCCCACTTGAAAATTTAGTGTTAGAGCTATAGATTTACATGTTGACCTTCTATAAGTCTGTAGTTCAAACTTGATCATGTCATGATCACTATTGCTAAGTGGTCCTACCAGCATTACCTCTCTCACCAAATCCTTTATAAATTAGATCTAAAATAGATCCCCCTCTCCTCAGTTTCTGAGCTGATTGCTCCATGAAGCAGTTGTTTATTCCTTCCAGGAACTTTACGTCTCTAGCATGTCCTGATGTTACATTTACCCAGTCAATATTTGGGTAATTGAAATCTTCCATTATTACTGCACTGCCAAATTGGTTAGCTTTCCTGATTTCTCTTAGCATTTCATCAACCATCTCATCATTATGGCCAGGTGCATGGTAGTAAACTCCTATCACTATACTCTTACCCAACACATATGGAATTTCTATATTGATTCTACTGTGCATGTAATCTCTTGTATGATCTTTATACTGTTGGACTCTATGCCCTCCTGCACATACAGTGCAACACCCCCACAAAATTGATCTTCCCTATCATTATGATATAATTTGTACCATGATGTAGCACTGTCCATTGGATATCCTCCTTCTACCAGGTATCTGTGATGCCAATTATATCAATCTCATCATTTACTGCAATACACTCTAACTCTTCCATCTTACTTCTTAAACTTCTGGCATTGGTATATAAACATTTCAAAGTGTGTTTTTATTTAGTTGAAAGGGATAATTTGGAATCCTTTAGCTCAAGTGATTAGCTATAGGCACATGGACTACTTTTGCTTTTATTGGAACCTGTCTGTTGGGATTCCCTAACTCTCGTTTCATTAGTATCATAAGAACATAAGAAATTGCCTTGCTGGGTCAGACCAAGGGTCCATCAAGCCTAGCATCCTGTTTCCAACAAAGGTCAAACCAGGCCACAAGAACATGGCAAGAACCCAAACACCAAGAAAATCCCATGCTACTGATGCCAGTAATAGCAGAGGCCATTCCTTAAGTCAACTTGATTAATAGCAGTGAATGGACTTCTCCTCCAAGAATTTATCCAAACCTTTTTTAAACCCAGCTACACTAACTGCACTAACCACATCCTCTGGCAACAAATTCCAGAGCTTAATTATGTGTTGAGGGAAAAAGAATTTTCTCCAATTAGTCTTAAATGTTCTACTTGCTAACTTCTTGGAGTGCCCCCTAGTCCTTCTATTGTCCGAAAGGGTAAATAACCGATTCACATTCACTCGTTCAAGATCTCTCATGATTTTAAATACCTCTATGATATCCCCCCCCCTCAGCCATCTCTTTTCCAAGCTCTCAAAGATACCTCCCTCTGAACCATGCACTGCTGAGTGACTGTCAGCTTTCCACCCTTTTATCTTCAGTTTTTGATTGGAATGGCTATGTTAAGTGGTGGGTAATCAGGGTGAAGTGCGGGAGAGCCTGAGTGAACTATTGAGGTCTGAGTGAGCTGGTGAATGTGTCAGAAAATTGGTGATTTCAAGTTTATGGACAAGGAAGTATTTTAAAAAGTGGAAAATACACACTCTTTATAAATGACTGCTTCCACAAATAATTGGATTATTATTTGCATATTTTCATTATTATATATGCAAAATATATGTACTTAATTTTATATGGATGGCCTGAAGGATCTCTACTAAAGAAGATAGTTCCAGTGGTCACAAGGGGAACAGGAATAGTGATATTAAAGGTTGTAGCTCTCCCATGTGGAAGACCATATGGTTGAGTTCCCAGAGTATATAGACTCATGCCACCATTTTAGGGTGTTGACTTTTTAGTTGTCCCTTCTAGGGGCAGTATGTCACTATGTTGCCCCCAGATTTACTTAAGTTGCTTAGGGAAGGACCCTTGGGCCTATAGGGTGAAACTTGGGATAAAGAAAAAAATAAAGAGTGCATTTGTCTTTTTGGAAATGTTGTTTGCTTTTGGGGGAAGAAGTTGTTTCACCCTTCCTTTCTCTATTTTTGGTTTCCCTTCCTTTTTCTATTTTTGGTTTCCCTTTCTTAAGATTTTTGTTTTGCTTACATGCTTGAGTGTCCTAGGGCCAGTATTTCTCATCTAGAGGAGTGGTATCTTGCAACCAGAGAGCACAGCTGGGCTATAATCAGTATTGGTAGAGGAGTTAATCTGGGTTCATTCCTGGGAAGAGAAGAGAGTATGAAGAAGATTCATGACACTCATCCTGTGTTATGTGTATACACAAAAAGTGCAAATAAATTCTTTCTGGTCAAAGTTCAAACATGTATTTTTTATTCTTAATGCGGCTACTCCTCTTGATAGGACACAGTGTTATACAGCAAATCCCCCAACACGGACCCGTGTTTCGCCAGTCCGGCTGCTTTTAACAACAAAACAATCTGTGTTAACCATATATACATCATCGAATGTTGAAGTAAGGAGAATGAATGAACAACTCTACTAAGGTAAGAATAATGGGACATTACTTAAGTGCATCTAAATTGGGAAAATGGCATCCTATCCACAAAATTATGGGAGGAACCTCCGAAAATACCCCATTAATTGGAATGGATCCAGACAGAGAGATATTAATTGCTATCAGTAACAGAATACAGCAATTGAAAGTTGAAAGTCAAAAATTTATTAGAAGATCTGAAGCTGTAAATGAATGGTAAATGGACTATAAATAACAAGACCTTGTAACTAAACATTTTTATCAAATTTCCATCTTTAATTAGTAAAAGTTAAGTTGGAAGTCATCAGATGCTTCCAGAGTGATTACTACTGTTGTATACAAGAGACTTTAATGTTGAATTAACTATTTAACAATGCTCAGGGCCTAGAAGATTATTTTCTCCCTGATGGGAAATCTTGGACTTTTAGTTTGACTATACATCAGTAGAGGAGAAATAACAATTTAAGCCCTATTTGAGGAGTGGTCTTTAGGTCCTGTGATGGGATGCTAGCTGAGGGGTCACATTTATAAAATGAGTCAAGAAAGTACATGTTTTACTCCACTACAATTGTATTCATGTACTGAATCATACATGAGTACTTTGGGGGAAGAAATCTGAAATATTTTATAAACTGTCCTGCTCCTGCCATTTACATGCCCATTTGGTAACTTACCCAGACTATTGAAAATCGGGTGCCCTGTGTATAAACTTATCCACACAAGTTATGCCCTCTGTAAAAGAGGTGTAACTTTGTGCAACTTTTTCTGTGTGTCTATCGAGCCAACTACCTGCAAATTTTCAAAGTAAATTTATGCAAATGAGTTTGTTTTGAAAATGTGAAGTAAAGTCAGCATGTAAGAGGTATATACAGACTTAGCCTGACTTTGCACAGTTGTAAAATTACCTCTCCTTGTCTCCTATATTACTTTGGATCAGAAATTCTATTTTTTATCCAATTCAATTGTCAGATTTCTTTTTAAATCACGCAGGTTGTGTTAGTATGATGTGATTCTTTGGCTTTCTTTGAGTCCTCTATATTATGTTGTAAGCCTTCTTGGTATTGGGTGGTTGTATCATTGAATGTGACAGGGTTATGCTCTGCTCCAACCCTACCAGATCCACATGACCCTTCTGCCCTTAGGTAGAAGTTTATTGTTTATAGAGAAATGAATTCTAACTAAAGTTCTAACTAAATGAATTCTAACTAAAGTTATTGGAGCAGCTTGGTTCCCAAGCTGCTCCAATACTCCTCGGAGGGAATTTTAAAGTCACTGGGAGAAGTGGCCTAGAGTACTGGGGAGCTAAGTTCAGGCCTTGGATGAAAAGACTTGAAGGTGAAAGCCTTTCGCCTGACACCAAATGGCACTGTATCTCTATCTGTATCTAAAACTTGGAGGTGAAACTTGAGCTGGAACTTGGAGTTAAAGCTGGAGCAGATTGACCACAAAAAGGAACTGTGCTTTGTTACTGGAGCAGTGTTCACATAACTACAGGACCTGGGTAGCCTTCTGGTTGCTAGTAACAGTTTCCTGGTGCCCAGGTAGCCTTTTTCAGCTTGTTTTCTGTCAATCCAATTCTCTGTGCAAGAGTGGCTATCATACTACATTCTCAATCTCTTCTAGCTCTCGCCCTGCTTGCTCTGGCTACCACCAGCGTATTCTTCTGGCACCCAACTGTCAGAAAATATGTTATTTAAATACGAAAATGTGTTTATTAGTAATTACATATATTCAGTATAGTCAGTAAACATTAAACTAGTATTGAAATATAAGCATGGCCTATCATTTGCCCTGCACTAGAAAAGGGCCTCTTTTGGATGTCTTCCAACCGTCACCTGTGTCTTTGGAAAGCTGAGAAGAAAAAATAAAAAAATAGAAGAACTTTTATTTCTTATCTCTGCTCTGGTTTAGAGGGAAATGAGAGATCTTTCTGACTACCCCCGTCGGAAGGGGTATAAGGAAGGTAACTTTAATGAGCTGGGAAGCCTTCCAGCTCCAGACCCCTCTGTTTCAGGAAGGGGGGCAAATTTGTTAACTTTTTGAAAGAGAAGGAGCAGGCTAGCCCCTACCTTTTTCTGTTTATTTAAACCAATGCTAACAAAGAGAAAGGGCAATGCAAGCGGAACCTTTGAATGACTGCGTGCACGAGAGAGACAGACAATAGCGGGCTATCTTCATGAGATCTGGTGAGAAACATTTACGTTTTCTGCATATGAGAACCCTTTCTAATTAAGTACTATTATTTCTAGCAAGTATTTGCAAGATATGTATTAGAAATGCATTTATTTTACAAGAGAAATGTCTTTAGTAGATGTTTACCTAATCTCTATTGTGGCAGTCACTATTGTTGCATTTTCACACTTCTAGCTTTGCACTGTGTGATTCAAATGAGAAACACTGTAAACCCTCATAAAGTTATTCAAATGCTTTATTACTTTTTATCTGAAATAAAATAATTTCTTTTCATTCACTCAGACTGGTTTGTTACTCTAGTCTGAGTGAATGAAAAGAAATTATTTTATTTCAGATAAAAAGTAATAAAGCATTTGAATAACTTTATGAGGGTTTACAGTGTTTCTCATTTGAATCACACAGTGCAAAGCTAGAAGTGTGAAAATGCAACAATAGTGACTGCCACAATAGAGATTAGGTAAACATCTACTAAAGACATTTCTCTTGTAAAATAAATGCATTTCTAATACATATCTTGCAAATACTTGCTAGAAATAATAGTACTTAATTAGAAAGGGTTCTCATATGCAGAAAACGTAAATGTTTCTCACCAGATCTCATGAAGATAGCCCGCTATTGTCTGTCTCTCTCGTGCACGCAGTCATTCAAAAGTTCCGCTTGCATTGCCCTTTCTCTTTGTTAGCATTGGTTTAAATAAACAGAAAAAGGTAGGGGCTAGCCTGCTCCTTCTCTTTCAAAAAGTTAACAAATTTGCCCCCCTTCCTGAAACAGAGGGGTCTGGAGCTGGAAGGCTTCCCAGCTCATTAAAGTTACCTTCCTTATACCCCTTCCGACGGGGGTAGTCAGAAAGATCTCTCATTTCCCTCTAAACCAGAGCAGAGATAAGAAATAAAAGTTCTTCTATTTTTTTATTTTTTCTTCTCAGCTTTCCAAAGACACAGGTGACAGTTGGAAGACATCCAAAAGAGGCCCTTTTCTAGTGCAGGGCAAATGATAGGCCATGTTTATATTTCAATACTAGTTTAATGTTTACTGACTATACTGAATATATGTAATTACTAATAAACACATTTTCGTATTTAAATAACATATTTTCTGACAGTTGGGTGCCAGAAGAATACGCTGGTGGTAGCCAGAGCAAGCAGGGCCAGAGCTAGAAGAGATTGAGAATGTAGTATGATAGCCACTCTTGCACAGAGAATTGGATTGACAGAAAACAAGCTGAAAAAGGCTACCTGGGCACCAGGAAACTGTTACTAGCAACCAGAAGGCTACCCAGGTCCTGTAGTTATGTGAACACTGCTCCAGTAACAAAGCACAGTTCCTTTTTGTGGTCAATCTGCTCCAGCTTTAACTCCAAGTTCCAGCTCAAGTTTCACCTCCAAGTTTTAGATACAGATAGAGATACAGTGCCATTTGGTGTCAGGCGAAAGGCTTTCACCTTCAAGTCTTTTCATCCAAGGCCTGAACTTAGCTCCCCAGTACTCTAGGCCACTTCTCCCAGTGACTTTAAAATTCCCTCCGAGGAGTATTGGAGCAGCTTGGGAACCAGATAATTTATATTTTGATAATGTGTGTTTGGAAATAAAATTCATTTTTGTTTAGGTCTATCTTTTTGAATTGATATGTATATTATCAATTTGTGTCTATATTTTCTCCTCTATTTTTATGATTATGAGTTCTTTTGGAATATTCTTTTGAAGAAGATTCCTCTAATTTCATAATTTGCAAGAAATTAAATTCTTGAGAGAAATATGATTTATTTCAATATTGTGCAATCTGTTAGTGGACATTTTAGATACATTTTCAAAGACTTGGATCTACATGGATAATAATAGAGTTATGTAAGTTGAGTGGCTGGATTGATCTTAGTGGATTTCAATGTTCTACAGACAAAATGCTTCCAAACTTAATGTAGACAAACTTGACTAAATCTGGGTCACTAATAACAAAACTTCTGCTTAAAATTGTTGATTGGCTTTAGTTTTCAAGATATGCTGCTAAGTCAATATATACAATCTTTGAAGTATAAGTGAGTTATAAAGGAATGCATCTCAAATTAAATCAGAAATTACTAATATATATCTTTGACTGAATCTATGAATTAATCTGTGATTGTGTACATAAAGTACTGCGGTTTCCTCTGTGAATGGCATAGTCGTGCGAGAGATTCCCACTATATCAAGAAAGACTGGACATTCTGACAGTCATTGGAGCCTTGGAGGCAAAGTATTCAGCAGCCATTACTTTTTGAATCAAGGAAGATTTTGATATCACCCTTACTTTTCAAACTGGGTCTGATGAAGGACTTTGTCAAATCCATGGATAAAACTAAAGTAGCCAACATGTATCCAGTGGTAAGTTTCCAAGGTTGAGTGAAGCTAAGATAATAGAAAGTGTCTTTGTTGGCCCTCAGATTCGTGAACTTCTTCAAGATGATGTATTTAACCATATATTGTGTGGCAAGGAAAATACAGTGTGGAAAGTCTTCCAGTAGTGGCAACAACTTTTCTTGGAAACAAGGCAGACAGCTACAAATTGTTTGTGGAAAACCTCCACAAGACATACAAAAGCCTTGCCTGCAACATTTCACTAAAGATACAATTTTTGCACTCTCATCTAGATTTATTTCTCACCAAAAAGCAGAACAGTGAGCATTGAGTATGACAAGTGATTCCACCAGGAAATTGCAGCAATTGAAATAAGGTATCAGGGCAAATAGAGCCCATCAGTGCTTTCAGACTATTTCTGGACAGTGACAAGAGATTTTCCATTTAATGAACACAGGAAATGAGCCAAGAAGAGCCAAGTAGCCACTGAATAAGGACTAAACTATGTACATATATATGCATAATAGTTTTTGGCCTTTTATTTCTAAAACGCTTTTGCTGATTTAATTTATAAAGTGTTATATAAATAAAGAAGCCTTAGGTGATGGTGGTAGGTGGCTATAAAAAATTAAGGTGAGTAATCTACATGTGTACATTAGGAGCTACCACTAAGAGAAAAGATCTGGGCATCATTGTAGACAATACATTGAAATAATGTGGCTCACTGTACTGCAGCAGTCAAAAAAGGAAATAGAATGTTAGGAATATTAGGAAAGGAATGGTGAATAAAATGGAGAATGTCATAATACCTCTCAGTCTCTCCATGGTGAGACCACACCTTAAATACTGTTTGCAGTTCTACTTGCTTCATCTCAAAAAAGATATAGTTGCACTGGAAAAGGTTCAGAGAAGGTCAACCAAAATAATAAAGGAGATGGATTGCACAAAAGTGATTATCACTGCAGCACCTTCCTCTGGAGTGCAATTTTGATAGACCACTGTAGAAATGAATGGCCATATATCAAAATGGTGCTGGCCACACTGGTGAAGTCACCAAAATGAGGTCATTTCTGTGCCATTCTCCAAGTGGATGAAGTAATTTTTCAAGGGCCGGGACATGAACAAGACGTTTGGAATCCCAGGACTAGGCCTCAGCTTCAGGATCATGATAGGCACCAGTCTTAAGTCTTGGCAGTGGGACCAAGTATCAGTGCCACATCCTGGGACCAGGCCTTGGCAGTAGGTCTGGTCCAGGCCTAGGCCTCAGTGTGGACCTGGGCTGTTTTTTGACTTGGACTGCCTAGGCAAGGCCACCAGAGTAGCACTGCTTTTAGCATTTTTTGTTTGTTTTATTTGGGAGATTCCTAGATAAATGTTTTGGGGTTTTTTCAGTTTGAAAAAAGAATATGTTGTGGCAACTTATAAAAACATATATACTGATTAAAAGATATGCTATGCTGGGTCAGACCAATGTCCATCAAATCCAACAACCTGTCTCTGATAGGTTGCCAGTCCAGGTTGCAAATGTCCAGCAGATCCTATAAGGTAGATCAATTTCTTGTTACTGAGTCTCGGGGATAAGTGATGGCTTTCCAAAGTTTACCTGGCTAATAATGCTTTAATGACTTTTCCTCCAGGAACTTATCCACCCGAATTTAAATAGTATTGCTTTGACCACATCCTCTAGCAACAGATTCCACAGCTTGATTCTATGGTGATACTTTCCTCAATGTGTTTTAAATCCGCTGGTTGTTAGATTCCTGGAGTGTCCCCTTGCTTTTGTATTGTTTGAAAGGGTAAAGACAGTCACCTATTTCCTCATTCTACTCCAGACATGATTTTATAATGTCTGGAGTAGAATGTCTTTTCCAAGCTGAAATGCCCTCCTGATCCATTTAGCCTTTTTTCATAAATGGGCCTTTCCATTCCTTTTATCATTTTTGTCACCGTTCTCTGTAAATGTTCTTGCTCTGCAATATCGTTTTAGAGATAGGGCGACCAGAACTTCATGCAATACGCAAGGTGTGGTTACACAACAGATCGATACAGAGGTATTATGATATTCCTGTTTTATTCTCTGTTTCATTGCACATTGATATGAGATTTCAAAGAATTGTCCACTAGGATTCTGAGGTCCTTCCCTGGATGGTGATTCCTAATAAGGAACCCTGCATTGAATATGTGTTGTTTGGATTCATTTTCCCTTTGCACTTGTCCACATTAAATTTCAGCGCCCATTTCAAAGCCCAGTCTCCTAGTCTCACAATGTTTTTCTGCAACTCCTCACAATCTGCTGCAGTTTTAATAACATGGAATAATTTTGTGTTATCTGCAAATTAGATCAACATGCTCATGATTCCCTTTTATGGATCATTTATGAGTATGTTAAACTTCTAAATTCACAGTACAGTTCCCTATGATACTCCACTAATGATATTTTACCATTTGGAAAACTGATCATTTAATCCTACTCTCTTTCATGTCTTTTAACCAGTTATCAACCCACAATATCACTGTCTCCTATTTCATGCCTTTTTAATTTACATACTAATCACTCACAGTGGACTTTGTCAAATGACATCTGAAAATCCAAATATACTGGATCAACTGGCTCACCTTTATCCACGTTTCTTTACACTTTCCAGAAAATCTAGTAGATGGACAAGGGAAAACTTCCCTTAACTAAAACCATGCTGACTCTTCCTTATTAAGCTACGTCTCTCTATAAGACCAGCAATTTTGTTTTAAAGAATAGTTCCTACCCTTTTGCCCAACACTGATGACAAGCTCACAGTCTTAAAATTTTTAAAATCACCCCAGAACTCTTTTTATAATGGTCATCCTCCAGTCTTCAAGTACTTTAGCTGTTTTAAATGATAGGCTACAGATTAACAACAGGTTTGGAGGTTCATATTTGAGTTCTTTCAGATTTCTGTGGTGCATAGCATCCAATCCCGATGATTTTTAATTTTTGGTTTGTCAATTTGATCTATAACAATTAACATTGATTTGCTTTAGTTGTTCAAAATGATCACCATTTAAGACTGTTTATGGTCTGGATATGTCCCCCAACATCTTCCTTAATAAAGAATGAAGCAATGAATTAATTTAGCTTTTCTATTTCCTTGTCTTCCCAGAGCATCCACTTTATTCCATGTTGCATCTGACGAAGTGGACTCTGTCCTCGAAAGCTCAGGCCTCAATAAATTGGTTAGTCTATAAAGTGACACCCGCCTCATTTCATTTTTGCTACAACAAACTAACATGTCTATCCCTCTGAATATCTGAACCACTTTATCCCATGGTCATCTAGCAGTCCAGCTGACTCTCCTTTAAAGGCTTTTTCCTTCAAATGTACTTGAAAAAAATTGTATTGGCTTTTGTCTGCTACATTTGGCACTGTGGGCTCCTCACTTGTCGGGCCAGGTCCCAGCAACTACACTCTGGCACTTCTAGACTGCTCCCCCTGTCTACACAGTGGGACATCACTCCTCGATGTAGTAGGAAACTGCTGCTGGTTCATCCCAGCAGGACACCACTAATGCTCGCCCCAGGCTCTGTAGGGTGTGCGTGTGCCTGAAGATGCTTTTTAAAAAAGCCTGCAGCAGGAAAAGGCCAGCGGTGCCCTGTGATGACAAAATCGAGAAAGGCCTATAAAAGGCCACTGTAACATCTTCTCCATGCCTTGCCAATAGGTTTCCCTGCAGCTTCTGTAGAGTGAGTTGCCTTAATGATCCTGGTTTTCTACATGTCTTCAGTTTCTAGTCTTCTTCATTTTATTTATTTATTTATTTATTTAAAGTTTTTTGTATACCAACATTCATTAAGAAAACATCACATCGGTTTCCATACAAATGAACATAGCCAACAGGGCTTTACAGTGTAACTGATAAAAGGAACTGGGGGAGGGGGGGAGAGGGGAGGGTAACCAGGGTATTTTGCTGTACATTCAGTAAACGTGAAATACAATTAAGTACAAATGTATAAAATATATACAATAAGAATACAAGGAGGGAGGGGGTGCATTAAGTACCAGAACTAAGGGTCATGGACCTAGAGGGGGAGGGGGAGGGGCTAGGAAAGAAGGGAGGGGGAGTAAAGGAGGACAGAGAGGGGAGGGGGGCATGGGCAAACAGGGCGTGGGAGAATAGGCAGGACAGTGGGTGGAAGCGGGCTCATGCGTAGGCATGTGTGAACAGCCAAGTCTTGAGATTCTGTCTGAATTTCTTAGGGCAGGTCTCGAGGCGTAGCTGGGTAGGCATTGTGTTCCATAAGGAGGGTCCAGCTAGGGGTATGGCGCGTTGTTTGGTGGCTGTTAGTTGAAAGAGTTTGGGAGAAGGCGTGTGTATAGTTACTATATATGGAACTATATATTCATGTCTTCAGTTCCTGATCTTCATCTGGTCTTCAGTTCCTGATTTTCATTTGGTCATCGGTTCAGAGGCCCTTGGTTCATCTTCAGTTCATCCTCCGGTCCATGGTCATTTCTCAGTTATTCAATGTTCTTTGTCTCATCTTTCCTCCTGTGATGCTCCTCACCTCCCTGTCCTGCCTATTTGACCTGCCTTCCCGGTATTAGAGATGTGCTTCGTTTTTTCCTGCCGGGTCGTTTTTTGACTCGGATACTTCGTGGTAAATTTCGGGTTTCCTCATCTCGTTTTTCGAAAAAACGAAATGAGGAAACCCGAAACCGGGCCAAAAAACGAAACGGCAAAGGAATCTTTAAAAAAATCCACCCCAAGCATTTAAAATTCTTTTTTTACATATCT
This sequence comes from Rhinatrema bivittatum, assembly GCF_901001135.1. Classification (NCBI taxonomy): domain Eukaryota; kingdom Metazoa; phylum Chordata; class Amphibia; order Gymnophiona; family Rhinatrematidae; genus Rhinatrema; species Rhinatrema bivittatum. The sequence continues at coordinate 800,713,682 of NC_042615.1, read as the reverse complement.
ATCACTACCACCCCCCCCCATCCCGATCCCTCCCCAAGACTTACAAAGTAGATCCCTGGTAGTCCAGCGGGGTCCCGGGATCCATTTGCCCTCCTCCGTGCCCATGTTTCTGCAGCCGTGCTCTTTAAAATGGTGACGCGCAGCCTCTGAACACCATGTCACAGGGGCTACTGGCGCCATTGGTCAGCCCCTGTCACATGGCCATCGGCGCCATCTTGTGCTCCTGTCATGTGACTGGAGCTGACCAATGGCGCCGAAAGCCTCTGTGACATAATATGGGCAAAGGCTATCGGCGCCATTTTGATTACTGGCAGCCGACAACGAAATGGCTCCCGGACCCCCGCTGGACCCCCAGAGATTATTGGCAAGCCTTGGGGGGGTCAGAAGGGGGGCTCCTGACCCCTCCAAGGCTTGCCAATAATCTCTGGGGGTCCAGCGGAGGTCCGGGAGCCATTTCGTTGTCGGCTGCCAGTAATCAAAATGGCGCAGATAGCCTTTGCCCATATTATGTCACAGAGGCTTTCGGCGCCATTGGTCAGCTCCAGTCACATGACAGGAGCACAAGATGGCGCCGATGGCCATGTGACAGGGGCTGACCAATGGCGCCGGTAGCCCCTGTGACATGGTGTTCAGAGGCTGCGCGTCATCATTTTAAAGAGCATGGCTGCAGAAACATGGGCACGGAGGAGGGCAAATGGATCCCGGGACCCCGCTGGACCACCAGGTATCTACTTTGTAAGTCTTGGGGAGGGATCGGGATGGGGGGTGGTGGTGAACTATAGTTAAGGTAAATGTTTGGGGTGGTTTGGGGTGGGTTTTAATTAAAAAAAAAAAATGTGTGCCCCTCCCCCAGGCAAACCCGAAAACCGAAATTTCCCCGAAAGTCGGGGAAAATTCTTTTCGGGTTTCGGGCCTCCGAAAAAAACCCGAAGTAGGAAATTTCGGGCAATTTCCTACTTCGGGCGAACCACGAAGCACATCTCTACCCGGTATTGACCTTGGCTTGCCTTCTGCACTTTCCTGGATTACCACCTGCCACTTGCTTGAGCTTGCCTCAGACCTCTCCTGTTTTCCACGACCTCATCCATGGATCTCCATCCCTTCGGCAGAGGCCCCCAACTAATACCAGCTATTCCCGTCACATGAGGGCTCAACCTAAGGGGAACATGGGTTGGTATAGGCGAAGCTCCGTTTGGGCTTCTGCCATCTCACTCCACCAGCCAGTGGTGGGGACCTGTAGGGCTCCTCCCTGCAGATTGCACCAACTCCACCTCAGTCCATGGGTCCACATCTACAATATTTGCCCCAATGGCTATCTTCTTTTCAATTCAAAAAAGCATATCCAACAACCACCCTTTATCCACTACCCAACACACCAAGATAAGCACCTACCCCAACCAGCACACACTTACCCCCCCCCCCTTTACCTCAACATCCCCCCCACACAACCTAGCAATCACATATTATGATCAATCCCAACAACCCAGTTCCTCTTATTACAGTTGACTCAAAACTCCAACGCTCCTAGTGGTGAGAACAGTGGGCTACGAACAAGGAGACCAGGGTATGAGTTCCACTTTCGCTCCTTGTGATCTTGGGCAAGTCACTTTGCCCTCCATTGCCTCAGGGACAAACTTAGGGGGTCATTTATCAAAATGCGATAAGGCATTTTCGCATGCGTTAAGGGCTTATCGCATGTGAAAAGCCCCATTAGTGCTTGCAATAACATCTTTAATGCATGCGATAGCACCATATCGTATGGTGTGATACAAATTTGAAAAAGAGGAGGAGTGGGCTGGCTTTGCCAGTCTGCAAAGTGCTATTCACAGACTTAACTACACCTTTTTCAGTAGTGTTAAGCTGTTAGTACATTGTCTCCTGAAAGGCCTGTTTGAAGTTCCTGGGGAGGGGTAGGTAGTAGTGTAGGGGGTTAGTGGCCACTTTGACATTCAACGTGAAACGTACAAACAGAACACTGGTCTCTTATGAAGATTTGATGACCTACGGAGAGAGGAAACTCACCCAAAGATGAGATTTGTGCATTGTTCTTTCCACCTAGCTTGATGTTACCCAGGTAGAGTGTCCATCAAGCTAGGTTGAGAGAACCTTGCACAAATATCGTCTAGGAGTGAGTTTCCTCACTCCGAAGGTCATCAAATCTTCACAAGAGACCACTGTTCTGTTTGTACGTCTCACGTTTAATGTCAAAGTGGCCACTAACCCCCTACACTAAGACCTAAACCTCACCTTGAATTACTAGGTGGGCCTCCCATAGGGATATAAATACCTATCTAGGGAGTACATTACAGCTAGGTTCTCTCTCTCTCTCTCTCTCTCTCTTTCTCTCAAAAATGGTCCCCCAGTGGTTGTCTGCAGGAAATACAACAGGTCTGGCACACATTGCAAAGTCTGAAAATGTTATCACACTTAGCTCTTCACATAGGCAATTAGCACAAATTGTGATAAGCTGTCTATTAGCATAAGCCATGCCCCTTTTGCTATTGCATGCAATACTTATCACATTTTGATAAATCCAGGCCTTAGATTGTAAGCCTTCTGGGGATAGGGAAATACGTACAGTACCTGAATGTAAACCAATGTGATATGTCAGATTGAATGTCAGCATATATATTCTTGGGCTGTTTTATTACTGCTTTACAATTAACTTGCCAGTGCATATACTCTCCCTATTTTCTTCATTTGGGTCTACTTTTTATTTTTTGAAAGATGCCTTTTGTATTTTTAACTTCCTCTTACACCTCAAAATTTAACCATGCTGGCAGTCATTTAGTCTTCCTTCAGTCTTTTTTAATGCAAGAAATACATTTTATCTGGGCTTGCAGATTGTATTTTTAACAATGTCCACTGCATGCAACCTTTTAACTTTGGCAACTCCTCCTTTGAGTTTTTTTTCTAACTATTTTCCTCATTTTGTCATAGTCTCCCTTTTTAAAGTTATATGCTACTGTCTTGCAGTGATAATGTCAGATGTATTTGCATTATCATCACTATTGCCAAGTGCATTCACCACCTTTACCCCATGCACCATGTCCTTCATTCCACAGAGAACTTGATCTTTTGTATTTCCCCCTCTTGTTGGTTTATGACTAGAGGCTGTATGAAGCAGAATCCATGACATCTAAGAACTTTACCTTCCTATCATATACTGATGGGTCTTTTACCCAATCAATACTTAGGTAATTGAAATCTCCCATTATTATTGTATTGTCAATTTTATTAGCCTATTTAATCTCTGTTAGCAACACACATTCTGTTACCTCATTCAGGTCAGGAAAACATCAGAATACTATTACTGGGTTCTTTCCCATCACAGTTGGAATTTCTCGCTGTGCTTTTCAACAACGAAGCTTGTTTCCTATAGAATTCTTATCCTGCTTCAGTATATCCATCCTTAGTATATAGTGCTACCCTTCTAGCAATTTCTTCTGCCTTGTTGTTTTTATATAATATGAACCCTGGTATCATTGTTTCCCATTGGTTATCTTCCCTCTCCCAAGTCTCTAGGGTGCCCATTATGTCTATATATTCATTAAGTGACATGCATTCTAACCATCCAGTTTTCTATTTGAGGTTTATGGCATTCATATTGAGGCTTCATAAATTATGATTTTTTAAATTTGCATTTGTATTTTTATTTGCATTTACTAACTGCATATTATCAGATGACAGAGACAGATTGGAGGATTTCATATATCTGTGAGCTCTTTATTTAAATCCATCTGGACTATTTCAACCATAACCACAGCCCCCCTATCCAGATATTTTAACTTCCGTGTTTTGTCAATATCCTTTGAATATAATTTCCTCTGAACAAAGCATTTCTGAGCAACAATCAGCTTTCCTTCATGATCTAGTTTAAAAGCTGTTCTTTCTCCTTTGAAAATGTTAACACCAGCAGCTGAGCTCCAACCTGGTTAAGATGAATCCCATTCCTTTGGAACAGGATCTCCCTTCCCCAGAATGATCCCCAGCTCTTAAAAAATCTACAGTTGTCTTCCCTGCACCATCATCTCATCCTTACATTGATAGTAGGGATGTGCAATCATTTTTTCAAAAGTAGGCAATGTCAATGAAATTGCCTAATTTGGAATGGTTTGGGAGAACCGAAAAATGATTGAATTTTTTCCGAAATTTCAGAAAAAAAATCATTTTTGAGTTAGTGCGCGCTAACTCCCATTAGTGCACACTAACTCTCAATAGTGCGCACTAACCCGAAACTTGCCCCCCCCCAAAAAAAAAAAACCCGAACCACGGGAAAAACAAAATTCCCACAGGAGAGGCCCGAAACGAAGCCCGACACAAAATCTTTACCAGAAGCACATCTCTAATTGATACTATGGAGCTTAGTCTGCCCCTGGCATCCTGTGAAATGGGTAGTAGTTCTGAAAATGCAACCCTGAAGGCTCTGGATTTCAATTTCCTACCTAAAACCCTACATTTATCCTCTATAATATCACTCCTGAATCCTCCTATGTCATTGATGTTCACATTCATAGACAGATGGCTCTTCCCCAGCATTCTCTAAAATGCTATCTTGGTGATGCATGAAGTCCGCTACCTTTGCACCAGGCAAGCAAGTTATCATATGAAGTGATCATCATGCCTCCTAGCCACCCAGCTATCTATTTTCCTAGTGGTTGAATTGTCAACTACAACAATTTTGCTGCTGGACCTCTGTCTTCATTGTAATGTTAAATGTATTTAAAGCTTTTTAAGGAGGGTGTACTTAATCAAATTTAGTTACCTTTTATGTTAGCTTGTCAGTGACCTACAGTATGACCAAAAGCAGTTGAGATTACTAAGATTTGGGTTAACTGATGCAAATCCCTAATTGATTCTTAATGTGAAAATAAATTTCCATTTTATTGGGTTAGTATTCAAAATATGTGACAGGGATGGATGGGTATCAACAAGAAGTGATTACTTTCCCATACTTATGCACTAAATTTAAACCTTTTATACTACACCAGTGTTTTCCAATCAATACCTTCTTTTCAATTATTTTTCTTGGGATGCCTTATTACATGCCTTTAGACTTGATCAGTTTTGCCACACTACTGCCTAATGCTCATATCCAGACCAGAAGCTGTGCTCTGCTCTCAGCATCCCATAGCAACAAGAAATATCAGCGGTGGCTCTTAAACATGTAAGGTGCCTTTCTGAGCACATGCGTAATCATGAGTGCCTCTTCTTCCAGGCTTCAGCATATAGAGCATGGGGAGCAGGGCCTTACTTCAAACACATATTATACAACACCTCCTCATTTTCTCCCTCTTCAGACTCCTCCTTTGAATTCTGCCAATCTCTATGTTATCCCCAGACTGAGGGAGGTGAGAAAAGTATGCACTGAGCACTGGATGTGAATCACTCTGAAAGTTGGAGGCAGAGGCAATGGAGGAACTCTAGAAGCCCATATGCAACAGCCAAAGTAAATAATTAAGCCAGCTGCTAAATTTTCCTTTATTCTGCATTTGTATGTAGGGTTCATATGTATCTCCACAATGGGGTAGATTTTAAAAGCCCTACGCACGCTAACCTATTTTACAAAGGCCTGGTGATGCATATAAAGCCCCGGGACGCGTCTAAGTCCCAGGGCTTTGGGAAAGGGGTGGGGTGGTCCGGTGGCGGTGCCAGGGGCCTCTGGCACAGCGACCGTTTGCCCGTAGGCAGGCGCAGCAAGTTAAATCATTTTTTGGTGGGGATTAGGACAGGGATAGGTGGCAGGGTGGTTAAGGGAAGGGGAAGGGAGGTTAGGGTAGGGGGTTGGGAAGTTCCCTCCCAGGCCATGTGCAACATGAACGCCCGCGTGCAACTTTATAAAATCTACCCCTGTATGTTCATATATTGTTATGGGTTCATTTATTTATTTATTTGTTTTTTTGTATACCGACATTCAATATGGAATATCACATTGGTTTACAGAGTAACTCATGAGATAATATGACAACGGTGTCTTATCATTTTACATTGTAACAGAATAAAATAAAAGTTTAACAATTAGGAACTATCATATAATATATGATATACAAAGAAACAAAGTGACTTAGTTTAACCATTTTGAACTCTAGTTTGGAAAATACAGGGAGCATGAGCTGCTGAAATAGCGGTGTCTTATTCTTCTTGATGGGGTAACTAATAACTTACTGGCAGTTTAGACACTTGAATAAGGGCTCGGTGGCTGAGGTGGGGAGGGGAAGGAGAGAGGGGTGGGGAAGGGCTGTTAGGGGCTTATGGAGGGTGCTAAGGAGGGGTGAGGAAAGGAGTGCGTTTAACCATGACTGTGGGTTGGGGTTGGGTTCATATGTGTCTTCCATTATTTTAAACTTTAGAAGAGAGGTTGATAAAGTGCATCCCTAGCTCTTTTTTTTTTGCCATATGAGTGCTCTCCAGGTCTGCACTACCTATTCTGTAGAAGTTGATGTGTCAAACCACATTTTTGTTAATGTAAGTACAACTTGGGCTTGGATAGGTTGAGAAGTACTGTACTATACACATAATTAATTAAATGCTCACCAACTACTTTACCAGCATATATAGTAATAGTTCAACCCTCAATCAATTTCTATTACAAGATTAAAATACCTATAGGCTGATATTCAGTGCTACTTATCTGGATAAAGAGCGACTTATCTCATTAAACTATAAACACTGAATATCTGGCTATGTGCAGCAGATACCACATAGCTGGATAAGTCACTTAGGGGGTCATTTTCCAAAGGGATCGCACGCGAAAAGTCCCTTTTTGCGTGCGATAGCTAAGTTGGGGCGGAGTCCGCACCAGACGAGGAAGAGTCGAGGCGGCATCTGGGCAGACTCAGTGATGACTTCGCCGATGGCGAAAAGGTAGGACACCTTATCGCTGCCAGCAACACACCCAATAGCACCAACTTTCACTTTGGCAATATTGAGTGAAAAAGCTGGCAGCGATTGCACTGCGGAGGTGTGATTGCTGCTGGCTTTCGCAGGCCCGCTCCCCACTTTGCCTGCCCCCTGGTACCATGCAATTCATAATGGCCTGCGATCTTAGAAAATCCAAGCCTTATCTGACAAACATTACATTCTAGTGATGCTAGACCTGTCAGCAGCCTTTGATACTGTAAATCATGACATACTTCTAAATAGACTAGAAGAAATAGGACTAAACAACAACACTATCAAATGGTTTAGATCATATCCAAGTAACAGATATTTTCAAGTACAAATCAAAGACACTATGTCAGATAAAATAAACCTTCAAACAGGAGTATCACAGGGATCCGCCCTATCTGCTACACTTTTTAACATATACCTGCTCCCATTATGCCACCTGCTAGCTGGTATGGGAATCACACATTATATATACGCTGACGATATTCAATTAATATTACCGATTGATGACACAATTGAGAAAACATTAAACATAGCTAACATGTATCTAGATATCATCAAACAGCTACTAAACCAAATTGAGTTAGTAATTAATATAGAGAAGACATAATTCCTACGTTTAGAACGGAAAAATATGGAGATAACACAGAGCCCAATCACACTCAATAACAACCAACAAATAATACTAGCAGAGAAGGTACGGAATCTAGGAGTAATAATTGACACAGAACTAAGCTTAAAACAACATATATCTCTAAAAGTAAAGGAAGGTTACACCAAACTCATGGTTCTCAAAAGACTAAAACCATTTCTAACAACCGCCAACTTTCGATCAGTATTACAACCATTGATATTTGTAAGCACTGATTATTGTAATGCCCTTCTACAAGGTCTACCATACACCTCACTAAGACCACTACAAATTTTACAAAACACAGCTGCAAGAGTTTTAACTGGCAAAAGAAAAAGAGAGCACATCACCGAAACACTGGCGGAATTACACTGGCTTCCCATTGAACAAAGAATACAATAGAAAACACTATGCACCATACATAAACTAATACATAACGAAAACGCAGACTGGCTTAACACAGCCCTTCACGTACACATCCCCAACAGAAACCTAAAGTCAGCCAACAAAGCACTCCTAACTATTCCATTAGTCAAAACAGCAAGACTAACACAAGTAAGAGAAAGGGTGTTAAACCTTCGCAGGCCCCATACTATGGAACTCCATGCCCTTGGAGTTAAGATTACAAAGAGACAGCAAAGCCTTTAGAAAAAATTTAAAAACCTGGTTCTTTAAACAAGCTTTTCAAAAAGAGAGGGGAGAATAGAAGCCAGGGAAGTGCAAGGTACGAAAAATTGAACATCCACACACACTACAGTAATCACATAGGGGCGGATTTTCAAAGGCCCGCGCGCGTAAATCCTTCCGGATTTACGCGCGCAGGGCCCTCGCGCGCCGGCACGCGTAAAGCCCCGGTACACGCGTAAGTCCCGGGGCTTCCTGTCGGGGGCGTGTCGGGGGGCGTGTCGGGATGACGTGGCATTTAGGGGGCGGGGCGCGGCATTTTGGGGGCGGTGACGTGGGCGTGGTTTTGGCCCGGGGGCGTTCCGGGGGCGTGACCGCGGCCTCCAGAACAGCCCCCGGGACTGGACCACGGAGCGGGGCAGATGGCCGATGCGCGCAAAGTTAAGGGGGGGTTTAGATAGGGCCGGGGGGATGGGTTAGGTAGGGGAAGGGAGGGGAAGGTGGGGGGAGGGCAAAGGAAAGTTCCCTCCGAGGCCGCTCTGAAATCGGAGCGGCCTCAGAGGGAACAGGCAGCGCGCGCTGGGCTCGGCACGCGCAGGTTGCACAAATGTGCACCCCCTTGCGCGCGCCGACCCCGGATTTTATAAGATACGCGCAGCTACGCGCGTATCTTATAAAATCCAGCGTCCTTTTGTTCACGCCTGCTGCGCGAACAAAAGGACGCGCTCCCGCAAATTTTTTAAATCTGCCCCATAGGTATTAGCACACATTACAATAAACTATTAGCATAAAACATACCCCTTTTGCTATCGCATGTGATACTTAGCACATTTTGATAAATCCAGGCCTTAGATTGTAAGCCCTCTGGGGATAGGGAAATACCTACAGTATATGAATGTAATCCACTTTCTTACATTTACATTTAGTTTTAAATATATATCTCAAACTTTCCTCTGAAAAAGTAATGCTCACAAGTCCTGCTCATTTACAAGCAGATACATCTTCTGATAGTAGCACTCTCTCATGGCTTAGTTACTTAGGGTTAGACTTTAAAAGATACGCGCGTGCATCCATGTGCGATGGTTCTTGGCACACACACATGGACGTGCTGATTTTATAACATGCGCTCACCGGCGCATGCATGTTGTAAAATCCATTGGCTGCACACACATGGGTGCCAGATTTTATAATCCACGAATGCATGTGTGGGCAGCGCACACAAGGGGTTGAGTTTTTGCAAAGTCCTTGCCGTGACGCAATCAGGCCTTCCCCAGTTCCCTCCCAGTCCACTCCAATTAACAAATTTTAAATCGGCCACGTGCATAAAAATTGCCGCTTATGCGCATGGATGGGCCCTTATAAAAATGCATGCAGCGCGCAGAGCTGGTGATTTTTACGCGCATGGCTGATTTAAAATTTGGCCATTAGTTTTTGCACATAGGTAGAGAGATAGATAACTATCATCTATGCTTCTAAAGTAATTACTGCAAGATGCTTCAAAAGAAACTCCCCTGAGTGATTCCCTCTGAAAGTAGTTTAATAGTTCCCCTCTCAGCTAATCTCCCTTCCTGTCTCTAACAATACTTGCAGTTAACACCTTTAAAGTCAGATACCATTGATTACTTGTCCAAGATCCAGCTCGCACACCTTCTCTGAGCAAAGTACACAGAATTAACTTTAAACTACTTTCCAGCACCCACAGATATTCTCAGCATTAAAATTAAACAATATACTCATTCAACACTCATAATCTATTTCCAACTCACACACATATATACTCAAATTGAAATTGAAACCTTATACTATACACAGAATCTATTAAAATGTTCCACTTTCTTTTGTAATGTCTATAGTGTTATATATTTGTGTGTTGCTTTTGTGCTGCCAGGATAGCATCGCATGATCAGGTCTTGTCAGTTTCAAGCCAGAGCTGCACATCAAGCAACTGTAGAATTCATACTGCCTCTTAAATGGACCAGAAAACTTTGACATAAACATAAACACAAATGACACATCCAAAAAAATGAGGCAAGTTCAACAGTTTTGCATCTTCATTTGACTTTATCTGATTTGATAAATCACCTTTCTATAAAATTAATCAAGGTGAGATACAATTTAAAATGTAATCATAATAAATACAAAATAAAAGGGTAAAAAAAAACCGTTATAATTAGAAAAGAAGGTTAAGTAAACTAAAATAAAACAAACATTATGCAATAAATAGAATATTATAAAGCTAAATATAAGAAATGAAAAAAACAAAAATGGATAAAAACAAACTTAAATGCAAAATTAAATATGAATTAACAATTAAAGTTATGAAATAACAACTAACTTAGGGGGTCATTTTCCATTGCTTATCACGTGAGATAACTTGCTGGGGGTGGAGTCAGGGCAGAGTTGGGGCGGAGTCGGGGTGGAGAGTGGAGGAGTCGGGGCAGCAAAGAGGCAGACGTTGCAGTGTATTTGCTGGCAGCGATAAGGTAAGCACCGCTATCGTCGCCAGTGGCGCGTCCAATAGCACCACCTTTCACGGTGGCGCTATTAGGTGCGAAAGCCAGCAGCGATAACACCGCGGTGGTGCAATGGCTGCCGGCTTTTGCAGGCCCGCCTCCCCACTTCGCCCCCCTGTCCCCCCGTTTTCGCTGGATTCACCATTCTGCATTAGAATGGTGAATCCAGGCCTTAAAAATCTTGAAAAGGAAAATATAGCGTCTCTAGTTAGAATAACTTTTACAGTTCAAAAACTTTGGAGAAGGAAAATGTCTCCACGTATTCTTACCATGCTGGATATTAAGTAAATCTTCATGTAGTCTTATTCATCCATAAATGATTCCCCAATACTTTGGATGACGGCTTTTTCATCCTTTATGGCAAAGTGATATGTATTAGCTTTGTTGACTAAATAGAACCAGAATGTAGAGCTGCAAATTCAAAAATACATTGTGATAATTATTAAAATAACACAAGACTGAAGTTTAACGTCTCAGTGCTGTTCATGGAGCCATCTGGTCACCCTATTCTAAGTACCTAAAAAAATATCCTTTACTCTCAAGCAACACTTTCCAGAATTTTCCCTTTTATGCAGGTGATAACTTTACTCCTGCTAAATAGCTTGGCATAATTGCTGCATAAAAAAAAGAAAAAGTACTGATTTGCAAGGTTTACCTTCTGGGGTTTTTTTTATACTAATTATAACATAAGCATTCTTGCAGATCTAAGTAACAGCATAACAGCACAGGTTCCTTAATTATTCGTATTATTCTTATTCTTACTATTTATAAAGTGCTATCAAACTATACTGTGCTATGCATATTAAGTGGGCTGTAAAGAAGACATAACCAAATAGCAAAACACAAATGAGAAGACAAGCAAATTCAAAGGGCTTCACTCAAAGTTAAGCATCTCCAAATGGATTTGTTATGCGCATGCCATGACAGGAACGAGCACCCTCCTTAACCTAGGGTATGTCAAATATTATCTTGGTCTGCAGGGTGTGCACACTTGAATTGTGCCACTTTCTAGAGCTCTGAAAGTATCAGAGATACAGACAGTAAGTATACTGAGGTAGGGCTGAACATGTTTTGTATATTTTTTAATATATCTGATCAGTGGCACCTAAAATGATTTAGTATATTTCTACATCTTTTTGCCATATATATGCAATAACAAAATTGCTACAATATATGCTATTGAATTGTCAATAGGTTTTACCTTTATTACGTGCACTTAATGCAAGAAAATTTGCTTTTGATAATTGCTGCAACAGTATGTTAGGTTAACATTACATTTTCCTTTGAAAATTACCTTGAATGTGCATAACAGACATTTTTAAACATTTGCAAGATGGCTGCTGCAGGATGCCTAGGTGAATGTGTGTTGGTGATTTGAAGACCATCTTGCAAATGTTTAAAAATGTCTGAGGGATTCGAGGGCTGCTCCAGAGGTAATAATAATATATCTGGGGGGCAATGACCTGTGTTCATCAACATGCAAGCAACTGATAAAAAAGGCAAAAAGCAATTTGGCCAGGACAGCCGACTTATACCCGAACGCTGCAATATTCTGCAATATTCTGGTCAGACATCATCCCATGTGGATTCAGGGCCAAAAGAAAGTGAACCGCCAGATCGGGTTATGGACACAAGAGAGAGGTGGAAAACAGATAAGACACCAGTTGGCCGGTGATCCGTGACCAGGCCATTTCAGACAGAACGGAGTGCACCTGTCGGATGTGGGTTACAACATATTTAATAATGCAAAACAGGATGCCATGGAGGCATGGTATGACAGACCCAGAGGCAAAGGGCCGCAGCTTATTATTTAGTTGGGGGGACATGAGGCAAGGGTCCTCTCTACCTCTTGCCTTGGTAGTCACCCGGGCCGGTTGGGCATATCGCAAGTGGTGCCGGTGGCATCACAAGACGGCTGGGTAGCCGATCAGTACTGGGGAGACGCAAAAATGTGGCAGCGTGGAAAGCACCGATGGTCGGGGTCCCCTTGCTCGAGGACATGGAGTAATGCTGCCTTGCTTGGTCCCTATGTTGGGCAGCAATGGACACATCTTTCCGGCTCAGGTACCCAGGGAGGTTTTTGACATAATATGTTAAATAAAAGCTGCAGCCTTATTCTACCAACGTCAGTTTCTGTGTGGTCTGTGTGAATTCTGTGTGAATTAATAACTGTGATCTAAGGTACAAAGAGGTAGAGTTGACGGACAAGTGTGTCAGAGTGGCGGCTGTTAGCGTTAATAGGTGGGCCTAAAACACAATTGCCAGAGCCCACCCTTAACCGTAGCAATGCCCCCCCCCCACGATGGACGGCGATGGGGAAGGGGAATGGGGGTCAGAAAGGCAGCTTCTGAGGAGGGGGAATGCCTGTGCACATTCCTTGAGGGTCGCGGGTTCCCCCCCTCCCCCTTCTCTCCGTGAGCAGCAAAAAAGGATGTGGTCGCGTCATAGCCCCGCCCAGGGCTATGAAGTGGAGGGGAGCGACGGCGGTGCATTAAAATGACATGGCAGGCCTTTAAAAGGCTGAGACAGACAGAAGGCAATCCATTTTGGATCCCTCCAGGGAAAACCCACCCACCCTGCAATTTGAAGTTAATTAAAAAAAAAAAAACGTATGTTCTTAAGGATTACATGATTGAGGAGCAGTTTAAGCTGTTAGGATAATAATATTAACATGCATACCTTTGATCAACAGGTTTACGCAGACAGTTGATAATGAAATTATGTTAGTCAATTACAGTTAATAATTTTATGAAATGTTTGGGGCCATTGTCGCAGCTTGGAGAGAGGGGTGGTGATCCGGGCCGGGAGGGCATATTGCAAGTGGTGCCGATGGCATCACAGGATGGCTGGGTAGCCGATCAGCGCTGGGGGAGGCGCAAAAATATGGCAGCGTTGAAGACGCCAATGGGAGGGCCCCCTTGCTCGAGGACAAGGCGGGGGGCCCATGAAGTAATGCTGCCTTGCTTGGTCCCTGTGGTGGGCAGTGGTGGACACATCTTACCGACTCGGGTACCCAGGGACATTTTTGACATGACATGTTAAATAAAAGCTGCAGCCTTATTCTACCAATGTCAGTTTCTGTGTGGTTCCCTCTTATACAAGTGAATGAATAACTGTGATCTAAGGTACATCTAAGGTACAAGGAGGTAGAGTTGACGGACAAGTGGGTCAAAGTGGTGGCTGCTAGCGTTAAATTCCTGGTCACAGTGAAACGCGTACACTTGTGAGATGGAACATCAAGTAGGCCTCTCCGTGATGCCCTTAAGGGATGAGATGGTTGATACAGGTTAAGAAGTGAATTATCCCAAGAACAAGTTTCAGAATTTACCAATTTAAAGATGGTAATTCCTTTTTTATATTCCACCTACTGACATACTGAAAGCCAGTGCATGCTCATGAGAGTTGGTTTAATGTGCTCATTATGTTTATCACCAGAGATAAGACATGCAGCAGAATTCAAAAGGAGTTGTAAAGATTGTAAGGAAGCATCCGGAAGACTCAGATAGAGACTGTTATAATAGTCAATTAGTGGAAAAATTGATACTCATACCACAGTACTAAAATCTGGCTCGTACAGAATACAATTTAATCCAGAGACACCTCGTAGTTTGTGAAAACCAGTTTTGATTACAGCTTTAATATGAGAACAGAGCGAGAGGTTAGAATCTATCCAAATACCCAGATTTCTAACACTTTGGGGCAGATTTAAAAAAAAAGTATGCGAAAGCATACTTTTGTTCGCGCACGAGGCGCAAACAAGAGTACGCCGGATTTTAATAGATACGTGCGTAGCTGCATGTATCTTTTAAAATCCAGGGTCGGCGCGCGCAAGGCTGCTCAAAATTGGCAGCCTGAGCGCGCTGAGCAGTGCAGCCTGCCTCCGTTCCCTCCACCCCCCCAACACCTTCCCCTCCCTTTCCCTACCTAACCCACCCCCCCAGACGTATCTAAACCCCCCTACCTTTGTTTGAAAAGTTACACCTGCCCAAGGCAGGTGTAACTCGCGCACGCCGGCCACGCGATTCCCTGGCTTAGGAGCAGTTTCGGAGGCCTCGGCCACGCCCCCAAAATGCCCCCAGGCCAGAGCCACACCCGCAGCCCACCCCTGGATGACATGCCGCCACGACATGCTCCCCGACACGGCCCCCCCAGGAAAATCCCGAAAGCCCTGGGACTTACGCGCGTCCTGGGGCTTGCGTGCGCCGCCGAGCCTATTCAACATAGGCTCAGCATGTGCAGGGGGAACTTGGGGCAGGTTTTTGGGGGTATGCACGTATCTTACGCGCATACCCCTTTGAAAATCTGCCCCAATATGTTGTGAACTGTATAGTAGAAAGGAGGAAAACCAATTTAACACTGACACAGCTATACCACATTCCTGCAAGCGATGTAGAAGTGATGTAGAATCACCTGACTCAGGCGATAAAACACTGGCATAAAAAAAAATGTACTAACCTTTTTTCCTGCCAGCATGGCTCTCTGCATTGCTCATGAATAGTTAATTGCCTCTTTTGCATGCCATTTGCATGAGCTCAAACTAAACCAGGCATGGCTTTTTGTGCGAGTTTGTAAGTGCATTTTTCTACGCTAAACACATTATTACAAGCACACCTAAGATTAGCGTGTAAATACATGTGTGGCCAGACCTTTGGACAGAAGAAACAGCAAGGAAGGCTGTCTAAAAAAGCCGTGAGGGCGACAAAACAGGATTAGCAGCCAGATGTCCAAATAATATCCTTTATTGGGTAGTGACACGAGTAAATGAACAATGCCCAACTCTGGCCGAATTTCGCCCTCTTACATTGGGGCTACGTCAGGGGCTACAACATACAATAACATATACATGTTACCATTTTTAATGTGTGTTTTAGTCATGTTTTTATGATTTTTATGATTTACATGTATATGTTATTGTATGTTGTAGCCCCTGACGTAGCCCCAATGTAAGAGGGCGAAACCCGGCCAGAGTTAGGCATTGTTCATTTACTCAGACCTTTGGACAGCCACTAATTGACCCTAGCTCCCACCTTAGAATGTATGTCAGCTTGAATAGAGACAGCATTCCTGTGTAGGCCCTCCCCAGAAGCTGCCTATGGGTAATGATCCCCCAGGCCACAAGGGGGCTGAACCCTTGAGAGAGTGGGGCAGGGTAGTTTTGATTTCAAGAAGGAAGGATGTGTTTCAGTGTGCTCTCCAGAGTTAGGCTCTCAGCTTAGCAAATGAAGGGAGAGATGCTGCCCTGCCAGTTCTTGGTGATAGGCTGGAGGGAATGAGAGGGAAAAGGAATGCTTTGTCTAATTTTTCCTACTCTAAAAGTGAGGATTTTTGTTTGTTTTGACCTGCACCTTCGGGGATGCTGTAACTCCTCTCCTGAGGCGCAGGAAGGATCTGTATACCCCTTCAACCCATCAAGAGGAGGATGCAGGGCTCAGCCAGTGAAACCCCTTTTAGTTTCTTTTATTTTGCCCAGTGAGAGAGCCATTTTTCCAGAGAAGGAGCATGGAAAAGAAGACCATCAGGAGACTCCAACCAGAGTTTCCACCCTGGGACACGGGGCACAGGCAGGTGAAGATCGGGAGTGCCTTTCTGGAGTCAGGTATGGTTTGGGAAAAGGGACATCCACCTTGGTTGGGATTACCCCAGCTCCTTGGCCCAAATATTTTGATCCAAAATCATGGATGAATTACAAGTTTCAAATTTAGTAAAAAGGGACACTTCCAGTGAGGGATACATAATTTAAACTTGTAATGCATCAAAGACAAGGAATCTGGAAGTATTTGGATATTTTATTTATCCACCTTATTGATTTTCCTCCAATCGATATCAGTAAATTTTATTTTGAACATCCATCCAGCAAGCCACAGAAAGAATCCCCCCTAGGGAGAAAGAAGTGCTGGGGAAAGAACAGGAGAGGTAGCCCATATAAAGAAATTATTTTATGGCCCTTTGGAATCAGCACTATTCTCCCAAAAAGGGTTACAAGTGTAATACTGAGCACAAAAACCCACAGAAGGTCAACTGAAGCTTATTACATTAGTGAATCTCAAACTGGTCCATTAAGATTACTCTCCCTCTCCATTCTCAAGTTGCTCAGGTTTCCAGAATATCCTAGAGGGTGAATTTTCAAAGGAGATATGTGTGTAAAGTTAGCATATACATGCAAAAGTATCTTGTACTAGGGATGTGAATCGTTTTCCATATCGTCTTAACGATAGAAATCATGTGGCAGGGCAAGAAAATCGTCTTAGGCACGATTTTTTAGTTAAAAAATCGTTAAAAATCGTTTTTTCCGATTAGTGCGCACTAACTCGAGTTAGTGCGCACTAACGGGAGTAAGTGCGCACTAACTGGGAGTTAGTGCGCACTAACTGAAAATGATACAATTTGACACTTTTCAGGTCAGTTAAGGTCAGTTTAGGAATGAATATGTATTCCTATTGGCTGCCCTCTTATTTATTCATGTTACCAAGTTTCCTACTGACAGTATATGGGGGATGGGAAATGGAAACAGTTGGTAGCTTGACAAAACAAGTAATGTGATCAGTCAATGTGACTAGAACTTGTGCCCTAACCCTGATACCAGGGGTATTGTGATCTTCCTGCACACAGTGCCCTATCCCTATTAATACCAGGAGTGTTGTGATCTTCCTGCACACTGTGCCCTATCCCTAATACCAGGGGTGTTGTGATCTTCCTGCACACAGTGCCCTATTCCTGATACTGGGGGTGTTGTGATCTTCCTGCACACAGTGCCCTATTCCTGATACCGGGGGTGTTGTGATCTTCTTGCACACATCCCGGTATCAGGGATAGGGCACTGCATGCAGGAAGATCACAACACTCCTGGTATTAATAGGGATAGGGCACTGCATGCAGGAAGATCACAACACCCCTGGTATCAGGGATAGGGCACTGTGTGCAGGAAGATCACAATACCCCGGAGGAGTGAGGGTCAGGCAGCTCCCCCCTGTCTGTGAAGCCAGCCTCTCACTAGTAATGCAGGGAGGGAGCTGTCTCAGACTTTACCATCCTGCCCCCCCCCCCTCACCCACACACCATTCACTAGCTGGGACATGGGGGAAGTCAGGAGTGAGGGTCAGGCAGCTCCCCCCTGTCTGTGAAGCCAGCCTCTCACTAGTAATGCAGGGAGGGAGCTGTCTCAGACTTCACCATCCTCCCCCCCCCCCCTCACCCACACACCATTCACTAGCTGGGACATGGGGGAAGTCAGGAGTGAGGGTCAGGCAGCTCCCCCCTGTCTGTGAAGGCAGCCTCTCACTAGTAATGCAGGGAGGGAGCTGTCTCAGACTTCACCATCCTCCCCCCCCCCCTCACCCACACACCATTCACTAGCTGGGACATGGGGGAAGTCAGGAGTGAGGGTCAGGCAGCTCCCCCCTGTCTGTGAAGCCAGCCTCTCACTAGTAATGCAGGGAGGGAGCTGTCTCAGACTTCACCATCCTCCCCCCCCCCCCTCACCCACACACCATTCACTAGCTGGGACATGGGGGAAGTCAGGAGTGAGGGTCAGGCAGCTCCCCCCTGTCTGTGAAGCCAGCCTCTCACTAGTAATGCAGGGAGGGAGCTGTCTCAGACTTCACCATCCTCCCCCCCCCCTCACCCACACACCATTCACTAGCTGGGACATGGGGGAAGTCAGGAGTGAGGGTCAGGCAGCTCCCCCCTGTCTGTGAAGCCAGCCTCTCACTAGTAATGCAGGGAGGGAGCTGTCTCAGACTTCACCATCCTCCCCCCCCCCTCACCCACACACCATTCACTAGCTGGGACATGGGGGAAGTCAGGAGTGAGGGTCAGGCAGCTCCCCCCTGTCTGTGAAGCCAGCCTCTCACTAGTAATGCAGGGAGGGAGCTGTCTCAGACTTCACCATCCTCCCCCCCCCCTCACCCACACACCATTCACTAGCTGGGACATGGGGGAAGTCAGGAGTGAGGGTCAGGCAGCTCCCCCCCTGTCTGTGAAGCCAGCCTCTCACTAGTAATGCAGGGAGGGAGCTGTCTCTGACTTCACCATCCTCCCCCCCCCCCCCCTCACCCACACACCATTCACTAGCTGGGACATGGGGGAAGTCAGGAGTGAGGGTCAGGCAGCTCCCCCCTGTCTGTGAAGCCAGCCTCTCACTAGTAATGCAGGGAGGGAGCTGTCTCAGACTTCACCATCCTCCCCCCCCCCCCCCCCCTCACCCACACACCATTCACTAGCTGGGACATGGGGGAAGTCAGGAGTGAGGGTCAGGCAGCTCCCCCCTGTCTGTGAAGCCAGCCTCTCACTAGTAATGCAGGGAGGGAGCTGTCTCAGACTTCACCATCCTCCCCCCCCCCCCCCCTCACCCACACACCATTCACTAGCTGGGACATGGGGGAAGTCAGGAGTGAGGGTCAGGCAGCTCCCCCCTGTCTGTGAAGCCAGCCTCTCACTAGTAATGCAGGGAGGGAGCTGTCTCAGACTTCACCATCCTCCCCCCCCCCCCCTCACCCACACACCATTCACTAGCTGGGACATGGGGGAAGTCAGGAGTGAGGGTCAGGCAGCTCCCCCCTGTCTGTGAAGCCAGCCTCTCACTAGTAATGCAGGGAGGGAGCTGTCTCAGACTTCACCATCCTCCCCCCCCCCCCCTCACCCACACACCATTCACTAGCTGGGACATGGGGGAAGTCAGGAGTGAGGGTCAGGCAGCTCCCCCCTGTCTGTGAAGCCAGCCTCTCACTAGTAATGCAGGGAGGGAGCTGTCTCAGACTTCACCATCCTCCCCCCCCCCCCCCTCACCCACACACCATTCACTAGCTGGGACATGGGGGAAGTCAGGAGTGAGGGTCAGGCAGCTCCCCCCTGTCTGTGAAGCCAGCCTCTCACTAGTAATGCAGGGAGGGAGCTGTCTCAGACTGGTATCAGGGTTAGGGCACTGTGTGCAGGAAGATCACAACACTCCTGGTATTAATAGGGATAGGGCACTGTAAGAGATGACTGTAGTAGATTGAATAAAGATCTGATGTTTCTGCTCTCCTCACAGCAAACAAAAACAACACACAAGCAGAGAAGCCCTTCTTACAAAGCTGAGCTAGTGAGTTAAGTAGGAGGAAAAGTAAACATACTTGTGCCAGTGTGGCTACTTGAAAAATACACTTACCAACAATCAATTACATATATTTGAACTGTGTACAGTTCCAGCCAGGACCACCTTTCTAAAATGCACAGTGATTGGCAAATTCAACATGCACTAGCATTTCAGGTGCCTGCTAACAAAAATAATAAACAAACAAGTTCTAGTCACGTGAGTGCTGATCATTACATTACTTTTTTTGTCAAGCTTCCAACTGTTTCCATTTCACATCCCCCCAACCATTACCTCAGTATTAGCCTTGGTAACATCAATAGATAAGAGCACAGCCAGCCAATAGGAATACATACATACATATTCATTCCTAAGTGACCTTTACTGACCTGGGAAGTGTGAACACTTTGTTTCATTTTCTGTTGGTGTTCGTTAGTTTCCAGTTCCATTTCCCATCCCCCCAACCATCACCTCAGTAGTAACCTTGATAACATCAATAGATAAGAGGGCAGCCAGCCAATAGGAACACATATTCATTCCTAACTGACCTTCAGTGACCTGGAAAGTGTTTATTTGTATCATTTTCAGTTAGTGCGCACTAAATCGAGTTAGTGCGCACTAACGGGGAGTTAGTGCGCACTAACACGATTTAACGATTTTTAACGATAAATCGTTAGAATTTCTATTGTATCGTGTTCTATAACGATTTAAGACGATATAAACATTATCGGACGATAATTTTAATCGTTGAAAAACGATTCACATCCCTATCTTGTACTCACATACATGCTATTTTATAAATATCAAAAGTATGTGCATATTTTTGCTTTCACATGCACAATTTACCTGCGCAAAAATGAGGTGGTCTAGGGATTTTCTGGGGCACAGCCAAGAGGGATGCACATAAGTTGCTACTTTATAAGAGATTTAGGAAAATACATTAGGCAACTTATTAACACGATTTTACACCTACTAATTTTCTAGCACAATTGATAACAGACTCTTTGCTCTCTGAATTGGTTGGGTAGGAGGTTTAGAGTGAAGTACTAGGAGGGTTTCAATCTGGAGAAGGACTGGGTGAACTGGTGTAAGAATCAGCAAATTGGTGATATCAATTATATGTTGGTACCGGTATGGGCTATCATCAAGGACGAATTAGGTAATTTCAACAAAATTGCCTAATTTGTCCTGGTTCGGGGACCCCAAAATCAAAAAGGATTTTTTCCAAAATTTCAGAAAAAATTTGGTTTTGGGTTAGTGTGCACTATCCAAAATCCGGGTGTACCCCCCGAATCACAAAGGCCCAAACCGTGGGAAATACGATATTTCCCATGGCAGGCCGAAAACGAAACCAAAAGGTTCGGGCTTTGCACATCCCTAATTATATGTGCATGTTTTAAAATATCCTGACTTCAGGTAAAAATCAGGGTTTTACACAAGCAAGGTTTTTTTCTTTTCACATGGAGACTATATGAGCACTGTGGGGCAGATTTTTAATCCTATGCACGTGTGCATGCTATAAAATCCGGGTTCGGCGCGTGCAAGGGGGTGCACACGTGCACCTTGCACACGCCGAGCCCTAGGGGAGCCCCGATGGCTTTCCTCGTTCCCTCCAAGGCTGCTCCGAAATTGGAGCGGCCATGGAGGGAACTTTTCTTTCGCTCCCCCCCTACCTTCCCCTCCCTTCCCTTGTCTAACTCACCCCCCAGCCCTACCTAAATCCCCCCCAGCTTATTTTATTTTTTATGCCTGCCTCTTGCAGGCATATCTTGCGCGCACTGGCCGGCTGCCGGCCAGCAAACCTCTGGCACGGCCGCTGTGATGGAGGACTCAGGACCGCCCCCAGACCGCCCCCGGAGTGCCCTCGGATCAGTGCCACACCCACGACCCTGCCCCCTTCCCGCCCCTTTTCAAAGCCCCGGTGCATACGCATGTCCCGGGGCGCGCGCAGAGACAGTTTTTCGGGGTTACACGCGTAAGTTACGTGCTTAACCCTTTGAAAATCTACCCCTATATCTTTCTAAAATAGATAGGAAATTATGTACTTTCAATGCATTGTATTTGCAGGTAACCAGACATGCTTAATATATACCTGATATGCGCAGATTATAAAATACTATAGTACATCTTCACGCAGCCATATACACCCAAATATGGGACTAGGCAGAGTTATTTGAATGTTATCCTCCCTGTGAATATGCATGAGATATATTTTATATACAGCAATCTGGTTCTTAAATCGC